>NC_133655.1:166502254-166819922 GCF_009905375.1 Apium graveolens
GTTGGAGCAGTTCTTTGGCAACAGAAGAACAACATATTTTATAACGCCCTCCAGACCCGGGATATAAGTCTGGGGGTTACTAGCTAATCTCCAAACCTGTACAACCTGAATAACAATAATAATGAAATATATCTAAACCCCTTTTACACTAACCAGGATTCTTTTAGGTTGAAGTATGAAAAAAAAGAACCACTAACTACTTTATCATAAACCAAATTTAAAATCTTACAAACTCTCTTTATTACAAACCATTGTCTAACCAGTTTTAAACTAAGTTTATCTTTTATTCAAACACACACACTAACTATCTACACTCCACCTGTTCGGGCAACTCAAAGCTTTCTTCATGAATTAAGATCAACACCTTGGGTATGAGAGGATCCCGCGGCTTGACCCGCTTGTAACACCCCCAAATCCGAGGTCGGGGATTCGGGTTATCACGAGTTCCATTTCCCTTATCAATACTTAATCTTAGCAGTCAACCAACTACTGAGTACTGTGACCCCACAATATACACACACACACCACAAGTTATAGTCTCAGAGATGAATACCAAAAATAACACAAGTCATTTTATTCCATAATTATAAACCGTTACACCTTAAAAGGGTTTCTGAATAAATTTACATTTCTTTGCCATTATTACAATTCATATAGATACATAAGTCTGGTACATCAGAAGTTGAAAGCCTTGTTACGACCGGTATCTTCGTGTAATATTATTTGTGGATTTGGTATAATATTAAAGCCGAATGAAAATATATTCAATGATTGTACGTTTGTGTGAGTGCAAATTTCTGCATTATAAATTTTGCTTTATGTAGTATATGATTTTTCAAAGCAAGAGTTTATTTAATTTCTTTATTTTTTATTTATAAGGAATATTCTAAGCCTTGCAAAAATTTTCTTTTAAAAGGTATTTTGTTCACAAATTTTGAAAATGATTTTATAAAGTCTCTAAAAATCCAAGTTATTTTATGGTATAAATTTTATAATTTTTGAACTTGTATTTTATTTTATAAAAATAAATCATTATAAATTTTAGTTTTCATATTTAGCAAATTACAAGAAAGCCCTTGCATGCAAACCACCCTCTCATTCTTTTCAAGGATAAAGAGGACAATTCCAACCCCACTAACTCTTATTTTTCTAGCCAATTTCCTTCTTTACCCTTGCATGCAAATTGAACCAAGTTCAAGTGGAAGGCTAATCATGTCAATTCCTAATTCCACTCACTTTTGCCAATACAAAAACCATAAAACAAGCAAAGACATGATCATTTCACTTCACTCACCACCACACTTTCACCTCCCTCCCTCCTCCCTCTCTCACTCTCGGCTTTTAGCCGAAACCCCCCTCCCCATTTTTTTCTTCATTCCTCAACCAAGCTTCTACTCTTTACACAAGTAAATGTTACTTCCCATACCATGATCACTCATATTTCAATGAGTTTTGAGTAGAAAGTTTAAGTTTAAAGGTTGCATGTAAAGGTTTTAGTGAAACTCAAAATACAACCTTGATTCTTGTGAGTTTAGGGTTGTTTTTTAGAGGACCACAAGGAATGGATAAGTGCCAAGTCTTGAGAAGGAAACTCTTGATGGTTAAATGGCCCTTCCCATCCATTTCATTCGGCCATGACCATATGAGAGCCGAATGAATGGTCCTTGAGATCATTCTTGTTGTTTTGCTCAAATTTTGCATGTTTATGTGATAATGACTTGAATTTTGTGGTGAAAATTTGATAAAACTCCTTGCATGCTAAGTGATCATCTAGGTATAGCTCATGCTAGGCTTGCATGTCAATTTTATGGTAGAATATATGTATAAAATGTGTTGTTTTGGTTTGCAAAACCCGAGGACATGCATGCATGTGGATTTCTCTTAGAATGTTGTAAGATTTTGATCATTTGGAAAGATTTTGTTAGTGAGCCTTAATTTCAGTAGGAATAATGTGTTAATATTGATTTATGCTTCTTGTTGCATGGTAATAATTCGTGGTTATCTTTATAAAATGCATATCTTGTGGTTTCAAAAACTTAATGATTGGTGAGTTGAGAAATGTGATCTCTTTTATTTTGCCATAATTGTACCTTAGGTAAGGATGATCTCACCCAAGGTTATTTTGAGAATAAGGGAGTTAGTTCAGTAGATTACCATGTATAAGTCTTGGTTTAAGTATTGGGATGTTGGTAGTTGAGTTTGTCAAGTCAAAACCTTGGAGAAAGGAGAGTTATAGTTTCTGCAGAAAATCAGTTTAGTACCCTGAGGTTTAGAGTGAGTTTTGACCATGTCATTGATGTGCACTTTGAGGCCCAAGCCACCAGAAGTTAGTATTGAGAGTATATAAAAGGTTTTAGGAGTTGGTTGGAGGTTTGCATGTCTTTTGGTTAGGTGCACATGTAGAATAACAAAATCTGTCCAGCAGGGGACAGTTTTGTTGCAACTTAGAAATAGGAAGATTTGACCATGTCATGGGTAGGCCCTCATTAGGCCCTATTGGGCCTTAGTTAGAGGGAGTGTCTGAGAAGCTTTTCCAACCATAGTCCATAGAATATATGAGTTAGAACCATGTGTCACAAGTTAATTCAAGTCAGGGCGTTTTCTGCCCAAAAAAACAGGGGAACCTTGGACCTTTAGCTTAGGCCCAAGAAGGCCCAAGCCAGGCCCTTGAGCCACATCAAGTTTTTGAGATGACCTTAGGTCAGGAGAGTCTTTTGTAAAAGTTTTGAAGGAAAACTTATAGTTTAAGAGTGCCTAATGCACTCAAGAAACTATAGTTGTCATTCCGAAATTTGCACCAGTGAGCGCTTCACTTATCACATAGTTTTAGAACACTTAGAAGTGAGTATTAGGTCGACCACCATAGTTTTAAGATGGTATAAGGTCAGTAGAGCTAAAGGCACAAGTGAGGGTCAATAGGTTTTGGATAATTTAGGAAAGGCACATCGAGTTAGGAAGCCAAAATTAGAAGACCTTGTCTAGTTTAGCGACCAAGTGACTTAAGATGTGAGTCGAGATCATCCAAGCCTAGTGTTGCATTATGGTATATATGGTGTTATTTGGTGTTAATATATGATATGTGAATATGTGGCTATGTGTGTACTTTTGTAATTTAAAAGTGAATATAAAATTAAGTGCGTATAGGCCTAAGTGCCATCCGTGTTTAATTTCAAGTTGTAAATAGGTTAAGATGGTAAGAATATATTATAATGAGGATTGTTATTATTATGTAGGATCTCGAGACGAGGGAAAACTTGCCATAAAGGTCGAGTGAAGCTCCAGTTGCTCCTACCAGTCAGACCAGACCAGCCTTTCTCAAGGCAAGTGATTCAACTTGACCTTCGTATTTACTATAAATAGTTCATATATATATTGATGCAATTATCCTGAGTCATTTGATATGTTTTAAATCAAGCGTATCTTTCGTTTATCTTTGAATTATATAGAAATGCCATGAACCCTCGAGTATGTATTGCAAGTAGTTCAAAAGCCTTTTCATGATAGTTAATGCCATGATAAAATTAAGAGTTGATATATTACTTGATTGATCCTCTTGATTAACATGCTGATGATTCCTAAGTATTGATATCTCATCCTGATACTTGAATCCCTATAGAACCTTACCTTGAACCCTGAAAGTCAGAAACTTATCAAAGTGATCCCTCATTGATTGATACCCCTCTTTCTTATCCTAAAGCTTGACAACTCTGATATATCCTGAGCTAAAGAATCAATTCTTCATACCTTAACACCCATAGTATTCATGAAGCTTATCTTCTTGATGATCCAACACCTGTACCTTGACGAGAAACCATTGCTTTAAGCCCAGTTTGGCATTACCCCTTTATATTATCCATTAGTCTCACTAAATTTTCCTGTCCAAGTTCTGACATATGAAAACCTTTTGGTTACCCTAATAGAGTAAAATTTTGTAAATCATGGCCCTGAGATTTAGTACCATATTTCCCGTGTTTCGAGTTGATCTATAATCCATTAATACAAATGTTTATTGTTAAAAGAGATTTTGTTATAATTCGGCATCAGTTTTTGAAATAAATAAAATATAGGTTTTTAGTCCCAAAGGGGGATAAATGTTTTCCTTGAATAGTGGATCTGGACTGAGACGCGAGTCCTTTCCACACTTATATTAGGCTTAAAAGTTGCCTAGGGATTCCCGTTAATGTTTTAGAACCCAGTGAGGTTCGGGATTACTTCGCGGCTGATCACCGGCTGTAATCCGTAGCGTCATAAAATGATTTTGATTAAGACATGATTTTAAAATTGTTTTGATACAAGCAAAATGATGCCATCTCACATAGTTTTATCTCTCGTTACCATTGGTTATGTCTTTCCATTGTCATTCTTTAATGTATATCTCGATTTATGTTTTGTGTCGTACTGTTAGCACTTGTTGAGCATTTGACTCACTCCTTGATTTACCCTGATATTACAGCTAGCAGCTATGGTTAGATTCAAGCAGACTGCCCGTAAGACCTATGATGCTGATGCTTATGTTCGAGCTCAGGTAGAATAAGTAATAATAGTTTGTGTGAGGACTCAGTACTTTTAATCAGATGTAATAGTTGGTAGTGTTGGGCTGTTCCAAACCCTAAACTGTAAGATCTTGGAGTTGGTTGTGTATTCTTCTTTTAAAATGTTGTAATAGTTATATTTAATTTGCTTTTTAAGTTGGGGGCGTGACAGGTTTTGGTATCAGAGCTACGGTTTAGAGTCCCTGGACAGCCCAAATAGGTTATAGGATATGTGTGTAGGTTATAGATAATATGTGAGAGAGTAGGTTAAGTAAATTATTATTAATACTCCTCTTATTGGTTGTTAGCAAAGGGCACATTCCTCGTCATCCTTTGGGTCGGACGACACTATTGCTTTCACAGTGTATGCTGAGTTGAGGCGCGAGTTCGACATGCTTCAAGGCAAGTACGACCGACTGATAGACCGGCTGAAGAACATGTATCCGGACAGCCGAAACTACGAAGGGAAGCCTAAGGAGCAGATGAGTGCGAGACTTGAGACCTTGGTTCAGTACGTCAACACTAAGCTTGAGGAGATGCCAGCGCACCGGGACCGTACCAGCCAGTATGTCATTCAGATGGTGGCAGATGAGCTCCAGAGCATTGTGAAGATGCTTCGAGAGGAAAAGACTACCAAGCCCCGTTCAGATGGAGTGGAGCCTTAGTTCTTTCCATTTACCTTTCATGTTGTTGTACTATCAGACTATGTGGAATCCCCAGTTATTTCCGTTGTTTCCTTTAAATAAGCCTGTTATTCCTAGAATCCGACCTTGTCCTAATCCTATGTATTATGACCTTTAAAATTTCAATAATTATGTGCTATTGTTCCATTTGCTCTCAACTGTTATTTTACGTTTTTATCATCATATCTGCTTAATTTGCAAACTTGACCCCATATGTAAATGAGAATGCCACGCGATACCCTCGAATCATTTTATCATTCATATCTGTTTTGACACAACTCTTATTTCAGGATCATGCCTCCCAAAAAGAAGAACCCAACAACCACATCCACCACAGACCCAAACATTCTTCGATTACTGGAAACTTTGCAACAGCAAACCAATGCTATAGCTCAGCAACAACTAACTCTTCAACAACGAATTGAAAACCAAGATAACCGTGAGCCACACCAACCACCTGAACCACCAGTACCACCTAGACAAATTGTCACTTTCAAGGCTTTTCAGAATGTGAATCCACCTGCATTTCATGATACCACTGATCCAGTGATAGCTAACACATGGATCAAGGAGATTGAAAGGGCTTTTGAGTTGGTACAGTTAGGAGACGATCAGAAGACGCCGTATGTTACTTACTTCTTGAAGGGAGAAGTCATCTATTGGTGGGAATCAGTAAAAGCTATGGAAGTCACTCAGCAGGTTTCTTGGGAGAGATTTAAGAAGTTATTTCTGGATAAGTATTACCCTATGTACATGCAGAATCAGATGGAGCTAAAATTTCTTGAGTTGAAGCAAGGGAACATGACTGTATTGGAGTATGAGAAGAAGTTCACTGAGTTGTCAAGGTTTGTGACAAAGTATACCAACACTGAGAAGGAAAAAGCAAAGAAATTTTAGCAAGGATTGGAGCCTTGGATCAGAGATAGGGTGGCTATGTTTGAGCTTGAAACTTATGCGGGAGTAGTACAGAAAGCTGATCTGATTGAGAATAATGGGATGCAGTCGAGGAAAGAGAGGGATAACAAGAAGAGGAAGGTTCCATTTTATGGAGAAAAGTCTGAAGCCGGAAGTTCACAAGATCGGAATGTAAAGAGGATTGGTTTCCAGAAGGGCGGAAATTTTCAAAAGAAAGGAAATTTGGGTAAAAGGCAAGAATCGAAGGGGAACAATCAGGCAAGCCAAGGGCAAGTTGGAGAAAACAGGTTCCAGAGGCCAGAATGCAAGCACTGCGGAAGAAGGCACCCCGGAGTGTGTAATAAGCTGAGCATGACATGCTACAGGTGCAATCAGAAGGGACATTTGGCGAATGAGTGCAAGATGCCAAAGCCAGGAGTTACGTGTTACAAGTGTGGGAAGACTGGACACATAGCTAGGGAGTGCAAGGCAACCGGACCAGTCAAAGCTCTGATGAATGTGGCAAGTACCAGTGCAAGCGTGCCAGCTGAGGTATTGGCATTACCTCCACCACCTACACCAACCCCGCAAGCAACAACAAGGACATTTGATTTGAAGATGAAGGATGCTGTACAGAATTCGGAGGTGATAGCAGGTATACTTTTACTCAATAATGTCAAAGCTAAAGTATTGATTGATTCGGGAGCAACAAGATCTTTCATATCAGAATCTTTTGTTGATAAGCTTCAATGTGAGAAAATGATTATGAGTGAGGTAGTAAATGTGGTAATTGCGAACCAAGAGAAGATTCATGTGAATCAATTTTGTCCAAAGTGTGAGATTGATATTTCGGGGTATAAGTTTTCAGCCGACTTGATACTCTTCAAGTTGGGAGAGTTTGACATAATTTTAGGAATGGATTGGTTAGGAGAGAATAACGCTCAGATTAATTGTAAGACCAAGAGAGTGTATTTAAAGACGAAGAGTGGAGAGAAGGTAGTATTTAAGGGGCAGAGGCAAGAGCAACTATTTCTTACAATTGTTTAGGCTAAGAAGCTACTTAGAAAAGGTTGTGAGTCGTTCCTAGCTTATGTAGTGGATTCGGAAAAAGGCAGCCCCAGCATGGAAGATATCCCTATAGTTAACGAGTTCCCGGATGTGTTTCCCGATGAACTACCAGGCTTACCACCAGATCGACAAATCGAGTTCGAGATCAACCTTGCTCTAGGAACGGAACCAGTTTCAAAGGCCCCATATAGGATGGCACCAGCAGAAATGAAAGAGTTGGCGAGCCAGCTACAAGAATTGTTGGATAAGAGAGTGATACGACCAATGAAAGGAATATGTCCTAAGTCCAATCATGTATTAGGATTTAGGAATAACTTTTATATAATCTGTTTTAATTTCATTGATATTAATAAAGACTTGTTTTGTTTTTATTACGAGCTCTATCTATTTAAGTGTTTAAATAAGATATACCATAGTTTAGAGTAAAGCTTTTTATGGATTATGATGAGATCATAATAGTGAGACCTAAAAAGATGATAACTCTAAACTTAAATAGTTCCTGATCATAAGATTACTAACTGGTAATTAATAATCCGCAAAGATCGGTACATACTATGCTTGCTTCATTATGAAGGATGTCTGTTCTCATAGACATTTGTGTGGTGACACTATAGCTAGTATGTAGGTGCTTATTATAGAATAATTCACTGAACATGACTCGCCAAGCTGAACAACTGATGGAGTTCACTCACGTGTCAGCCGTTGTTCGCTTAGTGATAGTTGTACAAGTATCCTTAGACTTGAGGTCATCATAGTCATCTTGTGTACACTGAACTATGCTTTGGTTTAGTTCTTAGTCTCCAGGGACAATTATTAGGGCTCTTCTGGGTATAGGAATTTGTACACGAAGATAGTGTATGATCAATAAAGGATCTACCCCTTCCAGTGAAGGAAGCGAATGTTCAAGGCTGATCCACTTATGCTAGTTCAGGAATCTCTGGCCAGAGTGAATGAAATTAGAAAGGAGTTTCTAATTTGCATAGAACTACGCATAGTAAATGGTAAGCAAGTGATTGAATTAGATAGGCTTGACACGAGATCCATGCCTTTTATTTAATCGGGACATTGTAGGGTAGAAGGAGTTTATTGTACGCTAACTATTCACTGACAGGTTCTTGGTATTCTAAGCAGTGAATTCATATTATCCGGATAGTCGCGATATGTTGAGAAGCATCACTCACGATGTAGAATAAATGTGATTAATTAATTAATCATATTTAATAAATTAGAGAATTTATATAAATAATGATAAAATAGTTTTATTATTATTTATTTCTACTACCGGCTTAATATTGAACCTACAGGGTCACACCATAAAAAGAGAATGATTTTATGGTGGAGGAATTAATTAATAATGGCTAATAATTATTTATTTGTGAAATAAATAATTAATTGGAAAATTTAATAATTGATTAAATGAGATTTAATTGATTATAAATTAATTAAGAAAAGTTCTTAATATTATTAATTAAGGATTTAATTTTTGGAAATTAAATCAAGAGAGAGAATTATTTCTAAAGTGTTTAGAAAAAGGATTAATAATTAAAAGGTATTTTAATTATTAATGAGAATAATAAATGGGATAATAATAATATTATTTATGGGAAAATTTCAGCTGAAAATTTTGCCTATAAATACACTATTATAGACCTTATTTTATTCGAACCCCAGAAACCCAAAAGTTTCAGAAAACCAAATTCTCTCCACCTCCTCCTCCTCCTAAAAGTCGTTTTCTTGGTGGATACCGGTGGAGTGCTTCACACTTGAGGAGCAACTGCTAAGGATCTCTGATCGTTGTCTCCGAATTATTTTAAAAGGTTAGATTCGATCCCTCGAATTTTTATTCACGATTTATATGCTTTTATTTGGATTTTGTGTGTGTAAAAGTGTTTTTCCACGCCCCGCTGCGTTTAAAAATCCAACAGCCAAGTGCGCCGCCATGGGGAGCACCTGTTCTGTTTGTAAAGAAGAAAGATGGGAGTATGCGTCTATGCATAGATTATCGGGAGTTGAATAAGGTAACGATCAAGAACCGTTACCCGCTACCAAGGATAGATGACCTTTTTGATCAGTTGAATGGAGAAAAATGCTTTTCAAAGATTGACTTGAGATCGGGATACCATCAATTAAAGATCAAAGAAGAAGATGTTCCCAAGACCGCATTCAGGACCAGATATGGGCATTATGAATTCCTAGTAATGCCGTTTGGACTGAACAACGCTCCGGCCGCATTTATGGATTTGATGAATCGGGTATTTAAAAAGTATTTGGACAAATTTGTCGTGGTATTTATTGATGACATCCTTATTTATTCTAAGTCGGAATAAGAACATATGCAGTACCTCTGGATAGTATTGGAGATACTCCGACAAGAGAAGTTGTATGCCAAGTTTACCAAATGTGAGTTTTGGTTAAAGGAAGTTCAATTTTTGGGGCATGTCATTGGAAATGAGGGAGTTAAAGTGGATCCGGCAAAGATTGAGGCAGTTATGAGTTGGGAGAGGCCAAAGACTCCTACGGAAGTACGAAGTTGATTGGCCGGATACTATAGAAGATTCGTCAAGGATTTCTCGAAGATCGCCACGCCATTGACCAAGTTAACCAGAAAGAATCAAAAGTTTGAATGGAGTGCAGAATGTGAAGATAGCTTTCAAGAGTTAAAGCAGAAGTTGGTAACAACTCTGGTGTTGGTACTTCCAGATGATCAAGGGAACTTTGTAATATTCAGCGACGCTTCATATAAGGGTTTGGGTTGTGTGTTGATGCAACACAGTAAAGTGATCGCATATGCGTCAAGACAGTTGAAACTGCATGAGTTAAAGTACCCGACGCATGACTTGGAACTGGCCGCCATAGTGTTCGCACTTAAGATTTGGAGACATTACCTCTACGGAGAGAAGTGTGAAATCTACACGGATCACAAGAGTTTAAAGTACATTTTTACTCAGAAAGAGCTCAATATGAGGCAGAGGAGATGGCTGGAATTGATCAAAGACTATGACTGTTCGATAAATTACCATCCTGGAAAGGCGAATATAGTGGGCGATGCTCTGAGTAGGAAGGAGAGACTGAATATGATGATAACATCAAAAGAGTTATCTGAAGAAATCGAAAGATTGGAATTGGAACTTTGTGCTTATAGAAAAGTCGAGGAAGTTTGTCGTGCAATGACCTTTCAGCCAACACTAGTGGAAAAGATAAAGAAGTGTCAAGAAGAAGTAATGGAGAAAGAGAAGAATCAGTTATCTGGAGAGGAGATTAATACTCAAAGGGATGAGCAAGGGATACTAAGATTTTCATTCAGAATATGGATTCCTCATGTACTTGAATTAAAGAATGAGATCCTCCATGAAGCCCACAATTCGAAATTTTCAATCCACCCGGGAAGCACCAAGATGTATCGAGACTTAAAGAAGAACTTTTGGTGGCCAAATATGAAGCGAGACGTGGCAGAATGGGTTGCGAAGTGCTATACTTGTCAGAAAGTGAAGGCAGAACATCAACGACCAAGCGGATTAATATTGCCCTTGAAGATTCCAGAATGGAAATGGGAAAATATCGCTATGGACTTTATAGTAGGACTACCGCGAACGAAATCCGGACATGACACAATATGGGTTACAATTGATCGTCTTACGAAGTCGGCACATTTCCTTCCAATAAATGAGAAGTCGTCAGTGGACAAGTTGGTTCATCTGTATGTGCGCGAAATCGTACTAAGGCATGGAGTACCCGTATCAATAGTTTCAGACAGAGATCCCCGCTTTAACTCGAGATTCTGGAAGCAATTTCAGGAATGTCTTGGCACGAAGTTGAATATGAGCACGGCATACCACCCGCAGACTGATGGCCAGAGTGAAAGGACAATTCAAACAATTGAAGACATGTTGCGCAGTTGTGCAATCGATTTTGCAGGAAGTTGGGACGACCACTTGCCGTTGATTGAATTCTCTTATAACAACAGCTATCATTACAGTATCGGCATGCCACCATACGAAGCTTTGTACGGGCGAAAATGTAGATCACCAACAAATTGGGATGAAGTAGGGGAAGGAAGAATTCTCGGCTCGGAATTGGTACAACAGTTGCATGACACAGTCAAGTTAATTCAGAAAAGGTTGCTTGCTGCTCAAGATAGACAGAGGAAGTATGCGGATCCAGCGCGTAAGGATGTTCAATTCCAAATTGGCGAAGCTGTGTTGCTGAAGGTGTCACCTAGAAAAGGGTTGATGAGATTTGGCAAGAAAGGGAAGTTAGCACCTAGATACATAGGTCCTTTTGAGATTTTGAGTCAAGTAGGAAAGGTGGCCTACGAGTTGGCCTTACCACCTCAGTATCAGCATGTGCATAATGTGTTCCATGTGTCGTTGCTTAAGAAGTACAATCCTGACGCTAGCCATGTGATAGAATATGAACCTGTAGAAATTCAGGTAGACCTGTCATTTGTGGAGCAACCGGTTAAAATACTCGACTGGCAAGTAAAGAGTCTTAGGAATAAGTCGGTAAAGATAGTGAAAGTGCTTTGGAGGAACCCTAAGGTCGACGAATCGACTTGGGAGTTAGAGTCTGATATGCGTTCCCGGTATCCTCATCTGTTCTCTTAGATTCTGGGGACAGAATCCCTTAAGGGGGAGAGGATGTTACCACCGGTATTTTCGTATAATATTATTTGTGGATTTGGTATAATATTAAAGTCGAATGAAAATATATTCAATGATTGTACGTTTGTGTGAGTGCAAATTTTTGCATTATAAATTTTGCTTTATGTAGTATATGATTTTTCAAAGCAAGAATTTATTTAATTTCTTTATTTTTGATTTATAAGGAATATTCTAAGCCTTGGAAATTTTTTCTTTTAAAAGGTATTTTGTTCACAAATTTTGAAAATGATTTTATAAAGTCTCTAAAAATCCAAGTTATTTTATGGTATAAATTTTATAATTTTTGAACTTGTATTTTATTTTATAAAAATAAATCATTATAAATTTTAGTTGTCATATTTAGCAAATTACAAGAAAGCCCTTGCATGCAAACCACCCTCTCATTCTTTTCAAGGACAAAGAGGACAATTCCAACCCCACTAACTCTTATTTTTCTAGCCAATTTCCTTCTTTACCCTTGCATGCAAATTGAACCAAGTTCAAGTGGAAGGCTAATCATGTCAATTCCTAATTCCTCTCACTTTTGCCAATACAATAACCATAAAACAAGCAAAGACATGATCATTTCACTTCACTCACCACCACACTTTCACCTCCCTCCCTCCTCCCTCTCTCACTCTCGGCTTTTAGCCGAAACCCCCCTCCCCATTTTTTTTCTTCATTCCTCAACCAAGCTTCTACTCTTTACACAAGTAAATGTTACTTTCCATACCATGATCACTCATATTTCAAAGAGTTTTGAGTAGAAAGCTTAAGTTTAAAGGTTGCATGTAAAGGTATTAGTGAAACTCAAAATACAACCTTGATTCTTGTGAGTTTAGGGTTGTTTTTTAGAGGACTACAAGGAATGGATAAGTGCCAAGTCTTGAGAAGGAAACTCTTGATGATTAAATTGCCCTTCCCATCCATTTCATTCGGCCATGACCATATGGGAGCCGAATGAATGGTCCTTGAGATTATTCTTGTTGTTTTGCTCAAATTTTGCATGTTTATGTGATAATGACTTGAATTTTGTGGTGAAAATTTGATGAAACTCCTTGCATGCTAAGTGATCATCTAGGTATAGCTCATGCTAGGCTTGCATGTCAATTTTATGGTAGAATATATGTAGAAAATGTGTTGTTTTGGTTTGCAAAACCCGAGGACATGCATGCATGTGGATTTCTCTTAGAATGTTGTAAGATTTTGATCATTTGGAAAGATTTTGTTAGTGAGCCTTAATTTCAGTAGGAATAATGTGTTAATATTGATTTATGCTTCTTGTTGCATGGCAATAATTCGTGGTTATCTTTATAAAATGCATATCTTGTGGTTTCAAAAACTTGATGATTGGTGAGTTGAGAAATGTGATCTCTTTTATTTTGCCATAATTGTACCTTAGGTAAGGATGATCTCACCCAAGGTTATTTTGAGAATAAGGGAGTTAGTTCAGTAGATTACCATGCATAAGTCTTGGTTTAAGTATTGGGATGTTGGTAGTTGAGTTTATCAAGTCAAAACCTTGGAGAAAGGAGAGTTATAGTTTCTGCAGAAAATCAGTTTAGTACCCTGAGGTTTAGAGTGAGTTTTGACCATATCATTGATGTGCACTTTGTGGCCCAAGCCACCAGAAGTTAGTATTGTGAGTATATAAAAGGTTTTAGGAGTTGGTTGGAGGTTTGCATGTCTTTTGGTTAGGTGCACATGTAGAATAACAAAATCTGTCCAGCAGGGGACAGTTTTGTTGTAACTTAGAAATAGGACGATTTGACCATGTCATGGGTAGGCCCTCATTAGGCCCTATTGGGCCTTAGTTAGAGGGAGTGTCATAGAAGCTTTTCCAACCATATTCCATAGGATATGAGTTAGAACCATGTGTCACAAGTTAATTCAAGTCAGGGCGTTTTCTGCCCAGAAAAATAGGGGAACCTTGGACTTTTAGCTTAGGCCCAAGAAGGCCCAAGCCAGGCCCTTGAGCCACATCAAGTTTGTGAGATGCCCTTAGGTCAGGAGAGTCTTTTGTAAAAGTTTTGAAGGAAAACTTGTAGTTTAAGAGTGCCTAATGCACTCAAGAAACTATAGTTGTCATTCTGAAATTTGCACCAGTGAGCGCTTTCACTTATCACATAGTTTTAGAACACTTAGAAGTGAGTATTAGGTCGACCACCAGAGTTTTAAGATGGTATAAGGTCAGTAGAGCTAAAGGCACAAGTGAGGGTCAATAGGTTTTGGATAATTTAGGAAAGGCACATCGAATTTAGGAAAGGCACATCGAGTTAGGAAGCCAAAATTAGAAGACCTTGTCTAGTTTAGCGACCAAGTGACTTAAGATGTGAGTCGAGATCATCCAAGCCTAGTGTTGCATTATGGTATATATGGTGTTATTTGGTGTTAATATATGATATGTGAATATGTGGTTATGTGTGTACTTTTGTAATTTAAAAGTGAATATAAAATTAAGTGCGTATAGGCCTAAGTGCCATCCGTGTTTAATTTCAAGTTGTAAATAGGTTAAGATGGTAAGAATATATTATAATGAGGATTATTATTATTATGTAGGATCTCGAGACGAGGGAAAACTTGCCATAAAGGTCGAGTGAAGCTCCAGTTGCTCCTACCAGTCAGACCAGACCAGCCTTTCTCAAGGCAAGTGATTCAACTTGACCTTCGTATTTACTATAAACAGTTCATATATATATTGATGCAATTATCCTGAGTCATTTGATATGTTTTAAATCAAGCGTATCTTTCGTTTATCTTTGAATTATATAGAAATGCCATGAACCCTCGAGTATGTATTGCAAGTAGTTCAAAAGCCTTTTCAGGATAGTTAAATGCCATGATAAAATGAAGAGTTGATATATTACTTTATTGATCCTCTTGATTAACATGTTAATGATTCCTAGGTATTGATATCTCATCCTGATACTTGAATCCCTATAGAACCTTACCTTGAACCCTGAAAGTCAAAAACTTATCAAAGTGATCCCTCATTGATTGATACCCCTCTTTCTTATCCTAAAGCTTGACAACTCTGATATATCCTGAGCTAAAGAATCATTTCTTCATACCTTAACACCCATAATATTCATGAAGCTTATCTTCTTGATGATCCAACACCTCTACCTTGACGAGAAACCATTGCTTTAAGCCCAGTTTGGCATTACCCCTTTATATTATCCATTAGTCTCACTAAATTTTCCTGTCCAAGTTCTGACATATGAAAACCTTTTGGTTACCCTAATAGAGTAAAATTTTGTAAATCATGGCCCTGAGATTTAGTACCATATTTCCCGTGTTTCGAGTTGATCTATAATCCCTTAATAAAAATGTTTACTGTTAAAAGAGATTTTGTTATAATTCGGCATCAGTTTTTGAAATAAATAAAATATGGGTTTTCAGTCCCAAAGGGGGATAAATGTTTTCCTTGAATAGTGGATATGGACTGAGACGCGAGTCCTTTCCACACTTATATTAGGCTTAAAAGTTGCCTAGGGATTCCCGTTAATATTTTAGAACCCAGCGAGGTTCGGCATTACTTCGCGGCTGATCACCGGGCTTAATCCGTAGCGTCATAAAATGATTTTGATTAAGACATGATTTTTAAATTGTTTTAATACAAGCAAAATGATACCATCTCACATAGTTTTATCTCTCGTTACCATTGGTTATGTCTTTCCATTGTCATTCTTTAATGTATATCTCGATTTATGTTTTGTGTCGTACTGTTAGCATTTGTTGAGCATTTGGCTCACTCCTTGCTTTACCCTGATATTACAGCTAGCAGCTATAGTTAGATTAAAGCAGACTGCCCGTAAGACCTGTGATGCTGATGCTTATGTTCGAGCTCAGGTAGAATAAGTAATAATAGTTTGTGTGAGGACTCGGTACTTTTAATCAGATGTAATAGTTGGTAGTGTTGGGCTGTTCCAAACCCTAAACTGTAAGATCTTGGAGTTGGTTGTGTATTCTTCTTTTAAAATGTTGTAATAGTTATATTTAATTTGCTTTTTAAGTTGGGGGCGTGACAAGCCTAGCCTATTTGTAATTTCTACCTCAACTACAGCGACATCAACGCTTCCAGAAAACTGCGGAACATTTCCTAACCTTTTGCGAATTGGAAGCTTGGTCCTGTTCATCTTTTCTATCTGTTGTTGTGTGATGAAAGAAGAAAGCAAGGGTGAGCAACAAGCACACCGAAATAATATGTATAATAATTAACAATATATGAGGATTCTCATAGTACTCATGAAAGTCTTGGTCAAGAAGAAATGAACCAAGCTGATATCTTAACGCGACCAAGTCGCAAAATATTCAGTAAATATATATATACATATATACTTTTCACAATCTTTGAAATCCTCTGACATGTATAATATACACAGAGTTCCAGTTTATAACTGTATAAAAATATCGTTGCAAGGTGATCTCATATATCTAACCTTGTCTCAACGTTTTTCTGAAAATCTTTGACATGCACAAGATAATCATTTACTAGATATAAGTTTAAAAGATGAAGTTACAAGATACTCCAATATACTTATATCTTTTCCGAATACTACTTGAACTACCACCGTTCAAGGTATAATCCGTTTCAAAAGTTCATCACATAGATGAGACTACAAGATAAGATTTGAATAGATTCAATCCTTGAAATATCATTATAAATAATGAAGTTACGAGATACTTCATTAAGTCCCGATATATATATACACCTATATATATATACATTTCATACACTCCTTGAAAACCTCTGTTATGAAAATTATAAACAGAGTTGTAATATCCAATGAATTTGGAAAGGAGAAAACTTTGGCATAAACCTGATATCTTGCTGATCAGGAAAATATACCAATAAGTAACCTTTTCTACTAGTAGATGGACGAATTCCCCACTGGTCATCACCCTGGCCGCAATAGGACCTTATGCTGGACTGCCACTCAGCCACTTGCGCATTTGATGGACTTCCACTGAGCCACTTACACTTTCATGAACGCCCACTGAGCCCATGTTACTTATGCCGACTCAATAAATGAACTTACTTCCCGAACGTTGGGTAAGTAATCAATTCATTTATCAAAACAACAACCTTGTTGTGAATATAAATACACCACAGAGCCGGATCCCTCAGATTTTGAAAGAGTATTTAAATCCCCTTTGAAAGGAAGATCTTAAATATAAAAATGAGTTTTGGGATCCGCTCTAACTTTTAAAATCATTTTGAAGACTCGAAAACACTTTTAAGAATGTTTGGAGTAATACTGATTTAATAAAATAAATCAGTCCCAATATATTAGAAAATATCTGAATATTATTATTTAAATAATATTCCCATAAGGATAATCTCTATATAATAATTTGAAGTAGAAGTTTTAAACTCATACTTGAAATGAATATTAAATAACCAAAGATATACTTATACGAAAGTACTATCTTTATTTGAATAATCGAAAATAAGTTTGATTATCGAAAAATTATTCTTTAATAAGATAAAGAATATTATTTAGTAAATAATCGGAGTCATAAGTCCTCGAATGAATATTCAAAATAATATTCATTAAATAAAATAAACCGAGTCATAAGTCCTCGAATGAATATTCAAAGTATTATTTATTAAATAAAATAAACCGAGTCATAAGTCCTCGAATGAATATTCAAAGTAATATTCATTAAATAAAATAAACCGAGTCATAAGTCCTCGAATGAATATTCAAAGTATTATTCATTAAATAAAATAAATCGAGTCATAAGTCCTCGAATGAATATTCAAAGTATTATTCATTAATAAAAATAAAGTTATCGAATAAACCTTATTCGATTAATAGTTTTGACAACTATATCTATATATATATATATAAATATATATAATATACTCGGGAACATCGACTCCCGGTTTTAGAAAATGTTCACCTTTGGGTCCCCTGTACTAAGGGTATACGCAACTACTGCTTATCTCTAGCATAGGTATTATGCAATTATAAGCATTGGAATCAACAGATAGATATCAAGATTACGAAACAGACATGCATATATACCATATCCGCATGCTCCAATATATCGTAAAATTTGCTAATAACAATCATGCACTTATCACAAGATGATGCATATACATATATTTACATCACAACAACAGTATAACGGGTAGAAAACTTGCCTGAGTGTTCCCGGATAGACTTAAGCTTAGAGTGGGTCCGATAACCTATGAACAACAACATAAGTCGGAATTAAATCCCGGTCCCTTAAGAAACTAGACTTTAACCAATTGAACCCTAACGTTCGCTTATGGTCACTTCTACACTTAACGAATCACATAAGTCATTCGAGTACCCTCGGCTCCACCATTTTTAATAAATTAACCATTAAGAATTTTAAGGCGATTCTTTTGCGAGTACCCTACCAACTGCCTAATCCACTTTACATAATTTTTTCATACTCCAATTAGTCATTTAAGGGCCTTAACCAAGGTTTTAAAGTAAGGCGAGGGGTAATGGTTCGTTTGCGAAACGCTGTTACTTAAAACGGTCGTTTCTCCTAAACCGTATATCGGATTCAAGCGAACCACATATCAAAACGAAGCTCATAACATGAACTATCTAAACATGGAAATGGTCAGAATCTAACTGTTGTGAATATGTTGTGTACTTGATGATTACCTAAACAAAACATCTAAGTAGATTTTACTTAGTGAAATAATGTAGCACTCGACGGATAAGAATTATAGTCCCGACGGATAACTCATTATAGTCCCGACGGATGATTAACTTATTATCCATCGAGTGAGTAGCTTATGTAATAATAAGTTTGTAGCACAGTGTTGTATGCACCTTTGTATAGAATCTGGAGTAGCATATAAGTCATGTTGACTTTAACTAGATATGCAGAATAGGTTGATTAACTATACATAAGCAATGTCTTGTAATTCTGTATAAGTGAAATGAAGTCAAGTGCCAAAATAGCTACCAACGGATGATTAACAAAGCTTCGACGGATGACCAAAATAGCTACCAACGGATGCTTAACAAAGCTTCGACGGATGATCAAATGACTATCAACGGATGTTTAACATAGCAGTCGACGGATGATCAATTAAGTCATCGACGGATGATCTGAAAGTTGACAGATGATCATACCAAGATTCAAACATCAGTTGAACAGTGAAAGCTGACACACAGCCGTTGAGTTGGATACAAGTACACTGTGGAAGCCCATTAACTGGGTAATAAAGGACGAAAAGCAGCAAAGATCAAGACTGTTAGATTTTATATTTGTTCAGTTCTTTTGACTTTGTAATCTTGGTAATATATAAACCAAGAGAGTAGCAAATAGAAAAATAACTGAGATAGCTAAGAAACAACAACAGAGAAATCTTTGTAAGCACTATCTTTAGCATTTCCTGTGTTCTTAGCAGTTCTATTTTGTGAAAGCAGCTGTGAGCATTTCTGCACACGGAGTCCTCTCGATATATTAAATATATCTCTGGTGGAATTGTTTAAATCCACCAGAAATTTTTTAAAGACTCTTGTTTTTAATTACTTATGTTTTGATTCATTCAAGTTTACATTCCGCATTGTGCTAATCAAAACAAATATATCCATAATCGAGTTGAACATTTTTATTTCAAGAAAAAGGTTCAAGAATTACATTCAACCCCCCTTCTGTAATTCTTGCTATATTGTTAAGGGACTAACAATTGGTATCAGAGCAAGCTCTTAATCTACAAAGAGTTTAAAGATCAAAACAATTCAGCAAGATGAACAAGAAAGATGTTGGAGTCAAGATTCCTTTTCTTGATAAAGATAATTACCATCATTGGAAGGTAAAGATGCATCTTCATATGCTTTCTCAAGATGAGGCCTATGTGGACTGCATAGAAAGAGGCCCTCATGTTCCAATGAAAGCTGCAACAGGAAATGAACCATCTGTTCCAAAGCCAAGGCATGAATGGTCTGATCCTGATATTGAACAAGTCAGGAAAGATAAAAAGGCCATGAACATTCTGTTCAATGGTGTTGATGCAGACATGTTTGATAACATCATCAACTGCAAGACTGCCAAGGAAGTTTGGGACACAATACAGATAATCTGTGATGGTACTGAGCAAGCAAGAGAAAATAAAATGCAGCTCCTGATTCAGCAATATGAGCATTTTCACAATGAAGAAAGTGAGTCACTCACTGACATTTTTAGTAGATTCCAAAAGCTACTAAATGCTCTTAAATTGCATGGAAGAGTCTATCAGACTAAAGACTCCAATCTGAAATTTCTCAGATCTCTTCCAAAGGAATGGAAACCAATGACAGTCTCATTGAGAAACTCACAAGATTATAAGGAGTTTACTTTGGAGAGACTGTATGGCATTTTGAAGACCTATGAGCTTGAGATAGAGCACGATGAAAGAATGGAGAGAGGAAAGAAGAAAGGAGGATCCATTGCACTAGTGGCTGAACTGGAAAAGGAGAAGGAAGTGAAGATGGAAGCTGTGAAATCAACTTCAAAGGCCTGTGAAAGCAAGGGTAAAGGGCTAGCTGCAGAAAGTGAAGATTCATTGAGTCAAGATGATATGGAGGACATTGATGAGCACCTAGCATTCCTTTCAAGAAGATTTGCCATGCTCAAGTTCAAGAAGAACTTTGGAGCTGCCAAGCCAAATAGAAACATGGTGGATAAATTAAAATTCAAGTGTTTCAAATGTGGCTTGGCAGGGCATTTTGCAAATGAGTGTAGAAAGTCAGATTCCAGTAAGAAAAGATTTGAGTCTGTGGATTATAAGCAAAAATACTTTGATCTACTCAAACAGAAGGAAAAGGCTTTTATTACACAAGAGAATGACTGGGCAGCTGATGGTTTGGATGAAGATGAGGATGTCAGCTATGTCAATCTAGCCCTTATGGCCAAGTCTGATGAAACAGAGACAAGTTCCTCAAGCAATCAGGTAATCACTACAAATCTTGCACATTTATCTAAAGCTGAGTGTAATGATGCAATAAATGACATGTCTACAGAATTGTATCATTTGCGTGTTACACTTAAGTCCCTCACTAAAGAAAATGCTAAAATCAAAGAAAACAACTTGTTTTTGAGTGAGAGGAATAATGTGCTTGAGTCTTAGTTTGTTGAGTTTGAGAAACTAAAAATTGAGTGTAGAATTGCCAAGGAGGAATTAACTGAGTCCTTGAAAAAGGAAGAAATTTTAAAGAAGCAGCTCGATCGTGAACAGGAGGTGATTAAAGCATGGAAAACATCCAGACATGTTCATGCTCAAATCACCAAGGTTCAAGGAATTGAGTCTTTCTGTGATGAAGCCTGGAAAAAAATAAGGAGAAACTAGAACCTACTTTGGTAGATGGATTGCTGACAGATGTAGACTCGACGGATGATGAGGACTATCCGTCAGATAACAAAAAGTGATATCCGTCGAATGATAAAAATCCTCATCCGTCGGCTGTGAGAAAACCCATTAGCAAAGCCAAATTAACCAAGCTAAATGAAAAGTATGGGTCTGTATCCAAGAACTTTGTTTCAGGAGAGTCAAGTCAAGCCAAGAAAGGGAAGAAGGCTAATGTTGGTCACATGACTGTCAGACAGTTAAGTGACAAACTTGAAAAGATAGAGGTAAAAACAGAGACTAAAAGGAAAAACAATAGGAATGGTAAAGTAGGGATTAACAAACATAATAACTACACACCTGACAAATATGCTCCTAGAAAAATCTGTGTCAAGTGTGGTAGTGTAAATCATTTGTCTGTTAATTGCAAATCTGCCATACCTACTCCCATGTCTGTTCAGCCTCAATTCTCTAACATGAATGCCATGCCTCCCATGCCTGTTAATGCTATGCCTACACAGAACATGAATGCACAATTTGCTAACATGCCATTTGCACCTAATCCATATCATGCTGCATACAATATGCCTCAAATGTCATTTAGCATGCCTTACTGGAATAACATGTTTGCACCAAACATGCCATTTCCTGTTAGCCATAACATGCATGATAATTCTGGTGCATCTAGTGGTTTCAAAGGCCCAACCCAAATGACTAAGGAAGAATATGAAATTCCTAAGTCAAATGAGTTGAGACCTAAGAAACAGAAGAAGAAAGCTAACAAGGCAGGACCCAAGGAAACTTGGGTACCAAAATCAACTTGATTTGATTTTGATGTGTGCAGGGAAACAGAAGGAATCTTTGGTACTTGGATAGTGGTTGTTCAAGACACATGACTGGTGATTTGAAGAGAGAGCTGGCCCAAGTATCACTTTTGGAGATGACAGCAAAGGTTATACTGTGGGATATGGCTTGATTTCAAAGGACAATGTCATCATTGAAGAGGTTGCCTTAGTGGATGGTCTCAAACACAACCTGTTGAGTATCAGCCAGCTTTGTGATAAAGGCAACTCAGTAACCTTCAACAAAGAAACATGTGTTGTGATTAATAATCAAAACAACAAAGTGGTTCTCACTGGTGTGAGAAGAGGAAATATGTATCTAGCTGACTTCAACTCAACTAAAGCAGAATCTGTAACTTGTCTTCTCAGTAAAGCAAGTCAAGATGAAAGTTGGCTATGGCACAAGAAACTATCTCATTTGAACTTCAAGAACATGAATGAGCTGGTAAAGAAAGAGCTAGTTAGAGGCATTCCTATGGTGGAGTTTACAAAGGATGGACTGTGTGATGCCTGCCAAAAAGGGAAGCAGATTAAAGCATCATTCAGGAAGAAACTTGATTCAGCAATTGAAGAGCCTCTACAACTGCTTCACATGGATTCGTTTGGACCAGTCAATATATTGTCAATCTCAAAGAAAAGATTTTGCCTAGTAATTGTAGATGATTTCTCAAAGTTCTCTTGGACCTATTTCCTAAAGTGCAAAGATGAGGCTAGTGAAATCATCATCAATCACATAAGGCAAGTTAACAATCATCCTGATTTCAAAGTTAGAAGAATCAGGAGTGATAATGGAACTGAGTTCAAGAACTATGTCATGAGAGCATTTTGTGAGGAAAATGGAATCTTGCATGAGTTTTCAGCAGCAAGGACTCGAAAACAGAATGGAGTAGTGGAAAGAAAGAATAGATCTCTTATTGAAGCTGCAAGGACAATGCTTGAAGAATCAAAACTACCAACATACTTCTGGGCTGAAGCTGTAAACACTGCATGCTACACTCAGAACATCTCTCTGATTAATCAAGCAAGATGCATGACACCTTATCAATTGTTCAAGAACAAGAAGCCAACTCTGAACTTTCTTCATGTCTTTGGCTGTAAATGCTATATTCTGAGAAATCAAACTGATCAAAATGGGAAGTTTGATGCTAAAGCAGATGAAGGAATTTTTGTTGGATATATTGTTGGTAATTCATATAGAGTCTACAATCTAAGAACCAACATTGTTGTTGAATCTATACATGTTGTGTTTGATGATAAAAAGATTGAAGGACTAAAAGATGGTGATTACCATGAGAGCCTCGAATTCGACAATATTGAGATGGTCAGTGATGATGAGAGTGATCAAGAAACAGTGTCTAAGGATAATGCAGACAAATCTACTACAAATGAAGCACAAAACTCAACATCCGTCGAGTTACATAACGCTTCATCCGTCGGAAGGCAATCTGTATTATCCGTCGGAAGACAACCGGCCTCATCCGTCGGTACCCAAAACTCACCATCCGTCGGGTTATCAAAAAGAGCAGGAAGTCAAGGCAGATCACCCATAGAAAGCACCCCAATCTCAAATCAAAGATCCACAAACCCAGGGGGAGTTTCTAGCAATCAAAACTCAATCACACATCAAGACAACATTGAGGTCTCTTCATCTAGGGCTAATCTACCTCAACCAAGAAAATGGACAAAAGATCACCCCTTTGAACTGATTATTGGTGATGTGTCTTCCAGAGTTCAAACCAGGAGAGCAACTTAAGAAGAATGTCTATACAGCAGCTTCCTGTCGAAGGAAGAACCAAAGAAGGTAGAAGAAGCCTTGTTAGATCCTGATTGGATTGTAGCTATGCAGGAGGAGCTAAACCAATTTGAAAGGAATAAAGTATGGAAGCTGGTACCCAAGCCTACAGGAAAGAATCCAATAGACACCAAATGGGTATTCAGAAACAAGATGGATGAAAATGGCATAGTAGTAAGGAACAAAGCAAGATTGGTTGCTAAAGGCTATTGTCAGTAAGAAGGAATAGATTTTGATGAAACATTTGCTCCTGTTGCAAGACTTGAAGCCATTAGAATCTTCTTAGCCTATGCAGCCCATGCCAATTTCAAGGTCTATCAAATGGATGTCAAAAGTGCCTTTCTGAATGGAGATTTGGAGGAAGAAGTGTATGTAAGTCAACCTCCTGGGTTTGAAGATCCAAATTTCCCAGAGTATGTCTATTATCTACTGAAAGCACTTTATGGACTGAAGCAAGCACCTAGAGCCTGGTATGACATTTTATCAAAGTTCCTTTTAGAAAATCACTTCACAAGAGGTACTGTAGATAAAACTTTATTTTTCAGAAATGTGAATGGCTCTAGCATTCTTGTTCAAATTTATGTAGATGATATTATTTTTGGCTCTACAGATGAGAAACTTTGTAAAAAGTTTGCCAAACTGATGCAAAGCAAGTATGAAATGAGTATGATGGGAGAACTAACTTACTTTCTTGGTTTACAAGTTAAGCAAGTTAGTGATGGAATATTCATTAGTCAAACTAAATATATTTTTGATCTTTTAAAGAAGTTTGATCTAATGGATTGCACATCTGCAAAAACTCCCATGGCCACTGCAACTAAGCTTGAACTAAACACTACTGAAAAGTCTACGGATATTTCAAGTTATAGAGGCATGGTTCGCTCACTTCTATACTTAACAGCTAGTAGGCCAGATATAATGTTTCCTACATGTTTATGTGCTAGATTTCAGGCTGATCCTAGAGAGTCTCATTTGATAGCTATTAAGAGAATTTTCAGATATCTCAAACGAACACCAAACCTTGGCATTTGGTATCCTAGAGATTCTGGTTTTGATCTAACTGGTTATTCAGATGCAGATTATGCAGGTTGCAGAATTGATAGAAAAAGCACAACAGGAACCTGTCAATTTTTAGGAGACAAGCTTGTGTCCTGGTTCAGTAAAAAGCAAAATTCAGTTTCTACTTGTACAGCTGAAGCTGAATATATTGCTGCTGGCAGTTTCTGTGCACAGATTTTATGGATGAAAAATCAATTGCTAGACTATGGTTTGCAAGTTGAAAGGATTCCTATTTTCTGTGACAACACAAGTACAATTGCCATCACTGAAAATCCAGTGCAACATTCAAGGACAAAGCATATAGACATCAAGTACCATTTCATAAGGGAACATGTAATGAATGGTACTGTAGAGTTACATTTTGTTCCAAGTGAGAAGCAACTTGCAGATATTTTTACCAAACCACTGGATGAATCCACCTTTTCTAGGTTGGTAAGTGAGTTAGGTATGCTTAATTACTCTTGAATTTATCTGAATTATTTTGCAAGTTGAAAAGTAGCCAGAAATTTAACTGATTTTTAGTCTTGGATGAAAATTTTGGCTAAGTCAAAATTTGCATCTCAACGGATGACCATTATCCATCGAGTTGAGTCATCCGTCGATATACAAATTGCAAATAAAAATCAATTACTTTTCTGGAGTATTTTAAAGCTCGACGGATATCAACTTATCCTCATCCGTTGAAGTGTCTAAATCTTAACCATTAATTCCCTGAACATTATCCATCGAGTATACTTACAGTTTGTAAGCATTACACGACGGATAATGGGTGGAATTTTTTTACAGTTTATTTTAAAACGGCTATTTTAGACAATTTCTATTGGGTAATTTACTTTTCTTTATTATTTTTATCAGTTGATTTTGAGTAAAGTATAAAAGCTTATTTCATTCTAATCATTTTCTTTTATCATTCTCAAATTCAACTGTGTTACTTCATTCTCTCTCAAGCAAAAATCCTCTTTCTCTTCAAGCTTTTCTTCTCTAACAATGGCACCCGTAGTTAAGATCATGTCACAGACTGGGTTCATCTATGAGAAGAACAACTTCACTGCCTTGGTCAATAAGGGGATTCAGCAATCTGAAGACTATCATAAGATGATGGACTTCGTGAACAACTGCAAGTTAAGTTTTGCCATGCTGGAATCACCCACAATTTATTGTGAAGTTGTTGAGGAGATGTGGACAACAGCAATCTACAACTCTACTGACAAAACCATCACTCTAACCATCAAAGGTAATGATTTCTGTATTAATAGTGATGTAATAAAAGCATGTTTCAAGATTCCTGATGATAATGTAACTGTACCACACACTGACAATGATATTGTCAATATGCTCAATTCCATTCATTATGCACTTCCTACTGCAAAACTAAGTGAAATTAGAAGACTAGGTCTTAGGAAGGAATGGAGTTACTTGTGTGATGTAGTAACTAAAGTCTTTTCTGGAAAAATCAGTAATTTTGATTATGTGAACATTTCCATGCTTAACATGCTATACATTCTAGTTACAGACAAATATTACAGTTTCAGTGACCTTGTTGTGTATGAGTTAGGTTTTAAACTAGGTGACTTAGCCAAAAGAGGAAAGAATATTTACTATGCTAGATTTTTTATGCTTTTGGCTAACCATCTTTGTCAAGAGATTGAACTTGAGAACCCAAACAACAAATTAGCTTGTTGGGTTCAAGAGAGAAGAATCATTGCAGACTTGAACAGAGCCAACCATCACAAGGATGTGCCAATGTTCTATTTTCCTGTAATGCTGACACCTCAGGTAAGTGAGGTAAGTTCATCCAGACCCTCAACTATTCCAATCTCTTCTATTTCTTTGACTTCAGGCTTAGCTATGGCAACTGTGACAATGACCAAACAGTTGCCTACCAAAGCTGCCAAAACAACTGCAATTTCTAAATCCAAATCAAAGAAAACCCCCTCTGGTATCTCTCAAAAGGTACCAGTTCAAAAATCTACCAAAACCAAAGAGGGGAGTGTGAAGGAGGGTAAGATAGGTGAGAGAAGGGGTGAACATCAAAGAAACCCCAAGGATAAGGTTGGAGAGTTGAGTGAATCCCAGCCTAGCCACACTGCAGTTTCCCAACAAACTGTAGTGCTTAAAAAGGACAAAGGCTCACTTCTAGCTGCATCCTCCCAAAAGGATGTGGCTATTGAACAAAGCTCTCATCCAAGAGCACAGGCCAAGAGGGTTAGGGACACAAGCTCACACCAAACCTACACTAGAAAGAAGAAATCTAAAACAACTGGGGATGCACATGGCACACACTTAGTGCAAACTGGTGCTAAAGACACAGTCCCTGCACCTTCTCAAATTCAGATTGATGTGGCTCCAATAAATGTGGAGTCACAGCCAAAATCTCTCATAATAGAAGCCACAGAAACACAATACTCACCAACTAACTCACTGGAAGTGGACATGATAAACACTTCAATTCCTGATTCCCCTTCTTTAACTCTGTTGGGGAAGCCAAAATCTAGTGCAAGTGAGCATCATCTTTTAGATGATTTGTTGGCTCACTTGCCAATTCTTTCTGATTCTATTATGACATCTGTGCCTCAAATAACTTCAATCAACACAGAGTCAACAATAGTTTCTCTTCCCACCTCATTCATTTCTACTCTCTCGATGGATATTGCTCATCTGTCGAGTAGTGATTGTATCCCGATGGATAAGCTTAACAGCAGTTATCCGTCGGATAGCTTTACTACTCCCCGACGGATATCACTTATCCGTCGAGTGTCTCTGCTTAACTTCAAACTTCAATAATTTAAAGTGCAGTAGATTTGGTGGTAATACAATCACTCTTAGGACTGAGAGAGGAGAGTGCATTGAGTGAGAGGCTGGGTTGCTCCCAGGAAAAAGGAGAGGAAAAGAGTGAATCTCAGCAATCCATTCATTCATGATTGGCAAAAGTGAGTGAGAGGAGTCTCACCTTAGTAGGTGAAGGTGAGGGTGTGAGGGTGGGGAGCCAGGGTGAGACCCTGATGCAATAAAAGAGAGAATATGAGAGAAAGGCTGGTACTGGAGAAATAAGGATGGAACCAGCCATTGCTAGTGAGTCAATGATTGTCGATGATGCTGAAAAGGAAAGACAATTTCAGCAACATTACAAAGCTGTAATTGATAACATTTCCTTGGATGCTGACACTTTTACTCACCCTGTTTCAGCCTATCAACTGTTGGCTACTCAGGGCAATGTGGAGGCAGAGCAGACTTTGAATTTAGTGCACACCACAGAATCTCTTCAAAGAGATAAAGTTGCTGTGAACAGAATGCCTTCTCAAGCTGGAGAGCCATCTGAAGAATTTGGAGTAAATTCTGATGATGATGACTCTGGTTCTTTGGATGGAAGCATGAACTTAGGGGGAGCTGAAGGCCCAAGTTCTGCTTTCAGTTTACCTAAATGGGCATGGGCAAAGGAATTTTCACCAAGGCAATTTGAGGTGTCTTTGGTAAAACAAGTAATAGCTATTCAGCAGGCCCTTCAGGAAGTTTCAGATGCTGGTACCAAGGCTGTTCTTCAAGCTCACCTAGACTCTTTACATTTAATGAAGATCCAACACTCAAGACAGAATCTCAGTGTGGATGAATTGAAAAAGGAGATAGCTGACTTAAAGATATATAACTCTGAGAAGCTGGATTCAATAATGCCATATGGTACCATGCATGATCTATTACTAAGATTAAGGAGAGAATCAGATTCTGACAAGAAGATAGCCAAGCTGGAGAACAGAGTTCAGGTTATTGAGAATTCAGTGGCTCTACTTCTTCAAAATCAACAGACTCAGACAAATCTTCTTATGCAACTGGCTAAAGCACAAGGCCTAACTCCTCCACTTCATGATAACAAAAAGGGGGAGAGAGAATCAAGTAAGGGGGAGAAAGGACCGACTGAGGGGGAGAAACTTCTAGTTCAAATCAGCAAAGTAATTGTACCTTCAATTACTATCTCCAAGCCACCAGTTGCAGATGGTATAGATCTTATAAATGCAGTAGCAGCAAATTTGAAAGATGCTGATAAAGGAGAGTTGACTCTGATCAACTGGAAAAAGATTGATGAAGAAATACAGAAAAAGTTTCAATTAGTCAAGGAACCAGATCAGTCAGCCATCCATCACTCTCATGTCAAGCCAATCAATGTGAATGAGATGAGCATGAATTATCTGGAGAAAGGACAATCTTCCTGCATCAAGACTACAAAGGCTGAGATAATTCTTAAACCAAGGGCAAACTATCCAAAGTTATCTTTGAAGAACCCTATGGATTCTGTGTATGAGACACCCAAGCCTGATGAAAAGAAGCTTCTGTCAAGATCTATTCTCCTCTACAAAGGTCCAGCTGATTCAGCCTCAAGAAAGAGAATTGCAAAGATATTCAGAAATGGGAAGGAAATTTGTGTGGTAGCTGGACATCCACAATTTGCTCATGCAAAGGAAGAAGAAAAAGCCAGATTGAAGCAGGAAAAGAGGCAAGCTGCTCTAGATGCAAAGAAGTCTAAACAAAAGAAAGAACAGTTTGCTATCTTGGCCAAGCTACAGGCTGTGAATTCTTCTCAACAAATTCCCTCTCAACCATCTCAAGCTATTGAATCAGAGAAGAAGATTGAAAAACAGAAGAAATTCCCAAGAAAGAAAGAACTGGCTAAAAGAACAAAAAGAAAGTTGGATGTTGTTGACAAGGAATTGGAAGATCAATTTCCAAAGGAATCCACTCAAGCTGAAACTCAAGCATCAAAGCCCTCTGTGGTGTTTGAAGACATAAGGGTGGTGGACCCCTATAGGAACATACATGGAGAGCCTATTGTGCCAAAGGATGAGCCAATAGAGTGGGATAAATTACCAATTCCTGACTTCAACTTGCCAATTCTTACTAAGCCAAGAAGGAAAAAATCAAGAGCAGTCAAGAAAGTGAAGTTGTCACCTCTCAAATCCAAGTCAGTAGTCAAAGCTCAACCCAAGGTCAACAGGGGAGACTACTTGTACTTGTGTGACATCAAAGAATTCTCAGATCTAAACCTTTATCTGGAGGAGCTGGTTGAGGTAAGGGCAATTGATGCATACAGAAACCTAACTGAAAGGTTGGTGTTCAAGTACAAAGGGGGAAGGGTGATTCAGTGGCCTCTTCACAGGATACTTCAAGAAAGCCAAGCTGTGTTGATCAAAGTCTATTCATCCTTCAAGAAAAACTTTGGGTTCAATGTAACTGTAAGAAGATTAGAATTGAAGAAGATTGAAGAGCTAAGGAGTGTTAGAGCCAAAGATGCACTACCCAAAACTCTTATCATCCCATACACAGGGAGAAGAGTGCATCTAAGGCCCTACTGGCTGATGGAATTCATGGATGACAAGGGTGTGAGAAGATTCTTCAGATTAGAAGACCAATTGAGTATCTCTAGCAATGAGACTCTCTTGGAAATGCAAGAAATGTTAGATCTCTCAGAATCTGATGAATTAGAATTCCACAGACAGCTCCAGAATCAAATTGAAGAAAACAACAGAAAGCTTGGAAGAAGATCCAGACCTTCAAGAATCTAGAAAAATCTGCTCAAACTAGAGGAGCATCTTGAACTGACTGTGAGCCAAACCTTGTACATTTTTGTTTAAATTGAAGCACTTTCAGTTTTATCTACTTATCTTTAAAGATATATGTTTAGGATGTTTTGTTATCATCAAGTATCTCTTAATTTATGGCTACAATTCCAGTAGACATAAATTGGGGGAGATTGTTGTGAATATGTTGTGTACTTGATGATTACCTAAACAAAACATCTAAGTAGATTTTACTTAGTGAAATAATGTAGCACTCGACGGATAAGAATTATAGTCCCGACGGATAACTCATTATAGTCCCGACGGATGATTAACTTATTATCCATCGAGTGAGTAGCTTATGTAATAATAAGTTTGTAGCATAGTGTTGTATGCACCTTTGTATAGAATCTGGAGTAGCATATAAGTCATGTTGACTTTAACTAGATATGCAGAATAGGTTGATTAACTGTACATAAGCAATGTCTTGTAATTCTGTATAAGTGAAATGAAGTCAAGTGCCAAAATAGCTACCAACGGATGATTAACAAAGCTTCGACGGATGACCAAAATAGCTACCAACGGATGCTTAACAAAGCTTCGACGGATGATCAAATGACTATCAACGGATGTTTAACATAGCAGTCGACGGATGATCAATTAAGTCATCAACGGATGATCTGAAAGTCGACAGATGATCATATCAAGATTCAAACATCAGTTGAACAGTGAAAGCTGACACACAACCGTTGAGTTGGATACAAGTACACTGTGGAAGCCCATTAACTGGGTAATAAAGGATGAAAAGCAAAAAAGATCAAGGCTGTTAGATTTTATATTTGTTCAGTTCTTTTGGCTTTATAATCTTGGTAATATATAAACCAAGAGAGTAGCAAATAGAAAAATAACTGAGATAGCTAAGAAACAACAACAGAGAAATCTTTGTAAGCACTATCTTTAGCATTTCCTGTGTTCTTAGCAGTTCTATTTTGTGTAAGTAGCTGTGAGCATTTTTGCACACAGAGTCCTCTCGATATATTAAATATATCTCTGGTGGAATTGTTTAAATCCACCAGAAAGTTTTTAAAGACTCTTGTTTTTAATTACTTATGTTTTGATTCATTCAAGTTTACATTCCGCATTGTGCTAATCAAAATAAATATATCCATAATCGAGTTGAACATTTTTATTTCAAGAAAAAGGTTCAAGAATTCCATTCAACCCCCCTTCTGTAATTCTTGCTATATTGTTAAGGGACTAACACTAACAGTGAGTTCACGGGTCCTGAAGTTAAGAACAAAACAGTCTAAGGTAAATCGGGCATTACGACGGCTATGTTTACGCGATTTCCCAAATTTTACCATTCCAAATCATATCAATCCAACTACCAATCAACAACAATTTAGGATACACATCAATGCTACTGATTTCAGTCATAATAAGCCCAAGAATCTCAATTTAATGCACTATCATACTATCTTAAAATTCAACCAAACTACTAAATCAAACAAGGTTCAATTCATGCTTAAACATTTAAACTACTACTCCTCCATTAACAATCATCAACACCTCAATTAAAATCCAATCACTACAAACCCAACCAAACTTTAAACACACAAGCATCATGCTTCTCATGAACTATATTAATCAAAACCACTCCTAAATATTCAAAGTAAAACTAGGGTTTAAAGTTTTATACCTTCCTTGAAGCTTTTAATCCATGAAAGATCCCCCATGGAAGCCTTAATCTATGCTTAAGCTACCTTGATCTTACAAATAAAATCAAGAATCAAAAATTTGTTCTTGAAAGTTACTATTCACCCTAAACTAAAATGATTTATTTGAGCTAGCAAACCTTGGATTCAAGCACTCAAACTACTTGCTCTTCTTAGATATGAAATATAGAATCCAAGGAAACAAACCTCTTGAATTATGATTGAGTGGAGCTTGGGTTTGGAAATTTTTCTTCTTGTTTTTCTTCAAAAAACCGTGAGCAAGGAGATGGGGGGGAGAAATGAATGTGTTTGCTTGGTTGCTTCCTTTTGTTTGTTTAATTAAATTGTTATCATGGTAAAAATTGTGTGGCTTATAATCAACCAACAAATCCTTTCCATTTGGTCATGCTTATGTCATCCACTTATGTCATCTTCCCACACTTGTCTTCTTCTTGTTGGTGTGATGGCATCATCATCATTAACCTTTTAGATTAACTCCTAATTACTTGGCTAATGATCGCTGATCTGTTATACGGTTCGCTTACCTTTCGTTCTCGTTTATCATTTGAGGGATCATACCCGGGATCTTATTACTTGGGTTCCCTTAACCTTTCTCAATTCATTATATTCCTTTTATGATCCCCTCTTACAATCCTTGAATTTAAATCCTTTTTATCCTGTTACCTTATACTCAATTCTTTCGGTATCTGGTGGATTTTCGGGAAAAATCAAAGTGTTCAAATTTGGATTCTGACGATCTTTACATACACTTATATACCATATAGAGTACTAATAAGATCTCAGAATAACAATAAAAGAACCTCTACAAAGTGAGGCATGAAAAGTTTTCTTATTCAGCATAATCAGCAAAATCACTATTCATAAGGGTTACAAAAAGTTCAAAATTTTTGGGGTTATTACAGTCTCCCAACCTTAAAAGGATTCCGTCCCGGAATCAGATAGAAAACAATTGGGGGTACTTTTATAGCATTGCGCTCTCTAGTTCCCAAGTTGATTCCTCCACATTATGATTCTGCCATAGCACTCTGACTTGCTTGATCACTTTGTTCCGAAGCACATGTTCCTTCTTATCTATAATCTTTATTGGTTTCTCCACGTAAGTCAGATCTGGTTGCATATCCACCTGCTCGTACTCCACTATGTGTCTGGCATCCCGATGATACTTCCTTAGCATTGACACATGGAACACATTATGAACTTGCTACAGTTTCGGGGGGTAGGGCTAGCTCATATGCTAACTTCCCAATACGTCTTAATATATCCAAGGGTCCAACAAATTGTGGACTTAGCTTTCCTTTATTTCTGAACCTCATCAATCCTTTCCAAGGGAATACTTATAACAGCACTAGGTCCCCTACTTCCTATTCTTTGTCCTTTCGTGTCAATTCAACATACTTTTTATGTCCATCTTGGGCTACTACCAGCCGTCCTTTGATTAGATCTATTATATCCCTGGTCCCTTGGACTACTGCGGGTCCGAGCATCTTACGCTCTACAACTTCATCCTAACATAAGGGAGATCGACATTGTCTTCCCTCAAGGATCTCATAAGGCGATATCTCGATATTGACATATCATCTATCGTTGTACGAAAACTCGATACGTGCTAAGTGATCATTCCAAATTCTTTCAAGTCTATCGCACAGACTCTCATCATAGCTTCTAGCATTATAGCTTTTGCTTCTCAATACTCACTCTTTTCCAGTTCGTAATCGTTACGATCTTCCGTACATAATACTATACTGGTTACACCTTTGGTCGTTAGCATTCTATAACCTTTTAATACACGCGTCAACCTTAGTATCACGAATGTGTTTCCATTCCGAATACCACCATACTCATACTACTCCTTTTCTAACTACTTCTATCTTCGAAAGCGTGATCCATCATATAGAGGTAAAGGAATTTGTTGAGAGATCACTATGATCATGAACACTTGTTCTATTGCATAGTTAGTATAGAAGGTGGCCAGCCTTTAGTACTTGACAAGCAATTAAAAAACATGTGGTATCCTACTAGACTTTTATCACACAGATAGATAGTCATTCGGCAATACCTCCCCTTCTGGAAGGGTTGTTCTTCTCAGCTTATACAAAATGAAAAGGAGAGAAAAGAATGAATTGAAGAGAATTGTATATATATAAAATATACTGCCAAAAAATATCTGGCTTGGAATCTACCTTTGAACTATAGAGGTTTGTCATAGGAGAACAAAACATATACGTATATATATATATATCAACATCAGGTATTATAGCATCGCATTTCACGTGCCAGAATATTTACTATTCCGTCCATCATTCCATGGACCCATGCTCTTGCTCGAGCTCATAAACACTCACTTTTTAAACTCCCTCGACATTGAAACTCAAATAAGGGATTTCGTTCTAGATATCACCGTTACTGGAATCCATTGTTACACCGCAACCTTCTTCGTATAGTAATACTACTCTTTATCGATAAGAAGGAATAAATATTCATAGGTAAATAATCGACTTAATTAGTCTATCAATGATAACTTATACATCACCATGACCCGATTAGTGGTACTCAATCTCAACATCCATTCTAATACAACTCTTACGGTTGTAATCAACTCATTACTCGCAGAATCATTGTTGCATTACTATGGTCCATCGCTGACCTACTGTAGTCATTCGCTTTCCTCGGAATCTTAATATCTAATCATATGGAGTCTATATCTGCCGTATCAAAATCTTTTAAGGAGTTAACATAATCACCATTCATGATTCATGAAGAACACTCCAGATCCTGACGTACATTCATGACATGAAGCAGATAAAATTGCAGAAGAGTTTCAATCAATGCAACGACAGCAGGTTAATTCCATTCTTAATCATATGTCTTTATTAGGAGACATAAATCTCAAATGTTCATTTAGACCTTTCGTAACATGGTCCTGGCTTATCTCAAGATATGACCTTATAAGATAGATAGCCCGCTCACGGCGATTACATAAATTAAATCTTTACCAAACTACTATCACGGTTGAGTATCGCACAATCATCAGAAGGAATGTCAATCTTCTAAACCATAATACAACCTTCACGGCTTCAACCATCATCACTGTATTCCTCTGGCACGAGCACCTATAATTATCCTCTTACATTTAAAGTGTCGGCCACCTCTTTGGCCTTTCCTGATAGTAAAATTTCCTTACAATCAATGTCTTTTAAATGACCTTCAACTAAATTTTCTACCTCATTTCCAATCACTGCTTGTGTGAAAATGCTCTTCCTTACGCTTTGATAAAAAAAATATATCACCATTTTTCCATAAGTTATTGCCTCGGTCTTTTAGAGGTTAACATTGTCACGACTGACTCTCGATCATACTTCAGACGTCTCTTATCTTGGGTCCTACTTGTTTTCACCAATCTTGACCCTCATTGGATCGATCTATAATTTCTTATGGTTCAACACGTGCCCCACCTAGCATTATTATAATTACGTCATATTTCCTTTATCAAAATTTCTATGTTTGAGAACTTTGAATACTACCTTTCTCCTTGTAAAACCTCTAAGGTTATCCTTAAATCCTTCATCAGGTACACCCTAGGTACAGGGCATATCAAGATACCATTTACCAATACCAGAATCATTGTCTATATAGTTCTGAAAACTTTCTCTACTGATCTTTAAAGGTTGTTGTTGCCTTAGTCCTTCATTCTGTACTACCCAACTCATAATGTCCCTACTAAGGGTGAAATACCAACCTTTATACATTCCCCTAGGGTTCATCTCAAGTTATTGGGGTTTTATTCTTATTTTCACCTTTAAAAGATACTTACACTCTTTCATGGATAAATCAAGTCATATATCCTTGATAGATTATCTTATTCAATCATTCTCACCTCGATAGTCTATGCCTAATTTCATAATAATATCCTTATCTAAAATGAGGTCAATCAATATGGCCTCCAAAAGATAACAACGGTTATCCACTTTTCTTGCCTGATTTGGTAATGATAACAGGGATGTTCTGGAAGATATTGGTCGTGTTCAACGTGAACTTCTTTTTACTAAATCCTCATTTACTTTTGTTGTTTATCTCAACAGTCATCTCAATGTTGAGATATCTTCTATACTTGGTGTCTCCCTTTTTGGGTATCAATTGACATGCGTTACATACATTTCACATTCTTGAAGGTCACTTCCTTCATCCAATTTTCCTAATTTCTTACTTTCTTGTCTCCTCAGTCTATCAACGTCTCATTATTTATCCTTCAAACTATCTCAAGGTTTCCTCGAATCCTCCTAACTTACAGGGGATAAAATATATGTATCTCTTATGCCTTCAACCATCAACTTTAACTTATGGTGAATCACCCTCATCCTGACGAATATATATTTTTCTATTTCTATTGCTACGAGTCTTTAGGATTTCCTCATACACAACTCCCTTATCATTCCTCAAACTCTATTGTCTTTATTTTCCTTTCCACTTCAGTTTCTTTTTATTTTCTTTTCTATTACAATAATTTCATGAACCCACTACTCATTGACTTCAAATATCACGTCGTTCTGGGATTCTTGTCATCATAACAAATCTTGACAACTTTTACAACTTAGCTTCATAATTCAACATACTCGTCCGCCTTTGTTCTGGCTCTAAAGCTTTTACACTATCTCCATAACCTTGGGAATTACTTTCCTGAAAATAATTGACTGAACTTTAATTAGTTTATTCTAACCTCTAGCTCCGTGCCTTTCTTGGTCTTTCACCAGCGGGTGGCCTCTCTCTTAGGAGGGTAAGTGACAAAAATAGTCTTTTGTGATTCATCCATCATTTAGAATCTCAAATGATTCCTATATTTCCTTTAGCCAGGCTCTCGCCTCTACTGGGTTCGCTTGTTCCTTGGAACTCTGAGAGCTTAGCGACTTAAAGGTCCTGAAAGAATTTCCCACCGCACTGTCTCCTCAGGGTGGTGGTTGGGGATAATAGTCTAAGTTCTTTTTTAGACAGGTCCATGAATTGCCGCATAGGAGCACCGTCTCAGGTCTCCTTATCTTGCTCGACTTCTGTTTTCTCAGTATGAAATATTTCATCCTTCTCCCATAATCAGGGTTATCTTATACGTTAAAATACTTGTTTTTCATTTCATTATATTATGGGTTCTTTCTTTCTTGATGGCGACCTCACTAACTATCACATTTAGGGTTTGCCCTAAATCTTATTCCTCGAACTATGGCTTTCATCTAAGATCTCGTCCTTAAGCCCTTGAACGTATGGAACCCAAATTTTGTAGGAATACCTCATTATTCCTTATCATCTTTCTCAGTATTAATCTCTTTTCCATTCATTGGCTTTCTGCCTTCATTCATCATTTTTTTCTGGCATCATATGATCTATGGCAATAATTCGGGCTGCATTACAATCTCAAACAGCTTTTCAGTACTGACTCCAGTTACCTTCACTTCTATTTCCATTTTTTTTTCAAAATCTCTTATCAACTCTCCCAAAGACATTTTCATCTTGAGTCTCTCTTTTATACTAAGGGCATTAGCCACCATTTTGGCTTTCCCTGGATGATAAAGAATCTCTTAATCGTAATCCTTGATTAGCTCTAACCACCTCCTCTGGCGCATGTTGAGCTCTTTCTGCGTGAAAATGCACTAGAGCACTTATGGCTTGTGTAAATCTCGCATTTCTCTCTATACAAGTAGTGCCTCCAATCTTTAGGGCAAAACTATTGCCACGAGCCCAAGCTCATGGGTGGGGATATCGAATTTTATATTCCCTTAATTGTCTTGACGCGTACGCGATTACCTTGTTGTGCTGTATAAGAAGCACCCTAATTCCTTATGCGAAGCGTCACTACACATCACAAAATCTCCTTTTCCATCCGGCAACGCCATCATAGGGGCCGTCACCAACCTTTGCTTCAAATCTTAAAAGTTGTTCTCGCATTTCTCTGTCCATTCGAACTTCTCAGTCTTACGAGTAAGCCGCGTTAAAGGGGCTACTATCTTTACAAACTTGAACGAACCTCCGGTAGTGACCGGCCAATCCTACCTCCGGTAGTCGCTCTAACCATGGTTATCAATTCCTCAGCGACCATCTCTTCAGTCTTGTTAGGATCCTCCACAAGATCCTTCTCAGCAACAATCTTTTCTGGGACAACATTCTCAACCGCTACATCCTCAATATTAACATCATCCGGTCCCGCGTTAGGACGCTCTATCGGATCCACAATCTGATCTCCAATAAGTAATAAAACATCATCGTGTTGTTGCTCCTCAACCTCAGGGTTCGGAGTCCCGCCACCATATACGATAACGAACTACGCTTCTATCACGTTATTTATAAGGGTTCCCATAAGGGTTTTAACTGTCAGTACTATGTTTGGTAGTCCGACTATGAACTTGGAAAGAGTTCTTATTATCTTAGTGAACTTATTATTTTAACGTCACATCATCTCTGAGGTTTATAAGCTTAGCTCTGATACCATTTCTGTAACACCCCCAAATCCGGGGTCGGGGATTCGGGTTGTCACGAGTTCCATTTCCCTTATCAATACTTAATCTTAACAGTCAACCAACTACTGAGTATTGTGACCCCACAATATACACACACACCACAAGTTATAGTCTCAAAGATGAATACCAAAAATAACACAAGTCATTTTATTCCACAATTATAAACCGTTACACCTTAAAAGGGTTTCTGAATAATTTTACATTTCTTTGCCATTATTACAATTCATATAGATACATAATTCTGGTACATCAGAAGTTGAAAGCCTAGCCTATTGGTAATTTCTACCTCAGCTACAGCGGCATCAACGCTTCCAGAAAATTGCGGAACGTTTCCTAACCGCTTGCGAATTGGAAGCTTGGTCCTGTTCATCTTTTCTATCTGTTGTTATGTGATGAAAGAAGAAAGCAAGGGTGAGCAACAAGCCCACCGAAATAATATGTATAATAATTAACAATATATGAGCATTCTCATAGTACTCATGAAAGTCTTGGTCAAGAAAAATTAACCAAGCTGATATCTTAACGCGACCAAGTCGCAAAATATTCAGTATATATATATATACATATATACTTTTCACAATCTTTGAAATCCTCTGACATGTATAATATACACAGAGTTCCAGTTTATAACTGTATAAAAATATCGTTGCAAGGTGATCTCATATATCTAACCTTGTCTCAACGTTTTTCGGAAAATCTTTGACATGCACAAGACAATCATTTACTAGATATAAGTTTAAAAGATGAAGTTACAAGATACTCCAATATACTTATATCTTTTCCGAATACTACTTGAACTACCACCGTTCAAGGTATAATCCGTTTCAAAAGTTCATCACATAGATGAGACTACAAGATAAGATTTGAATAGATTCAATCCTTGAAATATTATTATAAATAATGAAGTTACGATATACTTCATTAAGTCCCGATATATATATACACTTATATATATATATACATTTCATACACTCTTTGAAAACCTCTTTTATGAAAATTATAAACAGAGTTGTAATATCCAATGAATTTGGAAAGGAGAAAACCTTGGCATAAACCTGATATCTTGTTGATCAGGAAAAGATACCAATAAGTAACCTTTTCCTTTTCTACTAGTAGATGGACGAATTCCCCACTGGTCATCACCCTGGCCGCAATAGGACCTTATGCTGGACTGCCACTCAGCCACTTGCACATTTGATGGACTCCCACTGAGCCACTTACACTTTCATGGACGCCCACTGAGCCCATGTTGCTTATGCCGACTCAATAGATGGACTTACTTCCCGAACGTTGGGTAAGTAATCAATTCATTTATCAAAACAACAACCTTGTTGCGAATATAAATACACCACTGAGCCGGATCCCTCAGGTTTTGAGCGAGTATTTAAATCCCCTTTGAAAGGAAGATCTTAAATATAAAAATGAGTTTTGGGATCCGCTCTAACTTTTAAAATTATTTTGAAGACTCGAAAACACTTTTAAGAATGTTTGGAGTAATGCTGATTTAATAAAATAAATCAGTCCCAATATATTAGAAATTATCTGAATATTATTATTTAAATAATATTCCCATAAGGATAATCTCTATATAATAATTTGAAGTAGAAGTTTTAAAAACTCATACTTGAAATGAATATTAAATAACCAAAGATATACTTATACGAAAGTACTATCTTTATTTGAATAATCGAAAATAAGTTTGATTATCGAAACATAATTCTTTAATAAGATAAAGAATATTATTTAGTAAATAATCGGAGTCATAAGTCCTCGAATGAATATTCAAAATAATATTCATTAAATAAAATAAACCGAGTCGTAAGTCCTCGAATGAATATTCAAAGTATTATTCATTAAATAAAATAAACCGAGTCATAAGTCCTCGAATGAATATTCAAAGTAATATTCATTAAATAAAATAAACCGAGTCATAAGTCCTCGAATGACTATTCAAAGTATTATTCATTAAATAAAATAAATCGAGTCATAAGTCCTCGAATGAATATTCAAAGTATTATTCATTAATAAAAATAAAGTTATCGAATAAACCTTATTCGATTAATAGTTTTGAAAACTATATCTATATATATATATAAATATATATAATATACTCGGGAACATCGACTCCCGATTTTAGAAAATGTTCACCTTTGGGTCCCCTGTACTAAGGGTATACGCAACTACTGCTTATCTCTAGTATAGGTATTATGCAATTATAAGCATTGAAATCAACAGATAGATATCAAGATTACGAAACAGACATGCATATATACCATATCTGCATGCTCCAATATATCACAAAATTTGCTAATAACAATCATGCATTTATCACAAGATGATGCATATACATATATTTACATCACAACAACAGTATAACGGGTAGAAAACTTGCCTGAGTGTTCCCGAATAGACTTAAGCTTAGAGTGGGTCCGATAACCTATGAACAACAACATAAGTCGGAATTAAACCCTGGTCGCTTGAAAAACTAGACTTTAACCAATTGAACCCTAACGTTCGCATATGGTCACTTCTACGCTTAACGAATCACATAAGTCATTCGAGTAACCTCGGCTCCACCATTTTTAATAAATTAACCATTAAGAATTTTAAGGCGATTCTTTCACGATTACCCTACCAACTGCCTAATCCACTTTTCATAATTGTTTCATACTCTAATTAGTCATTTAAGGGCCTTAACCAAGGTTTTAAAGTAAGGCGAGGGATAATGGTTCGTTCGCGAAACGCCGTTACTTAAACCGGTCGTTTCTCCTAAACCGTACATCGGATTCAAGCGAACCACATATCAAAACGAAGCTCGTAACATGAACTATCTAAACATGGCATTGGTCAGAATCTAACAGTGAGTTCACGGGTCCTGAAGTTAAGAACAAAACAGTCTAAGGTAAATTGGGCATTACGACGGCTATGTTTACGCGATTTCCCAAATTTTACCATTCCAAATCATATTAATCCAACTACCAATCAACAACAATTCACGATACACATCAATGCTACTGATTTCAGTCCTAATAAGCCCAAGAATCTCAATTTAATCCAATATCATACTATCTTCAAATTCAACCAAACTACTAAATCAAACTAGATTCAATTCATGCTTAAACATTTAAACTACTACTCCTCCATTAACAATCATCAACACCTCAATTAAAATCCAATCACTACAAACCCAACCAAACTTTAAACACACAAGCATCATGCTTCTCATGAACTATATTAATCAAAACCACTCCTAAATATTCAAAGTAAAACTAGGGTTTGAAGTTTTATACCTTCCTTGAAGCTTTTAATCCATGAAAGATCCTTGGAATGCCCATGGAAGCCTTAATCTATGCTTAAGCTACCTTGATCTTACAAATAAAATCAAGAATCAAAAATTTGTTCTCAAAAGTTACTATTCACCCTAAACTAAAATGATTTATTTGAGCTAGCAAACCTTGGATTTAAGCACTCAAACTACTTGCACTTCTTAGTTATGAAATATAGAATCCAAGGAAACAAACCTCTTGAATTATGATTGAGTGGAGCTTGGGTTTGGAAATTTTTCTTCTTTTTTTTCTTCAAAAAACCGTGAGCAAGGAGATGGGGGGGAGAAATGAATGTGTTTGCTTAGTTGCTTCCTTTTGTTTGTTTAATTAAATTGTTACCATGGTAAAAATTGTGTGGCTTACAATCAACCAACAAATCCTCCCCATTTGGTCATGCTTATGTCATCCACTTATGTCATCTTCTCACACTTGTTTTCTTCTTGTTGGTGTGATGGCATCATCATCATTAACCTTTTTGATTAACTCCTAATTACTTGGCTAATGATCGCTGATCTATTATACGGTTCACTTACCTTTCGTTCTCGTTTATCGTTTGAGGGATCATACCCGGGATCTTATTACTTGGGTTCCCATAACCTTTCTCAATAAATTATATTCCTTTTATGATGCCCTCTTATAATTCTTGAATTTAAATCCTTTTTATCTTGTTACCTTATACTCTATTCTTTCGGTATCTGGTGGATTTTCGGGAAAAATCAAAGTGTTCAAATTTGGATTCTGGCGATCTTTAGATACACTTATATACCATATAGAGTACTAATAAGATCTCAGAATAACAATAAAAGAACCTCTACAAAGTGAGGCATGAAAAGTTTTTTTATTCAGCAAAATCACTATTTATAAGGGTTACAAAAAGTTCAAGATTTTTGGGGTTATTACACCGCTTCTTTACTACTCGAGTCCTGATAGGTTTCATGTTCCTTCTTAACTGAAAACAATAAGGTGAATAATAACAAAAAAGGGGTGAGCCAAAAATTGCTCAACAAGTCCGTAAAATATAAACAATGTTAAAGCAGTTTAAATAAATCGGTAACCTGGGTACATCTGCAAAGATATAACCCCGCAAGAATAGAAAGAAGGCCATTGTTGGCGAATACAAATGAACTAAACTGGACACAAGTTCGCATCTATACCATGCTGATCAGCCAGGATACAATGAAGATCTATATCTCCCTATATAGATCCAGTCGGGCACCCAGTCTCTACGGCCCATCTCAAGGATCCGGTTATGTCCCGGTCCTTAGGATTAAGTAAAGCTTAATCCCAAACGTCATTATCCAGTCCCTAGAATAGCAACCAGAACAATCGGTATGCTTTGATACATTCTAATCACCAGAATATACCAATGTGTATGTATAACAATTGGAATATGAATAAAGAATTCGAAGGAAAAAGAGGAATCAATAATCGAAATGAAATATGAACAAGAGAATAGCAACTGTGTATCAGTTTTATGAATAAGAATCAAAGAGTGCAAGTGTGATAAGAATCTGAAGAAATATCACTATTTTGAAATTAGAATAGGGGAAAAACTTGCCTTCCACGCGATTTACTTCAAATATTTCACCTTCATTTATCACCGGCTCAATCCGCTTTGCTGGCTTGGCTTCTATCAAAGAAATATATTGATTTAGTCATTTCGTATCTCAATCGCGTCTCAAACCGACTTCACGTAGCTCCTATTGTCTACCCATATGCGGATCAGTGACTCGTATATTATTTATTAACAAGAAAGACTCGTATATTATCTAGAAGAAATTAGGTTTTAATATTATTCTTAATGAAAATAATTCATTTTTCTGAGCCAAAGGGCTTTTGTTTCGCTCGAATCGGACTAACGGTCTAATTAATATCAATTAAATACAGATAAATAAATTTATTATTCAATACAAATAATTATTACTAATTATTAAACCCTAAAATAATTTTTAAATAATTATTTAGGAAAAATCATAACTAAAAAAGATTTTTCTATAATTTTTAGAATTAAAATGAATTTATTATGATTTATTGAAAATTATTTGAATAATTATCAAAATAATTAATCATTTTTAAATAATAAATAAATAATAAATAAATAATAAATAAAAGAGAAAATAATTAAATCTGATTTTTAGAAAATATTTAAGAATTATTTATAATATAAATTAATTAATTAAATAATTAATTAATCATTTTATAAAATAAATATATCTGATTTTTATAATTCCAGAAACATTTTTCAGAAACCAAACTCTAACAAAATTGGATCAAAACCGGGTAATCCAATCTGGTCAAACGGGTCAAAATTCGGGTCGTGAAAAACACGCCGGATTTTGCCCAAAAACCGGCCACCAGAGCAGATTCCGGCTAGCCAAAATCAGGCCAAAAACGACTTGGTTTGGTTCGTTTTTCACAGGGTTTTCATTCCTCACAACTACAGCAACTCATTCCCAGCTAAAATATACCAAAAACATCCCTGAATCTTCATCTCCGATGACAACCAACTCCAACTCGGGCCAAAAATCAAAATCACAGAATCGTACATGAAAGCAAACGTTCTATAGTGCAAACTGAAGATAAGAACAAATACAATCAAAGCCCTAAACTTTCAAGAACCATATATTCATTAGAAATTACGGAGTTATGATTTGAAATTTAAGCATAAACCCTAATAATCATGAATCACTATCCCGGTATCTTTTATTCAATTAAACACCATGAATTGACTATAAATCACATCAGGAAACTATATCAATCATCAAAACATCATAATAACCCTAGAACAAAAAGCCCTAATTCGAACATAAACCCTAGAAATCGAAAATCAAAAACAACGAATTAAAACATGAAATTGATGTTAAAAACAGAATGAACAGATGAAAACCTTCGAATGGGATACTTGAATCACTTGATTTGATGCAGTAATCTGTCCAAAATTACCGATTGAATTCCTGACCCGAATTCGTTCTTCCCGACCCGATTTCAGAGAATTTTGTGATTTTTTATGAATTTTAATTAATTAATTAATTAATTAATAGTAATTAGGCTATTTATAGTAGTAAAATTAATACTCCTAATTAAAATTAAGGCCTTAATTCTACATCTTTTAAAATCAATTGGCCCCTAATTTTATAATTTTTGAGTATTAAAATTTAATTTATAAATATTTTATATATACAATATATATGCCAAAATTTCCCAAAATTGTGAATAATGCAAAATACAAAGAAATGGTATAAATGAAAGTCCTATAATTTAATAAAAATAAAAATGTGATTTTTGTGGGGTTTTTAACACCCAATGGGGCCCGAAAAAGTTATTTTTTGCGAAATGAGAAAATTTGTAAAATACCTAGATGTTCAGAATAATGCGATGGTACAAGTCGTTTGATAAAAAATAAGGCCCATTATTTTATTTGAAATATCAGCTATAAAATCATGATTCGGGTCGTATAACTTTTGATATGAAAGCTATAAATGCAAAATAAAATATCTGAAAAATACCCTGAAAATACCTGGACGACACAGAATGCACGTAACACGTAACAATTAGGGTTTTACACTAATTACACATAAATGACACATTAACACATATAATTTATTATAAATATGATATAATACGGACGTAATTTTCCCAGACGTTACATGTTTCATGTAGTCTATTATGCTAGTAAGACTCTTAATGGTGCTCAACTGAATTACACCACTACAGAGAAAGAACTTTTGGCTATTTTCTATGGTTTTGAGAAATTTCGATCTTATTTACTTGGGACGAAGGTGACAGTTTTCACTGATCACGCTGCAATTCGATATCTCGTCTCGAAGAAGGACTCGAAGCCTAGGTTGATTCGATGGGTTCTTTTACTTCAGGAGTTTGAATTAGAGATCAAGGTTAGAAAAAGGGACTGAAAATCAAGTCGCTGATCATCTCTCGTGTTTAGAGGATCCAATTGCTACTTCACAAGATAAGTCTTTGATTAACGAAAGTACAAGCAGAAGAACCGTGGTTCGCCGACATTGTGAACTACCTTGTGAGTAACGTTATGCCTCCAGAGTTGACTTCCGCTCAAAGGAAGAAGTTTCTACATGAAGTGAAGTAGTATATGTGGGATGAGGCATTTATTTTTTGACAAAGAGCTGACCAAATCATCAGGAGATGTATTCCCTACAGCGAAACGGGGGGATCTTACGAGATTGCCACTTAACGGCTTATGGAGGTCATTATGGTGGAGAAAAGACAGCATCTCGTATTATTCAAGCATGTTTTTTTTGCCAACTTTGTTTAAAGATGCTCATCAGTTCCTTTTGAAATGTGATCGATGTCAACGTGTGGGTAATATGTCCAAGAGGGACGAGATGCCTCTTAATGTGCTTCTCGATGTTGAAGTCTTCGATGTTTGGGGAATTGACTTCATTGGGCCATTTGTCTCATCTTGTAACAATCTGTATATCTTGTTGGCGGTTGATTATGTGTCAAAATAATTGAAGTTAAGGCGTTTCCAATAAACGATGCGAAGGTAGTGCTTAATTTTCTTCACAAGCAGATATTCACAAGATTTGGAACTCCAAGAGTCATAATCAGTGATGAGGGGTCGCATTTCTGTAACCGCAGGTTCACTGCTATGATGCAAAGGTATAATGTAAATCATCGCATTGCTATGGCTTATCACCCTCAGACGTATGATCAAGCTGAGGTATCTAACAGAGAGATCAAGTGCATTTTAGAGAAAGTTGTGTGTCTATCGAGAAAAGATTGGTCTTTGAAGCTTGATGGAGCTATTTGGGCGTATCGAACAGCGTACAAGACTCTTCTAGGGATGTCACCGTATCAGTTGGTTTATGGTAAGGGGTGTCATTTACCGGTGGAGTTAGAGCATAAAGCGTATTGGGCTTTGAAGAAATTGAATCTGGATTTGGATGCATCTGGTAAGAAGAGGATGCTTCAATTGAATGAGCTCGACGAGTTTCAACTTCAAGCTTATGAGAACAACAAAATGTATAAGGAGAAAGTCAAGAGGTGGCACGATAGGGTTTTAGTGCTCAAATCATTTGTGTCGGGCCAACAAGTTCTTTTGTTCAACTCTCGTCTCCATCTTTTTCCTGGGAAGTTAAAGTCAAGATGGTCAAGGCCGTTTGTTGTCAAAACTGTGTTTCCATATGGAGCAATTGTTGTCAATACCTGGACAACACAGAATGAATGTAACACATAACAATTAGGGTTTTACACTAATTACATATAAATGACACATTATCACACATAATTTATTATAAATATGATATAATACAGATGTAATTTTCCTAGACGTTACATCCTTCCCCCTTAATAGGATTCTATCCTCAGAATCATGCTAAGAAAACAAATGAGGATATTTTTCTAACATTTCACTCTCAAGATCCCAGGTTGATTCTTCAACCATAGGATTTCTCCACAAAACTCGCACTAAAGATACATACTTATTCCTCAACACTCTCTCTTGCCGATCTAGAATTCTTACTGGCTGTTCTACAAAAGATAAATCAGGTTGGATATCTACCGGTTCATATTCTATTACATGTCTAGAATTAGGATTATATCGCTTAATCATCGACACGTGAAACATGTTGTGAATATGCTGCATATGAGGCGGTAAGGCTAACTTATACACAACTTTTCCGACCTTCTTTAAGATTTCAAATGGCCCAACGTATCGTGGCTTCAATTTACCCTTGTTTCCAAATCTGGTCAATCCTTTCCATGGAGATATTTTGAGTAGCACATGCTCTCCTTCTTGGTAGTCCATATCTTTCGTAGCTTGATCTGCATATTTGCATTATCGCTAGTCGTTTTTGAATAAGTTCTATCTTTTCCTTGGTCTATTGAATTAATTATGGACCCAAAATCTTACATTCTCCAACTTCATCCCATTACACCGGTGATCTGCATTTTCTTCCATATAAAGCTTCGTAAGGCGGCATTCCAATGCTTGCATGATAGCTGTTATTGTAAGAAAATTCGACTAAAGGTAAATGCTCTTCCCAACTGCCTTCAAAATGAATTGCACAAACTCGTAACATGTCTTCGATCGTCTGGATAGTTCTTTCACTTTGCCAATCAGTTTGCGGATGATAAGCGGTACTCATATTTAATTTGGTTCCAAGACATTCTTGAAATTGTCTCCAAAATCTTGAATTAAATCGGGGATCTCGATCAGACACGATGGATATTGGAACTCCATGTCGCATCATAATTTCTTTGAGATATAAATGCACTAGCTTGTTGAGTGAAAATCTTTCGTTAATCGGTAGAAAATGTGCTGACTTCGTTAGTTTGTCAATGATTACCCATATCGCATCATGATTTGCTTTAGTCCTTGGAAGTCCTACTACAAAATCCATTGCTATATGTTCACATTTACATTCTGGAATATCTAATGGCTGCAGTAATCCACTGGGATGTTGATGTTCTGCTTTAACTCGTCGGCATGTGTAGCATTTACTTACCCATTCTGGTATCTCATTCTTCATATTTGGTCACCCAAAGTTTTCTTTCAGATCACGGTACATTTTTGTACTTCCCGGATGTATGGAATATTTTGAACTGTGCGCATCTCGCATTATTTCTTCCTTCAGCTCAGCCACATTAGGAATCCAGACTCTTGATGCAAAGCATAGAATTCCTTCATTATCCTTCTGGGTTGTGATTTCTTCTCCCGTTAAGTTGTCATCTCGACCCATCACTTCTTCTTGACATCGTCGAATCTTTTCCAATAATTCTGGTTGAAAAGTCATCGCGTAAATAGCTTCAGTAGATTCATTAGGTACACGAATCTCAATTTCCAACTTATCAAATTCCTTGGCTAATTCTTCATATGAAGTTAACAAATTCAATCTTTCTTTCCGGCTTAGCGCATCTGCCACAACGTTCGCTTTCCCTGGATGATAGCTAATCATAATATCATAATCTTTTATCAATTCCATCCATCGGCGTTGCCTTATGTTAAGTTCCTTCTGTGTAAAGATGTACTTCAAACTTTTATTATCCGTGTAGATTTCGCATTTTTCACCGTAAAGATAGTGTCTCCAAAGTTTCAATGCAAATACAATTGCTGCTAACTCCAGATCATGTGTAGGATATTTCTGTTCATGAGGTTTTAATTGTCTCGAGGCATATACAATGACGTTACCATATTGCATTAGTATACATCCTAGTCCGCGGTATAAAGGGTCGCTGTGAATGACAAAATCTCCATGCTCATCTGGCAATACAAGTACCGGTGCGGTTACTAATCGATTCTTCAGTTCTTGGAAACTTTTTTCACATTTATCATCCCATACAAACTTTTCACTTTTTCGAGTCAACTTGGTCAGTGGTGTTGCTATCTTCACAAAATTTTTAACAAATCTTCTATAGTATATCCTGCCAATCCCAAGAAACTTTGAACTTCTGTTGGTGTCTTCGGTCTTTTCCAATTTAATACAGCTTCAATCTTTGTGGGATCAACTTGAATACCTTCCCCATTGATGATATGCCCTAAAAATTGTACTTCCTTCAACCAAAACTCGTATTTCGAGAACTTCACGTACAATTGTTCCTTTCTTAAAATTTCCAAAGCAATCCTCAAGTGCTCAGCATGCTCTCTTCAGTCTTCGAGCAAATCAAGATGTCATCAATAAATACAATCACGAATTTATCCAAGTACCACTTGAATACTCGATTCATCAGATCCATGAATGTTGTTGGCATGTTGGTCAACCCGAATGCCATTACAAGAAACTCATAATGTCCATATCGGGTACGAAAAATAGTCTTGGGAATATCGTCAGCTTTAATCTTCAATTGATGATAACCGGATCTCAGATCTATCTTAGAAACCATGCGGCTCATTTTAGTTGATTAAACAAATCGTCGATTCTCGGTAGAGGATATTTATTCTTGATAGTCAGCTTATTCAATTCCCGATAGTCGATGCATAGTCGCATGCTACCGTCTTTCTTCTTTACGAACAATACCAGTGCACCCCATGGGGATACTCTGGGTTTTATGACTCCTCGGTCTAGAAGATCTTGCAATTGCATTGACAATTCTTTCATCTCGACTGGTGTCATTCGATATGGAGCTTTCGAAACTGGTTCTGTACCTGATGCTAAATCAATTGTAAACTCAATTTTCGATCTGGCGGTAACCCTGTAAGCTCGTCTGGAAAGACATCAGGAAATACACACACAACTGGAATATCTTCTATTCGGGGACTTCCCTTCTCTGTATCTAATGCGTAGGCTATATACATCTCACATACTTATCGAAGCAATCGTTTGGTCTGCATTATTGTTAGAAATTTTTTTCGCTGTTTTTTGCCTTTAATCATTACCGTTGCATTTTCTGTAGTTCGCAATTTTACTTTCTTGGTCACGCAATCGATCTGGGCATTATGACAAGATAACCAATCTATTCCCAAAATAACGTCAAACTCTCCTAGCTTAAAAGGAATCAGGTCTATGGAGAAATGATGTCCGACTATTTCGATATCGCACACTGGACATACTCGATCTACTAGAACTTGGTCGTCATTCGCTAATTTTATAATTAACGTCTCGCCCAACCATTCAATTTCACAATATAACTTATCAAGGAATTCTTCATAAATAAATGAACGTGTAGCTCCAGAATCAATTAGTACTTTTCAATTTACTGAATTCACCAAAAGCGTACCTGCAATTACACTAGAACTCTGCACGGCTTCTTTCATTGTCATGTTGAAAGTTCTTGCTCTGGGCTGATTAGGCTGTGGCGGAGGAGGTAATGCCAACACTTTAGGAATACTAGCTGTCATTGCTGGTCTTCTGCAATCCCTAGCGACATGTTCTTTCTTTCCACACTAGAAGCAAGTAACTTCTGTCTTTCCTGCTGGACATTCGTTGGAATAGTGCCCTTTCTGTCTACATCTATAACATGTCACATTTGCCTTGATACAGACACCGATATATTTTTGCCCACATATCTTGCAGTACGGCACTGGGACTTTGACAATCCCCTGCTGGCTGGGAGCTTGGAAATAATTACCTGTTTTCTGAATACCTTATCCTATTCTTTTGAAATTCATATTTGTCCGGGCTTGAAATCCCGACTTCCTGCTGGAGCGGTTTTGGAAACTTCCCTGTCCTCTTTCCTTTTGGGATCTTTCATTTCCTCCCTCAATAATCAGGGTTTTCTGGACCACGGCAGTATAAGTCATTAGTTCAAAAACTGCAACCTGGCCACGGATCCACGGTTGTAACCCTTCTTGAAATCTTTGGACTCGTTTCTCCTCAATATCAACTTGTTCTGGAACATATCTAGCCAATTCAGTAAACTTGGCTTCATAGTCTGTCACGGGCTTACTTCCTTGCTTCAATTCCAAAAACTTAATCTGCATCTGATTCTTCACATAACGAGGAAAATGTTTCTCTAAGAACAGCTCTTTAAACCTATCCCAGGTTATAACGTCTTCACCTTCTAAAGCCTTCATAGATTCCCACCAATAATTTGCTTCTCCTTTCAACAAGTAACCAGCAAAATCAGTCTTTTGGTATTCACCTACCTTTACGAGCGCAAATGCTTTCTCTATCTCTTTTAACCAAGTGGTAGCCTTAATAGGATCTGTTGTTTCCTCAAATTCTGGTGGTTTAACTGACTGAAACTGCTTGAAAGTAACAACAGGTATAGCTGGTGGTATCTGAGGTTCAGGATGAGGTGGCTGTTGTAACATTTATTGCTGAATCTGTTGCTGCATCATTACCATCTGTTGTTGCATCAGATGGAACATTTGGATCATGGTATCATTAGTCTGTCCTTCTGAGTTGCTGTTGGAGGTTTCGGTTCTAGTCTTTCTCTTCGGTGTTGTTGTGAATATGTTGTGAACTTGATGATTTCATTAACAAAACACCTTAGTAGATTTTACTTAGTGAAAAAATGTAGCACTCGACAGATAAGGAATATAGTCCCGACGTATGACTCAATATAGTCATGACGGATGATGATCAATTATCCATCGAGTGAGTAGCTTGTGTAATAATGAGTCTGTAGCACATTTCTGCATACACCTTGTTTAGATTTTGTAGTAGCACTCAAGTCATGTTGACTTTAATTAGATATGCTGAATAGGTTGATTAATTATACATAGATGATATCTTGTAATTGTGTATAAATGAAATGAAGTCAAGTGCCAGATAGCTACCCGACGGATAAACAACAATGCCACTCGACGGATGATCAACAAGGTAACCCAACGGATGATCATGTACCCGACGGATAATCAATTCAAACATCAGTTGACAGTGACAACACAGTCACATGTGTCGAGTGTATGCAAAAGGAATGTGGAAGCCTATTCAACTGGGTTTTAGAGAACAAAGAAGCATTGCCATTTTCATGCTATTATGAAGATATTCAAAGATGCTGGAATAGAGTAATGAAGCAACATAGTATTAGACATGATAGGTTTTGTTTTATTATCTTGTCTTATTACTTTGTAATCTTGGTGATATATAAACCAAGAAGTAGCAAATAGAACAACAAGAATACTAAGCAATTATATTCTGAGAGAAACATTTTTGTAAGCTATATTCTTAGCATTTCTCTGTGAACTTAGTTGTTCATATTTGTAAGCAGCTGTGAGCAAATCTTTCTACACAGAGTTCTCTTGATATAATATATATCTCTGGTTGATACATTCAAATCTACCAGAAAGTTTTTTAAAGACTTGTGTTTTTAATTACTTGTGTTTTGATTCATTCCAAGTTATTATTCTGCACTTTGCAAATCAATTCACACAGATATATATTTTAAGTTAGAACACTTTTAAACCAAGAAAAAGTTTCAAGAATTTCATTCAACCCCCCTTCTGTAAATATTGTTGCATTGTATCAGCGCAAGCTCTTGATAAACAAAGAGTTTAAAGATCACAACAAAATAGTAAGATGAACAAGAAGGATGTTGGAGTCAAGATTCCTCTTCTGGACAAATATAATTACCATCACTGGAAGGTAAAGATGCATCTTCATTTACTTTCTCAAGATGAGGCCTATGTAGATTGCATAGAAAGAGGCCCTCATGTACCAATGAGAGATGCAACTGGAAATGAGCCATCTGTCCCCAAGCCAAGGCATGAATGGTCTAATCCTGATATTGAACAAGTCAGGAAAGATAAGAAGGCCATGAATATCATGTTCAACGGAGTTGATGGTGACATGTTTGACAACATCATCAATTACAAAACTGCCAAGGAAGTTTGCGATACAATACAGATCATCTGTTATGACACTGAACAAGTTAGAGAAAACAAGATGCAGCTACTAATTCAGCAATATGAGGACTTTCACAGTGAAGATAGTGAGTCTCTCACTGACATTTTTAGTAGATTTCAAAAATTACTAAATGTTCTGAAATTGCATAGAAGGGTCTATCAGACAAAAGACTCCAATCTTAAATTTCTTAGATCTCTTCCAAAGGAATGGAAACCTATGACAATCTCATTGAGAAACTCTCAAGATTACAAGGAGTTTACTTTGGAGAGACTGTATGGCATCCTGAAAACTTATGAGCTTGAAATAGAGCAAGATGAGAGGATGGAGAGAGGAAAGAAGAAAGGAAGATCCATTGTACTAGTTGTTGAGTTAGAGAAAGAGAAGGAGATGAAGATGGAAGTTGTTGAATCAACTTCAAAGGTCTGTGAAAACAAGGGCAAGGGGCTGGTATCAGAAAATGAAGATTCTTTGAGCCAAGATGACATGGAAGATATTGATGAACATCTAGCATTTCTTTCCAGAAAATTTGCCAAGCACAAGTTCAAGAAAAACTTTGGAGCAGCTAAGCCAAATAGAAACATGGTGGATAAATCAAAATTCAAATGTTTCAAATATGGCTTAGCAGGGCACTTTGCCAGTGAGTGTAGAAAGTCAGATTTCAGCAAAAAGAAGTTTGAGCCTGTGGATTATAAACAAAAATACTTTGAGTTGCTCAAACAAAAGGAAAGGGCTTTCATTACACAAGAAAATGACTGGGCAGCAGATGGTCTGGATGAGGACGAGGATGTCAGCTATGTCAATCTAGCCCTAATGGCCAACTCTGATGAAACAGAGACAAGTTCTTCAAGTAATCAGGTAATCACCACTAACCTTGCACATTTATCTAAAGCTGTGTGTAATGATGCAATAAATGACATGTCTACAAAATTATATCATTTGTGTGTTACACTTAAGTCTCTTACTAAGGAAAATGCTAAAATCAAAGAAAACAATTTGTTTTTAAGTGAGAGGAATAATGTGCTAGAGTCTCAGTTCATTGAATTTGAAAAATTGAGAATTGAGTGTAAAATTGTTAAGGATGAATTAACTGAGTCCTTGAAGAAAGAAGAAATCTTGAAGAAGCAGCTTGAACGAGAACAGGAGGTGATTAAGGCATGGAAAACATCTAGAGATGTTCATGCTCAAATCACCAAAGTTCAAGGTATTGAGTCCTTTTGTGATGCAGCCTGGAAGAAGAATAAGGAGAAGCTGGAATCCAATTTGGTTGAAGGATTGCTAACAAATGTAGACTCGACGGATGATGAGGGTCATCCGTTGGATAACAAAAAGGGTTATCCGTCGAGTGATATAAATCCTCATCCGTCGACTGTGAGAAAACCTATGAGTAAAGCCAAACTTGTCAAGTTAAATGAGAAATATGGATCAGTTTCCAAGAATTTTGTTTCAGGAGAATCCAGTCAAGTGAAGAAGGAGAAAAAGGCTAATGTTGGTCATATGACTGTCAAGCAATTGAGTGATAGACTGGAAAAGATTGAGGTTAAAATAGAGGCTATAAAGAAAAACAATAGAAATGGCAAAGTAGGAATTAACAAGCATAATAACTACACACCTGATAAATATGTTCCTAGAAAAATCTGTGTCAAGTGTGGTAGTGTAAATCATTTATCTGTTAATTGCAAAACTGCCATGCCTACTTCCATATCTGTGCCACCTCATTTTCCCAACATAAATGCCATGCCTTCTATGCCTATATATGATATGTCTACACAGAATATGAATGCATAGTTTCTTAATATGCCATTTGCACCTAATCCTTATTATGCTGCATTTAGTATGCCACAAATGCCATTTAGTATGCCTTACAGGAATAACATGTTTACTAATAGCATGACATTCCCTGTTAATCAAAATATGCATGATAATTTTGCTGTAATGAATGGTTTCAAAGGTCCAACTCAAATGACTAAGGATGAATCTGATATCCCCAAGTCAAATGAGATCTAACCTAAGAAACAGAAAAAGAAAGCTAACAAGGCAGGACCCAAGGAAACTTGGGTACCAAAATTAACTTGATTTGATTTTGATGTGTGCAGGGAAACAGAAAGAATTTATGGTACTTGGATAGTGGTTGTTCAAGACACATGACTGGTGATTCTACCCTGCTCACAGAGTTCAAGGAGAGAGTTGGCCCAAGTATTACTTTTGGAGATGACAGCAAGGGTTATACTGTGGGATAAGGCTTCACTACTAGAAAAAGTAGAATAGACATAGCCTCTTTTACATCGGTTGCTTATTTCAACGATGTAAAAAGTATTTTAGACATCGGTTTTGAGCAAGCGATGTCTTTTGTGCTTATAAATATCAGTTTGTTAGAAGAACTGATGTTAAATGTCTGTTAAGAAAATTTCAGCAGCGCACCTTCCCCATTCCCCCTAGCCAAAATTCCATTCCCTCTTAAATTTCCCCCGTTTTGCCTTAGTTTATTTTCGACTCTTCCCCCTCTTTTTAACTTTATCCTCAAATATACATTTAAAAAAACACAAAATCAAAAATCAAAGCTATCAAAACTCTCTCTGACGGTAGAACATCTCTCTCTCTCCATCACTCTTACTTCCCCTCTCCACCCATCTTTCTGAACTCTCAACGTAGAACCCTAAATTCAAAACCTAACATTCCAAATTGAAACCAAGAACTAACAATTAAGATTCCTAATTTGAATTATATTTTTCAATTACATGAACCCTAACTCTTGTTTTCAATAAATCGTTCGACTTGTGTTAACTAGGTGCAAATTTGTTTAGGAGATATAATCCTGGTGTTGATTTTAGTGCAGGGAGAGGAATTGTTTATGTTCCTGGCAAAGGTGATCTTTCGGTTTTTGTGAGCTTGAATTTTGTTTTATATTAATGTCGATAGAATTAAGCATCTGGTTTAGAATTATAGTGCTTTGTGTAAAGATTGATTTGGTAGTAATTAGTCTATATGTATGTCGTATTTTTCCTTAGAAGCTGGTAATTTAGTCTTTATAATTACAGATAGTTTTAAAGATATTTGCAAGTGCAAATGAATTCTTGGTAATTATTTTTTTTTGTTTATCTTGAATGTGTATTTCTAAAGTTGTCTTTTCGCTTTTGCAGATCAAAATGGAACTTTTGTACCCTTCAAATCCAGGTAGCTTATCTATATTTCTGATTTGAGAGTGCTATATATTATAACTAGCTTGGTCATGGTGAAGTTTCCGTTAAATTGACATCTTATTCAGTTTCATTTGTTTTCCTTTTTGCAGCAAAGGAGGTCTAACCCTTATGCTGGCTGATTTAATTTTGTTCATTTACTACATATGAGATTTAAGGTAGCATGGAGTCTTTATGATGTTTGAGCTAATGTTTGATTTTACGAAACCGGGGCTTTCCACCGGAGGCATAGCTGGCATTGTTGTAGTAGTAGCAATAGGATTGCTGTTACTTGTAGGTTATTTCGGATTTTACAGGGAGAAAAAAGCTGAAAAAATCAGACTCTCAACAGCAAGTGAAGATCCTTCTACCCATGGTATTCTCAAGTTTTTTGTTCTCTTTTTTCCACTTGTGTTTGTCTATTAACATTAAATTACGGGTTACCAAATGGATGTGAATTCACCTAATATATAATATTATCTTAAAGAATTTAGACAATAAAGATTGTTAATGAACTGATTACCAGAAATAAAGAAGTTCTTAGGCACACATGGGCTCCATCCCCGTTATGTATCACCGGGTTCCCTTGACCACCATGGTATATTTCTCTATGAAAGAAACAACAGATCACTCTAGTGTCTTCCTTGAAAATGGAACACTTTGAGGAAGTAGATTCATATCAATCTCAATGTCTCTGCTCTCTAGTAACAAATAGGATGCAGTACACGATTGGGTATTTTCACTACATGGACGAGAGGTCTTGGAGACACTAGATGGCTTTGGTTGTGGAATGTATTCTTTTGCATCTGTTGGGGTTTACTAGTGGAGCGGTGTTGTGTTTATAAGATTTTTGAGGATCTTATGTTCTTTTTTTTTCAAGTGGATTCCAAATTTAGTGATAACTTAGTACAGTTCCATTGGATTAACATATGGTTAACTTTTAATTTTTGTTGCTAATTTATGATTAAGTTTTCTATATATAAATTTGATGGTTTTCCGCATCTTAGACTTATATTTTTCGCAAATCAAGTGTTTTACCAACTCTCTTGACTAATCTTTTCATTTTACTCAATTCCTCTGTGTGTGTATTTGTTTAAGAGTATTATTGAACTTCTTGCTGATTTCTTTTCATATCCAGTTATTTTCCTATGATGCAGATTTTTTGTTGTATTTACATCATTGTAAGTGCAATTGTCTAGTACTATACAAATAGCTGTAGTCTAATTTACCTTCTTCTGACTGTAGCTCCAGGTGGAACTTTGCTTAAAGGTGAAGAGAACTCAGTTGGCTACTTTACCTAAATAATAAGTGCAATTCGTAGCTTATGATTTTTTTTTAAACTGGTAGCTAATATATTTTTTTAGGTCTTCTCTTGACATTTAGTAGTGTGATATATAAGTTTGCCCTGCTTGTTCCTTGTAAGTAGATTTAAAATCTATAGGGTCATGTTTAAGGGGTGCTGCTCATTATATTGGAAATGTGTCATGTTCTATGATTATATATCTATGTATAATGGTATAATTTATTTATAGATTTCTAAAATCTATATTCTATAGACAAGTGTGTTTATCTTGAGCTAGGGAAGGCTGCTAAGCTGATTAAAGTGGGTATGATATTGTGTTCTACGCCTTGTTTCTGTGAAGTTGATATATTGGCAGATTTGCAATTGCAAGTGAACTTTTTTGGTAGGCGTATTTATATAATGGTAAATGAAATTTGTGGAACACTAATAGTGTTATTTATGCAGAAAGCCGCAATTAAGAAGATGGATATGCAAGCTTCGAAAGAATTTCTTGTTGAATTAAAGGTGTCAAATAAGCTTAATTTCTTGTAATTGTTTACATCTTGCTCTGATTTTTCACTATTAAATTGCAGTAGATAACAATTGCTATCACCCTCTTCATCTTACTTGTTCTATAAAATTTGCTATTTAAGCACTAAGATATAGTTCTTTTGACACCGCTATGAATTAATAGATTTCAAAATATGAGTTGCTTTCCTTCCACTAGATTACTCCCACTTTTCACTATAAGATCTGTTTTTAGCTTTAACACTTGACTGACATAGACTAATAATTAATACTTCATATTTCATGGGCGCAAATTTGCATTATAGGAAGTTCATGAAATATTTGGAAATGTGGATGATCTATTAAAGCGTCTCAAGCAATGATTGACAGAGATGAGTGGATTTGATGATCCACCTGGAAGAAGAAATGAATTAAGGAATATATGGGGATTTGACCCAACCATTCTCTCAGAGAAGTATATGACAGAGAAGGATGATAATATTCGTAACATAGATTTTCCGAAAAGGTTGCAGGTAAATGTTGACTTGGGTATCTGGTTGTATTTTGTCATTTCTGGCAATTTCTTTTTTGTTAACATCTATTCCTTTTACTTGGGTATCTTAATTTGCAATCAGCTTAGAAACATGATTCATTTGTATCGAAGAATTGTTGAAACTAGTGAGTTGCCCATAGTCAAAGAAGATGTGATGAGATTCTTGGATTTTATCCATATCCAAAAATTAGATGTAAGTTATATCTTCTATAATAATTTTGATTATTTTCTTGAACTTTATATCCACTAAAAAATCTGTTATATAATCTTGCTATAGGTCTCTTTTATTGCTTTGTACAGAAAAGATGAATGCCCGAGTCTGTTTAAGGATCCAGAGCAGCTTGAAGCTGACGGGCTTCAAAATAGCTATGACAAAAAACCAGCATTAATGTGGCACAAGGTACAGGGATTTAATTATAAATTATGTGTCACACTTCATATTTAATGAAATTGGTTATTGTATACGAAAGGCATGATAATATGAAGGCAATTAAAGTATGTGAAAGGCAATTATAATTGTATTTGATTATATGTCAGTATATGTCACTCTACAGGTAGTTGTCCGAACTTTCTGTCTTATTGCTCTTCTTTACGGTTGGAACAGTCATATATAATTTAGTCATATACATTCCATACTCTGAGTTTTGGTTGATTGACAAATTGCAGCTTTTTGGTGGGAGTGCATTGACGTTGCAATCTGGAGCTCCGTTGTTGGATTCACAGCCTATGTAGCCAAAAATCCAGAATCTGGTGATATAGTATGTTTGCAAACAGTATGCTACATAAATATGTGTAGTACTTGATGTTTGGACTAGAGAAAGTGTTGTGCTTGATATTTGGATATTGTTATTTGATATATAAAGAATTGGTATTATGCAGTAATTGGTTTTGTTAGTTTATTGGTTTGGCAAATTTTTGGTATCTACATTTATAAAATATACATTAATAAAACAGGTAATCAGACATCATTACAATGGAAAATGATGTTAATTTAATACTTTAACAACTATTATAAAATAAAAAACTGATGTCTATCAAAACTTAATACATCAGTTTTAGTGGAACATTGACATCAGTAATATCAAATAAAACTGATGTTAAATACTACAATAAAAAAAAATCTTAAAATAGAAGACCGATGTTATTAAGCTTTATAGGCATCGGTTTTTCACCAATAGATATCGGTTTGAAATAAAGAACCGATGTCAAAAGTTATGTTTACATCAGTTTATCTTGAAAACCGTTGTTATTGGTATTAGTAACATCAGTTTAATGGGTAAATGAAAATATTTTACTTATCTCACATATGTTTAAATTGATAAAAATATCATATTATGATAATATATTAAGATTAGATATGCATTAGAAATTTAACATATTTAAAAACTGATGTTATTTTTCTTCTTTAACATCAGTTTAAAACCGATGTTAAATGGGGGGTCTTTAACATCACCCACGAAGACATCGGATTTTTTTGTTCATAGACATCGGTTTTTAGCTGATGTCTATTCTACTTTTTCTAGTAGTGCTTGATGTCAAAAGACAATGTCATCATTGAGGAGGTCGCCTTAGTGGATGGTCTCAAGCACAATTTGTTGAGTATCAGCCAGCTTTGTGATAAAGGCAATTCAGTAACCTTCAACTCAGAAGCCTGTGTTGTGACTAACAAGAGGAGCAATAAAATGGTTCTCACTGGTGTGAGAAAAGGAAATGTGTACCTAGCTGACTTCAACTCATCAAATGCAGAATCTGTTACTTGTCTTCTCAATAAAGCAAGTCAAGATGATAGTTGGTTATAGCACAAGAAGCTATACCATTTAAACTTCAAGACCATCAACGAACTAGTAAAGAAAGAACTGGTTAGAGGTATTCCTCAAGTGGAGTTTTCTAAGGATGGATTGTGTGATGCCTGCCAAAAAGGAAAGCAGATCAAAGGATCATTCAGAAAGAAGCTTGATTCAATAATTGAAGAAACTTTGTAGCTGCTACACATGGATTTGTTTGGACCAGTCAATGTGTTGTCCATCTCAAGGAAAAGATTTTGCCTAGTAATTGTAGATGATTTCTCAAAGTTCTCTTGGACATATTTCCTAAAGTCTAAAGATGAGGCTAGTGAAATCATCATCAATCACATGAGGCAAGTCAATAATCATCCTGATTTCAAAGTTAGAAGAATCAGGCGTGACAATGGAACTGAGTTCAAGAATTCTGTCATGAGAGTATTTTGTGAAGAAAATGGGATTCTGCATTAGTTTTCAGCAGCAAGAACTCCACAATAAAATGGAGTAGTAGAAAGGAAGAACAGATCACTTATTAAAGCTGCAAGGACAATGCCTGAAGAATCTAAATTACCAACATATTTCTGGGTTGAAGCTGTAAATACTGCATGCTACACTCAAAATATTTCTCTGATTAATCAAGCAAAATGCATGACTCCCTATCAATTGTTCAAGTACAAGAAGCCAACTCTAAATTTTCTTCATGTCTTTGGCTGTAAATGTTATATCTTGAGAAATCAAACTGATCAGAATGGGAAGTTTGATGCTAAAGCAGATGAAGGAATTTTTGTTGGATATGTTGTTGGTAAAGCATACAGAGTCTACAATCTAAGAACCAACATTGTTGTGGAATCAATACATGTTGTGTTTGATGATAAAAAAATTGAAGGACTGCAAGATAGAGATTACCATGAGAGCCTCAAATTTGACAATGTGGAGATGGTTAGTGATGACAGTGATGATGAAAGTGATCAAGAAACAGTATCAAAGGATAATGCAGAAAAATCTACTACCAATGAAGCACAAAATTCAATATCTGTCGAGTTGCATAAAGCTTCATCCGTCGGGAGACAATCTGCTTTATCCATCGGGAGACAACCAGCCTCATCCGTCGGTACTCAAAATTCACCATCCGTCGGGTCATCAAAAGAAGCTGGGAGTCAAAATAGATCACTTATAGAAAGCTCCCCTTTCTCATATCAAAGATCCATAAACTCAAGGGGAATTTCTAATAATCAAAACTCAATCACACATCAAGACAACAATGAGGCCTCTTTATCTAGAGCTAATCTACCTCAACAAAGGAAATGGACAAAGGATTACCCCTATGAGCTCATCATTGGTGATGTATCTTCTAGAGTTCAAACAAGAAGAGCAACTCAAGAAGAATGTCTATACAGCAGCTTTCTTTCTAAGGAAGAACCAAAGAAGGTAGAAGAAGCTTTGTTGGATCCTGATTGGATTTTAGCTATACAGAAGGAGCTAAACCAATTTGAGAGGAATAAGGTATGGAAGTTGGTGCCCAAGCCTAAAGGAAAGAATCCAATTGACACCAAATGGGTATTCAGAAACAAGATGGATGAAAATGGCATAGTAGTCAGGAACAAAGCTAGATTGGTTGCTAAGGGCTATTGTCAACAAGAAGGAATAGATTTTGATGAAACATTTGCTCCTATTGCAAGACTTGAAGCCATCAGAATCTTCTTAGCCTATGCAGCCCATGCCAACTTTAAAGTCTATCAAATGGATGTCAAAAGTGTCTTTCTGAATGGAGATTTGGAGGAGGAAGTCTATGTAAGTCAGCCTCCTGGTTTTGAAGATCCAAATTTTCCAGAATATGTTTACTATCTTTTGAAAGCACTTTATGGACTGAAGCAAGCACCTAGAGCCTGGTATGACACTTTGTCAAATTTTCTTTTAGAGAATCACTTCACTAGAGGTACTGTAGACAAAACTCTTTTCTTAAAAAATGTTAATGGCTCTAGTATACTTGTTTAAATTTATGTAGATGACATTATTTTTGGCTCTACAGATGAAAAACTTTGCAAAAAGTTTGCTAAATTGATGTAAAGTAAGTATGAAATGAGTATGATGGGAGAACTAACTTACTTTCTTGGTTTGCAAGTTAAGCAAGTTAGTGATGGAATATTCATTAGTCAAACTAAATATATTTATGATCTTTTATAGAAGTTTAATCTAATGGATTGTACATCTGCAAAAACTCCTATGGCCATTGCAACTAAGCTTGAATTAAACACTACTGAAAAGTCTGTGGATATTTCAAGTTATAAGGGCATGGTTGGCTCACTTCTGTACTTAACAGCTATAGGTCAGATATAATGTTTGCTCCATGTTTGTGTGCTAGATTTCAGGCTGATCCTAAAGAATCTCACTAAGTAGCTATTAAGAGAATTTTCAGATATCTCAAGGGAACACCAAAACTTGACATTTGGTACCCTAGAGATTCTGGTTTTGATCTAACTGGTTATTCAGATGCAGATTATGCAGGTTGTAGAAATGATAGAAAAAGTACAACAGGAACCTGTCAATTTCTAGGAAACAAGCTTGTGTCCTGGTTCAGTAAAAAGCAAAATTTAGTTTCTACTTCTACAGCTGAAGCTGAATATATTGTTGCTGGCAGTTGTTGTGCACAAATTTTGTGGATGAAAAACCAATTTCTAGACTATGGTCTGCAAGTAGAAAGAATCCCCATTTTTTGTGATAACACAAGTGCAATTGCCATCACTGAAAATCCAGTACAACATTCAAGGACAAAGCACATAGATATCAAGTACCACTTCATAAGGGAACATGTAATGAATGGTACCGTGGAACTACATTTTGTTCCAAGTGAAAAGCAGTTTGCAGATATATTTACCAAGCCACTGGATGAATCCACCTTTTCAAGCAATTATCATCTCTATATCTGCAATTTCCACTCTCAAACAGTGGCACCAGTCGTCAAGATCATGTCACAAACTGGATTCATCTATGAGAAGAACAACTTCACGGCTCTAGTAAACAAGGGGATTCAACAGTCTGGTGACTACCACAAAATGATGGATTTTGTGAAGAACTGCAAACTCAACTATGCCATGCTAGAATCACCCACCATCTTCTGTGAGGTTGTTGAGGAAATGTGGTCAACTGCTGTGTACAACTCAACTGATAAGACCATCACACTCACTATTAAAGGTAAAGAATTATGTATTAACAGTGATGTTGTTAAAGCATGTTTCAAGATTCCTTATAATACTGTAACTTCACCACACACAGACACTGACATTGTTAATATGTTTAACTCCATGAACTATGCACTCTCCACTTCTATGTTAAGTGAAATTAGGAGGTTGGGTCTTAGGAAAGAATGGAGTTATCTATGTGATGTAGTTACTAAGGTATTCTACGGTAAAATCAGTAATTTTGATTCTGTCAATATCTCTATGCTTAACATGCTTTACATGCTTTACATGCTAGTTACTGATAAGTACTTTAACTTTAGTGATCTTGTTTTTTTTTAGTTGGGGTTTAAGTTAGGAGAGTTAAATAAGAGGGGTAAAAATGTTTACTATGCTAGATTTTCCATGATGTTAGCTAACCACCTCTCTGAGGGAATTGTGTTTGAGAACCCAACCAACAAACTAGATTGTTGGGTTCAAGAGAGAAGAATTATTGCAGATTTGAACAGGGAAAACCATCACAAAGAGGTGCCACTCTTCTATTTCCCTGTAATGGAAGTACCTCAGGTAAGTGAGGTAAGTTCATATATCTCTACTATTCCAACCTCACAAATTTCTTTGCATTCTAGTGTAGCTATGGAAACTGTGTCAATGACCCAATAGTTGTCTACCCAAGTTACCAAACCATCAAAGATTTCTAAATCCAAGTCAAAGAAAGCCCCCTCTGGTATCTCTTAAAAGATGCCAGTTGCAAAATCCACAAAATCTAAAGAGGGGAGTGTGAAGGTGGGTAAGGTAGGTGAGGGACAGGGTGAACATAAAAGAAACCCTAAGGATAAGTTTGGAGAGGTGAGTGTTTCCCAGCCTAGCCACACTACAGTTTCCCAACAGACTACAGTGCTTAATAAGGAAATTAGCTCATTGCTAGTTGCATCCTCCCAAAAGAATATGACTATTGTACAAAGCTCTCAGGCAAGAGCACAGGCCAAAAGGGTAAGGGACACAAGCTCACCCCAAACCTATACTAGAAAGAAGAAACCAAAAACCCTTGGGGATGCATAGGGTTCACACACTGTGCAAACTGGTGCTAAAGACACAGTCACTGCACCTTTTCAAAGTCAATTTGATGTGGCTCCAATAAATGTGGAGTCACAGCCAAAATCTTTAGTAATTAGAAGCACCCCAAACACCAAATTCTCCCACAAACTCTCTGGATGTGGATATGATCAACACATCAATTCCTGATTCTCCTTTTTAAACTCTGTTGGGGAAGCCAAAATCTAGTGCAAGTGAGCATCATCTTTTGGATGATTTGTTGGCTCACTTGCCAATTCTTTCAGGAACTGTTGAGACATCAATCTGCACAGAGTCCATAATAGTTTCCACTCCAAACTCATTTATTCCTACTCTCTCGATGGATATTATTCATCCATCGAGTAGTGATTGTATCCCGATGGATAAGCTTAACAGCAGTTATCCGTCGGATAGTCAAACTGCTAACCCGATGGATATCCCTTATCTGTCGAGTGTCTCTGCACAGCTTCCAATTTCATCAATTATCTCAAGTGCAGAAGACTTAGTGGTAGTACAATCACTCCTAGGATTGAGGGAAGGGAGTGAACTGAGTGAGAGTCTGGGTTGCTCCCAGGAAAAAGGAGAGGAAAAGAGTGAAAATATGCAATCCAGTTCTTCAGGATTGGCAAAAGAGAATGTGTGGAGTCCCACCTTAGATGGTGAAGGTGAGGGTGTGAGGGTGGGGAGCCAAGGTGAGACCTTGATGCAACAAAAGAGAGAAAATGAGAGAAAAGCAGGTACTGAAGATATAAGGATGGATGTTATTGTAAGTGAGTTAATGAATGTCCAGGATGCAGACAGGGAGGGACTATCTCAGCAACCTCAAGCTGTTATGGATTCCACCTCCCTTGATGTTGAGACATTTACTCACCCTGTTCCAGCATATCAACTTCTAGCTGAACAGGGCAATGACAATGCAGAAAGGATGCTTAACTTGGTGCACACCATACAGACAATGCTAAGGGCTAAGGATACCATCACAGCTTTGCCCTCTACAGCTGGTGATGTTGATTATGAGACTGGTGGTTCAGAAGATTTCTCTGGAGGTGAATGTGGAGATAGTGAAGAAGAGCCATTGGAAATAGGGGGAGAAGTAGGCTCTAGTTCAAGATCAGGCATGCCATCTTGGGCATTTTCAAAGCACTGTGATGAACACTACTTCAAGACAACCCTGATTCAACTCATAAATCAGACAAATTCTGCTCTTCAAACCACCACAAATGCCAACACCAAAAAGCTCCTTCAAGCACATCTTGCTTCTCTGCAACTACAACAAATTCAAGGATTTCAACATGCTCGAGATGTCAACACTATCAAAGGTGATATTGATGAGATGAAAAAGGCCATTTCTGACAAGATGGACTCTAAACTTCCAGAAGCTACAATGCTTAACATCAAGAGACAACTCAGGAAAAATTCTGATCTTGCCACAAAGATAGATGCCTTAGATACAAGAATGTCAGCAATGGAAGCATCTCTAACAGCAATTCATCTACACCAAGCTCAACAGACAGACTTGCTTCAGAAACTGGTGGCTGCACAGACCTCCTCTACTCAACTTGCTTATAACAAAAAAGGGGAGAAAGAGAATTCTAGGAGTGAGGGGGAGCAAAAAGTGCTCAATATTGAAGTTAGCAAAGTAATTGTGCCTTCAATTACGTTCACCAAGCCACCAGCCAAAGATAGCATTGATCTGATAAATGAAGCAGCAGCCAATCTAAGAGCAGCTGAAAATGAGCAATTGATTTCAATCAACTGGGAGAAAATTGATGAGGACATTCAAAAGAAATTTGGGCTAGATAAGAAGCCAGAAAAGTCAGCCATTCATCACTCTCAAGTCAGGCAAATCTCTGTGAATTAAATGAGCATGAACTATCTGGAAAGAGGACAGCCATCCTGCATCAAATCTCTAAAGGCTAAAGTGCTTTCGAAACCAATGGTGAATTATCCAAAAACCTCACTAAAGAACCCCTTGGACACAGTGTATGAGACACCTAAGCCTGATGAGAAGAAACTGTTGTCAAGATCCATTGCCTTCTACAAGGATCCAGCTGATTCAGCTTTAAAAAAGAGAATTGCTAAAGTTTTCAGGAATGGAAAAGAAAATTGTGTGGTGGCTGGACATCCTCAATTTGCTGAAGCAAAGAGAGAAGAAAAGGCAAAATTGAAGGAAGAAAACAAACAAGCTGCTCTAGATGCTAAAAAGGCTAAACAAAAGAAAGAGCAAGCTGCTATCTTGGCCAAGCTACAAGCTGTGAAACCAACACAACAAAATCCTACCCAGCCATCTGAAATCACTGAATCTCAAGATCCAAAGAAGCAAGTTGAACCACAACAAAAGAAATCTCACAGATACAAGGAATTGGCAAAAAGAACCAAAAGGAAATTGAACTTTGTTGGTAAGGAATTGGAGGATCAGTTTCCCAAGGAATCCACTCCAATAACAACTCAAGCATCAAAACCCTCAGTGGTATTTGAAGATATTAAGGTGGTGGATCCTTACAGGAACATTCATGGTGAACCTATTGCGCCTAAGGATGAACCAATAGACTGGGAAAGTCTACCAATTATTGACTTCAATTTGCCAATCCTTAACAAGCCAAAGAGAACAAAGTCAAGAGCAGTCAAGAAAGTGTAGTTGTCCCCTCTCAAATCCAAATCTCTAATCAAAGCTCAATCCAAAGTCAACAATGGAGATTACATGTACTTATGTGACGTCAAGGAATTCTCTGATCTAAACCTCTATCTAGATGAACTGGAAGAAGTTAGAGGGATTGATGCCTACAGGAATGTACCTAAAAGGTTAGTTTTCAAGTACAAGGGAGGAAAGGAGATTCAATGGCCACTTCACAGGATCCTTCAAGAAATCCAATATGTGATGATAAAGGTTTATTCATCATTAAAGAAGAACTTTGGATTCAATGTAACTGCAAGAAGACTGGTTCTAAAGAAGATTAAAGAACTGAGGAGTATTAGAGCTAAAGATGCACTCCCAAAGACTCTAACTATTCTTTACATAGGAAGTAGAGTGCATCTAAGGCCCTACTGGCTGATGGAGTTCATGAATGACAAAGGAGTTAGAAGATTTTTCAGATTAAAAGACCAATTGAGCATCTCTAGCAATGAGACTCTTTTGGAGATGCAAGAAAAGTTAAATCTCTCATAATCTGATGAACTGGAATTCCACAGACAGCTCCAAAATCAGATAGAAGAAAACAACAGAAAGTTTGGAAAGAGATCCAGACCTTCAAGGAACTAGATAAATCTACTCAGGCTAGAGGAGCAACTTAAAAATGACTGTGAGCTAATCTTTGTGCATTTTGTTATTTGAAGCACTTTACAGTTTTATCTACTCACTTTTAAAGTTGCATTTTTAGGGGTGTTTTGTTATCATCAAGTTTCTCTTAATTTATGGCTACAATTCCAGTAGACATAAATTGGGGGAGATTGTTCTGAATATGTTGTGAACTTGATGATTTTATTAACAAAACACCTTAGTAGATTTTACTTAGTGAAAAATGTAGCACTGGACGGATAAGGAATATAGTCCTGACGGATGACTCAATATAGTCCCGACGGATGATGATCAATTATCCATCGAGTGAGTAGCTTGTGTAATAATGAGTCTATAGCACATTTCTGCATACACCTTATTTAGATTCTGTAGTAGCAATCAAGTCATGTTGACTTTAATTAGATATGCAGAATAGGTTGATTAATTGTACATAGATGATGTCTTGTAATTATGTATAAATGAAATGAAGTCAAGTGCCAGATAGCTACCCGACGGATAAACAACAATGCCACTTGACGGATGATCAACAAGGTAACCCGACGGATGATCATGTACCCGGCGGATAATAAATTCAAACATCAGTTGACAGTCACAACACAGTCACATGTGTCAAGTGTATGCAAAAAGAATGTGGAAGCCTATTCAACTGGGTTTTAGAGAACAAAGAAGCATTGCCATTTCCATGCTATTATGAAGATATTCAAAGATGCTAGAATAGAGTAATGAAGCAGCACAGTATTAGACTTGATAGGTTTTGTTTTATTATCTTGTCTTATTACTTTGTAATCTTGGTGATATATAAACCAAGAAGTAGCAAATGGAACAACAATAATACTAAGCAATTATATTCTGAGAGAAACATTTTTGTAAGCTGTAGACCTAGCATTTCTCTATGAACTTAGTTGTTCATATTTGTAAGCAGCTGTGAGCAAATCTTGCTACACAGAGTTCTCTTGATATAATATATATCTCTGGTGAATACATTCAAGTTCACCAGAAAGTTTTTTAAAGACTTATGTTTTTAATTACTTGTGTATTGATTCATTCCAAGTTATTATTCCACACTTTGCAAATCAATTCACACAGATATATATTTTAAGTTAGAACACTTTTAAACCAAGAAAAAGTTTCAAGAATTCAATTCAACCCCCCTTTTATAATTCTTGTTGCATTGTTAGGGACTAACAGGTGCCATTTTCTGATAATGAAACAAGTGATTTCTTTTTAACAGTTTATTAAACAATTGGCAGTAAGTAAGAAAACAATTTATTATGTATTAACAAAATTTAGATACTGGTTCGGAAAAAGGAAAACAGTTTGCTTAATATAAAAACTAGAAATTTAAACAGTTAACTGAAATGATTTTATTTGATTTTTTTATACAGAATTTAAAGTATGGAAAGCTGTAAAACAATAAAGTAAATGTAAATGCTGTAAAACTATAAAGACTGGAATTTAAATATAAGAAAATTTGAAAAAATTCATTTTATATATAACACCAGCCTCAGGTGTGGATGCTTGGTACAAAAAGTCTCGGTCAACTGTCATGGTTGTGGCTACAAGTGAAGCTAAAAACTACACACATTCATCACTCACTATACTATACTAGGCTGTATCTATGTACATCAGTCATCTACACTACATCTGTCTCCTGTAGTCAGAACCTCAAAACCTCGGCGGTATACGCCTCAACTCGTCTCGGAGTACCTAAACCACTGTATGTGCTAGACGGAAGACCCTATAAAACTCCGCAAAAGAAGGCGTCCCGTCGTGTGTTAGAGCATCTAACTCAAATGTAGCACTCATCAGGGTAGACTGTAACCTCTGCCTCATCATATAAACCGGATGGAATGCGGCTAATGGTCTGCGGTCTCTCTGATCAAAAAAATGCATAATCTCTCTACACCGAGTGTAATAACCCCAAAATTTTGAACTTTTTGTAACCCTTATGAATAGTGTTTTAGCTGAATGAGAAAACTTTTCATGCCATACTATGTAGGGGTTCTGTTATGGATATTCTGAGAGTTTATTAGTACTCTATATGGTATATAAGTGTATGTAAAGATCGTCAGAATCCAATTCCGAACACTTTAGTTTTTCCCGGAAATCCACTAGATACGGAAAGAATTGAGTAAAAGGTAACAGGATAAAAAGGATTTAAATTAAAGGATTATAAGAGAGGATCATAAAAGGAATACAATATATTGAGAAAGGTTAAGGGAACCTAAGTAATAAGATCCCGGGTATGATCCCTCAAACGATAAACGAAAACGAAAGTTAAGCGAACCGTATAACAGATCAGCGGTCATTAGGCAAACAATTAGGAAGTTAATCAAAAAGATTAGAGGGGATGATGTCATCCAACCAATGAGAAGAGGACAAAGAGGGGAGGATGACATCACAGGATGACATAAGCATGACATAGGGAGGAAGGAGATGTGGTTGGTTTATAACCACACAAAGTCAAGGTTAGAAAGGTAATTACCCAAAAACAAATCAAAAACAACCAACCAAAGAATCAAATCAAAGCAAAAACACAAAAAATCTCTCTTTCTCCAAGCTTGCTCTCGGCTTTTCTTCTTTTTTAAAGAAGAAATTTCCAAAAATCAAGTTCCAAGCATTGTTAAATCACAAGGTAATTATCTAAGGTTCCTTGTACATAGATATGGATATCCTATAAGTTTAAGCTCCTAATTCCTTCACAATCTCTTCCCATAAATCAAGGAAGAAGATGGTGAATAGTAACCTTCAAGAAATAACTTTAGTTTTCTTGAATTTTCATGAAAGTTTAAGGTTATACAAGCAAGGATCAAGGTTCTTTAGGCATTCAAAGCTCTTGTGTTGTGTTAAGAAGCTTCAAGGAAGGTATAATCTCTTAACCAAGCTTTGTTATTGAATGTTAAGAGCATAATATGAGTATTCTAGTTCATGAGAGGCTTGATGGTTGTGTATGTAGAGATTAGTTAGTTTTGGGATGTTTTTGGAGTTGTAAATCTTGGTTGTTGATTAATGAACTTAAGTGTAGTTTAAATTCATGATAAAGAATAGTATAAATTGTTAAGGTTGAGTTGTTGGGGCTGTTATGATAAAGTATGGATGGAGTTTTGATTGGGTTGTGATTGTGGGTTGATTGTGAGATAATTTGGAGTGGTTTAAAATTGGGTAATCGCGTAAACATAGCCGTCGTAATGCCCGATTTACCGTAGACTGTTTTTGTTCTTAACATCAGAACCCTTGAACTCACTGCTAGGTTTTGAACATTACCATGTTTAGATAGTTCATGTTACGAGCTTCGTTTTGATATGTGGTTCGTTGGATTCCGATAAACGGTTTAGGAGAAACGGCCGTTTTAAGTAACGACGTTTCGCGAACGAACCCTTACCCCTCGCCTTACTTTGAAACATAGGTTAAAGACCTTAAAGGACTAATTGAAGTATGAAACATTTATGTAAGGTGTAATAGGAAGTTGGCAAGACACTCGCGAAGGAATCGCCTTAAAACTCGTAATGGTTAAATTATTAAAAATGGTGGAGCCGAGGGTACTCGAGTGACTTAAGAGAATCAGTAAGCTCAAAGCGAGCGTTAGAGTCTAAGTTGGTTAATGTATAGATTTACAAGTGACTTTGGTTTAATTCCAACTTACTTGTTGTTTATAGGTTACCAGACTCGTCCCGAGCCATTCGTAACCCCCAGTCGCTCAGGCAAGTTTTCTACCCGTATAACTGTTGTTGTGATGTATATGTGTATATGCATGATCTTGCGATAAATGCATATTGGTTATTAGCAAATTCTTGCGATATATTGTAGCATGTGATATGGTATATATGCATGCCTGTTTCATATTCTTGATTTATATATCTGTTGGTTCAAATGCTTATAGTTGCATAATACCTATGCTAGAGATAAGCGGTATTTGAGTTTACCCTTAGTATAGGGGATAAAAGGTGAACATATTTCTAAAACTGGGAGGCGAGGCTCCCGAGTATAATATATATATATATATATATATTGATATAGTTTTTAAAACTATTAATCGAATAAGGTTTATTCGATAACTTTATTTTATTTAATGAATATTATTACGAATATTCATTCGAGGGCTTATGACTCCTTTATTTTATTTAATGAATATTATTACGAATATTCATTCGAGGGCTTATGACTCCTTTATTTTATTTAATGAATATTATTACGAATATTCATTCGAGGGCTTATGACTTCTTTATTTTATTTAATGAATATTATTTTGAATATTCATTCGAGGACTTATGACTCCTTTTATTTTATTATTTGAATATTATTTGAATATTCATTCGAGGGCTTATGACTCTTTTATATTATTTATTGAATAATATTTGAATATTCATTCGAGGGCTTATGACTCAGTTTATATTATTTAATAAATATTATTTGAATATTCATTCGAGGGCTTATGACTCAGTTTATATTATTTAATGAATATTATTTGAATATTCATTTGAGGATCTATGACTCCGATTATTTGCTGAGATATATTCTTTATTTTATTAAAGAATAATGTTTCGATAATCAAACTTATTTTCGATTATTCAAATAAAGATAGTACTTTCATATAAGTATATCTTTGGTTATTTAATACTCATTTCAAGTATAAGTCTTACAACTTCTACTTCAATTATTTGTATAAAGATTATTCTTTATGGGAATATTATTTAAATAATAATATTCAGATATTTTCTAAATATATTGGGACTGATTTACTTCATTAAATCAGCATTACTCCAAACACTCTTTAAAGTGTTTTCGAGTCTTCAAAATGATTTTTAAAAGTTAGAGCGGATCCCAAAACTCATTTTTATATTTAAGATCTTCCTTTTAAAGGGGATTTAAATACTCGTTCAAAACTTGAGGGATCCGGCTCAGTGGTGTATTTTACATTCGCAACGAGGTTGCTGTTTTGAGAAAACATCTTGATTACTTGCCCATCGTTCGGGAAGTAAGTTCGTCTATTTGAGTCGGCATAAGCAACATGGGCTCAGTGGGCGTCCATGAAAGTGTAAGTGGCTCAGTGGGAGTCCATCAAATGAGTAAGTGGCTGAGTGGCAGTCCAGCATAAGGTCCTATTGCGGCCAGGGTGATGACCAGTGGGGAATTCGTCCATCTACTAGTAGAAAAGGTTACTTATTGGTATCTTTGCCTGATCAGCAAGATATCAGGTTTATGCCAAGGTTTTCTCCTTTCTAAATTCATTGGATATTGCAACTCTGTTTATAATTTTCATAACAGAGGTTTTCAAGGAGTGTATGAAATATATATATATAGGTGTATATATATATCGGGATTTAATGAAGTATCTCGTAACTTCATTATTTATAATGATATTCAAAGATTGAATCTATTCAAATCTTGTCTTGTAGTCTCATCTATGTGATGAACTTTTGAAACTAATTATAACTTGAACGGTGGTAGTTCAAGTAGTATTTGGAAAAGATATAAGTATATTGGAGTATCTTGTAACTTCATCTTTTAAACTTATATCTAGTAAATGATTATCTTATGCATATCAAAGACTTTCATAAAAATGTTGAGACAAGGTTAGATATATGAGATCACCTTGCAACGATATTTTTATACAGTTATAAACTGGAACTCTGTGTATATTATACATGTCAGAGGATTTTAAAGATTGTGAAAAGTATATATGTATATATACTGAATATTTTGCGACTTCATCGCATTAAGATATCAAACTTGGTTCATTTCTTTTGACCAAGACTTTCATGAGTACTATGAGTAGGCTCATATATTGTTAATCATTATACATATTATTTTGGTGGGCTTGCTGCTCACCCTTGCTTTCTTCTTTCATCACACAACAACAGATAGAAAAGATGAACAGGACCAAGCTCCCGATTCGCAAGCGATTAGGAAACGTTCCGCAGTTTCCTACAGGCGTTGATGTCGCTGTAGCTGAGGTAGGAACTACCAATAGGCTAGGCTTTCAACTTATGATGTACCAGACTTATGTATAATTATGAATTGTAATAATGGCAAAGAAATGTAAATTTATTCAGAAACCTTTTAAGGTGTATTGACATATAATTGTGGAATAAAATGACTTGTGATTATTTTTTGGATATTCATCTCTGAGACTATAACTTATGGTGTGTGTGTTTATTGTGGGGTCACAGTACAGAGTAGTTGATTGTGTATTAAGATTGGGTGTTATTAAGGGAAATGGAACTCGTGACAACCCGGATCCCCGACCCCGGATTTGGGGGTGTTACACTGAGCTCTCCAGTACTCAGCATCCTCTCTCACAATACTGTAGTCATGATACGGTACCATATATGGCTGTGCAACATGACCTACTAACTCATGTGACGGAACTCTCTACATCCCTGCAGCACCCTGCTGTGGTAACCCCAACTATAACTCTACATTATGCTCACCCATACCCTCAACTGGAACCATCTGGAATATCTCTGGCTCTGGGGCATGCACCTAAATAGGAGGTTACACTACTGGTGGTGGAAGCTCTGGCTAGATCTCTGACATAAACTGATGCTCTACTGGAAGTGGAGGTAGAAGCATCGGCTCAAAGAACTCTAGTGGATCAAACATCTCTACTGGATCATGAATCAGATCTGGCACTGGTAGTGTTGGCTCCTGGGGTAATGGTGGAGGAGGTGGAAGAGGTGGAAACATATACTCAGACACTGGTGCAATAACTGGTGTAACTGGTCCTGTAACTGTCCTCTCAGAAGAACCTGAATAACCTGACGATGTCATATGATAATATACCAAAGAAAAGAAAGGTCACTAAATAATTCCTAAAACTTATACTTTTCTATTCTAAACTTATCTAAATCCTAACACTACTCTTCTTATTTGACTATCCATATCCTATGTGATCTCCCTATCTTATCCTAACCCTAATATTCTTGTTTTCAGGGACCAAACCTACAGCTCTGATACCAACCCTGTAACACCCTCCAGACCCGGGGTATAAGTCTGGAGGTTACTAGCTAATCTCCAAACCTGTACAACCTGAATAATAATAATAATGAAATATGTTTAAACCCCTTTTACACTAACCAGGACCTTTTTAGGTTGAAGTATGAAAACAAGAACCACTAACTACTTTATTACAAACCAAATTTAAAATCTTACAAACTCTCATTATTACAAATCATTGTCTAACCAGTTTTAAACTAAGTTTATCTTTTATTCAAACACACACACTAACTATCTACACTCCACCTGTTCGGGCAACTCAAAGCTTTCTTCCTGAATTGGGATCAACACATTGGGTATGAGAGGATCCCGCGGCTTGACCCATTATTTACTACTCGAGTCCTGATAGGTTTCATATTCCTTCTTAACTGAAAACAATAAGATGAATAACAACAAAAAAGGGGTGAGCCAAAAATTGCTCAACAAGTCCGCAAAATATAAACAGTAATAAAGCAGTTTAAATGAATCGGTAATCTGGGTATATCTGCAAAGATATAACCCCGTAAGAATAGAAAGAAGGCCACTGTTGGCGAATACAAATGAACTAAACTGGACACAAGTTCGTATCTATACCCTGCTGATCAGCCAGGATACAGTGCAGATTTATATCTCCCTATATAGATCCAGTCGGGCACCCAGTCTCTACGGCCCATCTCAAGGATCCGATTATGTCCCGGTCCTTAGGATCAAGTAAAGCTTAATCCCAAACGTCATTATCCAATCCCTGAAATAGCAACCGGAATAATCGGTATGCTTTGATATATTCTAATCACCAGAATATACCAATGTATATGTATAACAATTGGAATATGAATAAAGAATTCAAAGGAAAAAGAGGAATCAAGAATTGAAATGAAATATGAACAAGAAAATAGCAACTATGTATCAATGTTTATGAATAAGAATCAAAGAGTGCAAGCGTGATAAGAATCTGAAGAAATATCACTATTCTGAAATTAGAATAGGGGAAAAACTTGCCTTCCACGCGATTTACTTCAAATATTTCACCTTCGTCTATCACCGGCTCAATCCGCCTTGCTAGCTTGGCTTTTATCAAAGAAATAGACTAATTTAGTCATTTCGTATCTCAATCGCGTCTCAAACCGACTTCACGTAGCTCCTATTGTCTACCCATACGCGGATTATTGCCTCGTATATTATTTATTAACAAGCAAGACTCAATTAACCACATAATACACATAAGTCACATAATCATTTTTATATTTAAAATAATTTTTAGAATCAAAATCGACTCGTTGCTCGCTTAACTGATCATTATATGACTCGTTTCCTATTTTTCGGGATTTATCGGACTCGTTTCTCCACGCGATTCGGCTTATAATCAAATAAATATCAAGGGTCAACTAATTTCTAGAAGAAATTAGGTTTTAATATTATTCTTAATAAAAATAATTCATTTTTCTGAGCCAAAGGGCTTTCGTTTCGCTCGAATCGACTAACGGTCTAATTAATATCAATTAAATATAGATAAATCAATTTATTATTCAATATAAATAATTATTACTAATTATTAAACCTTAAAATAATTTTTAACAGACCTAAAAATAATTTTTCTATAATTTTTGGAATTAAAATGAATTTATTATGATTTATTGAAAATTATTTGATTAATTATCAAAATAATTAATCATTTTTAAATAAGAAATAACTAAAAAATTAATAAAAATGAAAGAGAAATTAATTAAATCTGATTTTTAGAAAATATTTCAGAATTATTTATAATATAAATCAATCAATTAAATAATTAATTAATCAATTTATAAAATAAATAAATCTGATTTTTATAATTAATCAAAATATAAATATAAATTGAATTCCAGAAAAATTTGTCAGAAACCAAACTCTGATAAAATTGGATCAAAACCGGGTAATCCAATCGGGTCAAACGGGTCAAAATCCGGGTCGTGAAGAACACGCCGGATTTTACACCCTGATTTTGCCCAGAAACCGGTCACCGGAGCAAATTCCGGCTAGCCAAAATCAGGCCAAAAACGACTTGGTTTGGTTTGTTTTCACAGGGTTTTCATTCCTGACAACTACAGCAACTCATTTCCGGCCAAAATATACAAAAAACATCCCTGAATCTTCATCTCCGATCACAACCGACTCCAACTCCAGCCAAAAATCGAAATCACAGAATCGCACATGAAATCAAACATTTTATAGAGAAAACTGAAGCAAAGAACACATACAATCAAAGCCCTAAACTTTCAAGAACCAAATATTCATAGAAATTACGGAGTTATGATTTGAAAATTAAGCATAAACCCTAATAATCGTGAATCATTATCCCGGTATCGTTTATTCAATTAAATACCAGGAATCGACTGTAAATCACATCAGGAAACTATGTCAATCATCAAAATATCATAATAACCCTAAAATCAAAAATCCCTAATTCGAACATAAACCCTAGAAATCGAAAATCAAAAATAACAAATTAAAACATGAAATTGATGTTAAAAACATAAAGAACACATGAAAAGCTTCAATTGGGATACTTGAATCACTTGATTTGATGCAGTAATCTGTCCCAAATCATCGATTGAATTCCTGACCCGAATTCGTCCTTCCCGACCCGATTTCAGAGAATTTTGTTATTTTTTCTGAATTTTAATTAATTAATTAATTAATAATAATTAGGCTATTTATAGTAGTAAAATTAATACTCCTAATTAAAATTAAGGCCCTAATTTTACATCTTTTAAAATTAATTGGCCCCTAAATTTATAATTTTTGAGTATTAAAATTTAATTTATAAATATTTTATATATACAATATATATGCCAAAATTTCCTAAAAATTGTGAATAATGCAAAAAATACAAAGAAATGGTATAAATGAAAGTCCTGTAATTTTACAAAAATAAAAATGTGATTTTTGTGGGGGTTTTAACACCCCCCAATGGGGCCCGGAAAATTCATTTTTCGTGAAACGAGAAAATTTGTAAAATACCTAGATGTTCAGAATAATACGATGGTAGAAGCCGTATCATGAAAAATAGTGTATTTCGACATACACTATCTTCGTGTACAAATTCCTATACCTAGTAGAGCCCTTATAATTGTCCCTTGAGACTAAGAACTAAACCAAATCATAGTTCAGTGTACACAAGATGACTATGATGACCTCAAGTCTAAGGATACTTGTACAACTATCACTATGTGAACAACTGCTGACACGTGAGTGAACTCCATCAGTTGTTCAGCTGTGTGAGTCATGTTCAGTGAACTTATTCTATAATAAGCACCTACATACTAGCTATAGTGTCACCACACAAATGTCTATGAGAACAGACATCCTTCATAATGAAGCAAGCATAGTATGTACTAATCTTTGCGGATTATTAATTACCAGTTAGTAATCCTACGACCAGGAACTATTTAAGTTTAGAGTTATCATCTTTTAGGTCTCATTATTATGATCTCATCACAATCGATAAAAAGCTTTACTGTAAACTGTGGTATATCTTATTTAAACATTTAAATAGATAGAGCCCACAATAAAAATAAAACAAGCCTTTTATTAATATCAATGAAATCAAAACAGATTACATAAAAGTTATTCCTAAATCCTCATACATGATTGGACTTAGGACATATCTCTTTCAATCTCCCACTTGTACTAAAGCCAATCACTCTGGTATCTAATACCCATCTTGTCTTTCATGGTGAAGTTCTTTGATAGCCATACTTTGACTGATTGTAGCATCGGTATATATCATTCCCTATAAGAAGTATGTCATCCACATACAATACAAGAAATGTTACCGCGCTCCCACTAACCTTCTTGTAGACACATGGTTCATCTATGTTTTTGATAAAACCAAACTCTTTGATTGTCTCATCAAAACGGATGTTCCATCTACGAGAAGCTTGCCTTAAACCATATATGGTTCGCAGCAGCTTACACACTAGGTGTTCATTTCCCTTGGAAAGAAAACCCTCTGGCTTTGTCATATACACTTCCTCCTCATGTTCCCCATTGAGGAAGGCCGTTTTCACGTCCATTTGCCAGATCTCATAGTCGTAGTAAGCAGCAATCACAAGCAAAATCCGAATTGATTTTAACAGGGCTACAGGGGAAAAAGTTTCATCAAAGTCAATCCCTTGCCTTTGTTTGAATCCTTTTGCCACGAGCCTGGCCTTATAGGTCTCCACCTGGCCATCTGCTCCAATCTTTCTTTTGTATAGCCACTTGCACCCAATAGGCTTAACACCTTCAGGCGCCTCAACCAGGGTCCATACTTGGTTAGTATACATAGATTCCATTTCGGATTTCATGGCACTATGCCATTTCTCTGAGTCAACACTACTCATAGCCTCATTATAGGTCACAGGATTGTCATCATCAATGATTGACAACTCATTGTCATTCTCAATGACAAGGCCATAATACCTCTCAGGTTGGCGAGACACTCTCCCTGTCCTACGAATGGGCTGTTCCACAGAAGGTTGTTCAGTCTGAACAGGTGTTTCCACTTGATCCGTAGTAGTTTGTGCTTTTTGAACTTCATCAAGTTCAATTTTTCTCCCACCGTTTCCTTCAAGGATAAACTCCTTTTCCAAGAAGGTAGCATGTCTGGAGACAAACACCCGATGATCGGTGTAAAAGTAATACCCCAAAGTCTCTTTAGGATATCCCACAAAATTACATTTTACGGATCGAGATTCCAGCTTATCTGGGTCAACTTTCTTCACATAAGATGGACATCCCCAAATCTTAACGTGTTTAAGACTCGGTTTCCTTTCTTTTCATATCTCATATGGTGTTTGAGGAAAAGATTTGGAAGGCACCTTATTCAGTAAATATGATGAGGTTTCCAATGCATAACCCCATAGGAATACTGGAAGATTCGCATAGCTCATCATGGACCGAACCATGTCTAACAAAGTTTGATTTCTCCTTTCAGATACCTCATTTAACTGTGGAGTATATGGAGGAGTCCACTGGGAGACTATACCATTTTCTTTGAGATAATCTAGAAACTCTCCATTCAAGTATTCACCACCTCGATCTGATCGAAGAGTTATAATATTGTGTTTGGTTTGTTTCTCCACTTCATGTTTATATTCTTTGAACTTTTCAAAGGCTTCAGACTTGTGTTTCATCAAATACACATATCCGAATCTAGATCTATCATCTATGAAAGTAATGAAGTACGAAAATCCACCCATGGCTTGCGTAGACATTGGTCCACATACATCTGTGTGTACCAATCCTAGCAAATCTGCAGCCCTCTCTCCGTGTCCACTAAATGGAGATTTGGTCATTTTACCCAATAGACAAGACTCGCATGTAGGATATGATTCAAAATCAAAGGGGTCAAGTAACCCTTCCTTATGCAATGTCCGCAGTCTATTTTCACTAATATGACCTAGCCTACAGTGCCATAAATAAGTCAGATTTTCATCATCTCGTTTTCTTTCATTAGTTTGTTCAATCTGAAGTAAATCATGCTCTATGTCACATACATACAGACCATTATTTAAACTGCCACGTCCAAAAAGAACATTATCTCTAAGGATAGAACATTCATTATTCATAATAATAAATGAAAAAACATCCACATCCAACATAGGGATAGAAACAATATTCCTCACAATAGAGGGAACGTAATAACAATTATTCAGAATAATAGTCTTGCCCGTAGGCATATGTAAACTAAATGATCCTACAGGTATGGCCGCAACCCTTGCTCCATTCCCATACGTAGAATCACCTCATCTTTTTCAAGAGTCCTACTTCCCTTTAGTCCTTGCAACGAATTGCAAATATGAGAACCACAGGCGGTATCTAATACCCAAGTAGAAATTTGACCTAGTGACATATTAACTTCGATCATGAACATGCCTGAATCAGAAGCGGTAGTCTTACTACCCTTCTTCTTCTTCTTCAATTCTGCAAGGTAAACCTTGCAGTTCCTCTTCCAGTGCCCCAACTTGTTACAGTGAAAACAAACAGCTAAATTAGGACCAGTCAACTTGTGAGCATCTAGTATGCTTCGGAGTGATAGTGCAGAAGACATGACGAATATAGTAAATCTGTAAATGATAAACACATAACAACACTTAGCAAATATTCAATTTTATTTCAAAACACTATATGAATCGGGTCTTTATTCATAAGTGTCTCCCACTAGTTTATCTAATTTTTTCAACCCCCTAAGTGAAAATTAAGCATTCATAATGCTAGTGGGAATAGGGATCCTACATTCCATCACACAACCTCGGCTGTGGCACGAAACATCATGTGAAGTTCAATAGGAAGACAACTCTTATCAATTACATCTTATATTATTCCCTAATATAAGTTTAGCCTCTTGAATAATTGAGTCACGGATGTGGCACGACAAACTCAATATTCTAAGTCAAGTCTAACCCAACATTTCATATAATTGAATCAGTCTCTAACGGCCCACGGTTGTAGCACGTACCGACCTTTAGATTCTAATTCAATGTACACATCTCTATGTAATAGACAAGTATTTCTTATTTCGAAATCAAAGCCCTCGGCTGTAGCACGAAATGACAATGATTTAAAAATAAGAACCACTTTCTACCATGTTGGAAGGCTATGACCGACACAAGCCCGTTGTGTCATTGGCCAATTACTACTTGATATTATTTGGTTTTAGAGAGATTATATTACGTTACAATCATAATCATATTATAAAGAGATTCTTCCTTTTAAATCAATAATCGATAATCAGATGATTCCCAGATCGGGTGGAGCAATTTCAAGAGGCGTCACTTAATAACCCTTTCTTACAGATAGAAATCTGTTGTTGACAGAATCATCATTTCTCTCAATATTGAAAATTCATATTCAATTACGTGTTTCATAAACACAAGAATCTCATGATCGTATTCATAATATTTATTATTAATCTAGATTTTCTAGAGCACGCCTTATATTGATTTAAGTTCACCTAAATCTATCATCGCATGGTAAACATAGGCATATATCTCATATATAAAATTAAATAAACAAGTAAATGTAAAGTGCAATATTGTAAATGTGTTTGGTTATGGCCCCATCCTATGTGATCTTTATCAAGCTCATGCTAAATATCAAGGTCAATCTAATATGGTGATGGAAATAAATACAACTACTTATTACATAAGTCTTCTTCTTTGTTTAGACTTCTTGTATGTCTCGTCTTCTTCTTTGTATCACCTCCATTGGATAGCCTTCTTGAGTCTTCAATTACATTACACGATTGAAAGTAAAACTAATCTAATGAACTTACTAGAATAACTCGAGTTACATTCGAGATTTATGATTACAAAGATTGACGACATGCAAGTCGTATTTAAAACCAAAACCAAAACCATTACAATAAGGTCGAAAGGCCATAACCATCCACCATGCTCATACAACACATAAAAGCATGTTAAAACACATAATCTGATCTTAACATATCATATTATCCATGATCTAATCATAAAAAGAAAATATGACAAAAATCAGAAAAATTAGAATCAAATCAGAAAAACAAGAATCACTGTTTATGGGTAGTAAACGACGTCAAACGCCTTACAAACGAGTCGTTGATAGCTTTAGCTATCAGTTTTGTTCCGACGCTCGTTTATATATGGAATAAGGTATTCGTTTGCATAAACCGGGCACCAGACCCAGATTTCAGCAAATCTGCAGCAGCCAATTCAGAATCTGTATCTAATATGATTCTCATAATTAGAACAAACATAAATCATGTATATATCAGTATATATACAGATTACATAATCATCTTATGATTATACAACTCACATGAATATCATATATTCAAAACCATACATATATAAGCATATTATATCAACATCAAATCATGGCGAATCACGTACATGCTCATATATCGAAAACAGTTAAACACATAAATGAATTAAAAACTTTTCGCAAGTTGCTCTGATACCATTGAAGGGTTTTTAGCACATAAACGCAGCGAAAACGTAAATTTAATCTTAAAAACACCGAAACCCTCCGCAGGATCCATGCAAAAAAATAATATTTAATTCGTAGTTCAGTATGTTTACCTTAAGAAGCTTTACGTTAATGGAAAGATGGAGGTTTTTAATAGCGATCCAAGAACGATGAACCGAGATCCTTAGCAGCTGCTCCTCAAGTGTGAAGCACTCCACTGGTATCCACAAAGAAAACGATGTAATGAAGGAGGAGGAGATGGAGAGAATTAGGGTTTTGTAAATCTTTCTGGTTGAGGCAAAAATAGGGTCTATAATAGTATATTTATAGGCAAAATTTTCAGCTGAAAATTTTCCCATAAAATATTATTATTATTAACCCTTTATTATTCTCATTAATAATTAAAATACCTTTTAATTATTAATCCTTTTTCTAAACACTTTAGAAATAATTCTCTCTCTTGATTTAATTTCCAAAAATTAAATTCTTAAATAATAATATTAAGAACATTTTCTTAATTAATTTATAATCAATTAAATCTCATTTAATCAATTATTAAATTTGCTAATTAATTATTTATTTCATAAATAAATAATTATCAGCCATTATTAATTAATTCCTCCACCATTAAATCATTCTCTTTTATGGTATGACTCTGTAGGTTCAATATTAAGCCGGTAGTAGAAATAAATAATAATAAAACTATTTTATCATTATTTATATAAATTCTCTAATTCATTAAATATGATTAATAAATTAATCATATTTATTCTACATCGTGAGGGATACTTCTCAACATATCGCGACTATCCGGATAATACGAATTCACTGCTTAGAATACCAAGAACCTATTCAGTGAGTAGTTACCGTACAATAAATTCCTTCTACCCTGCAATGTCATGATTAAATACAAGGCATGGAACTTGTGTCAAGCCTATCTTATTTAATCACTTGCTTTCCCATTCACTATGCTAAGTTCTATTTAATGTAAATTAGAAACTCCTTTCTAATTTCATTCACTCTGGCCAGAGATTCCTGAACTAACATAAGTGGGTCAGCATTGAACATTCTCTTCCTACACTGGAAGGGGTAGATCCTTTATTGATCATACACTATCTTCGTGTACAAATTCCTATACCCAGTAGAGCCCTTATAATTGTCCCTTGAGATTAAGAACTAAACCAAAGCATAGTTCAGTGTACATAAGATGACTATGATGACCTCAAGTCTAAGGATACTTGTACAACTATCACTATGTGAATAATTGCTGACACATGAGTGAACTCCATCAGTTGTTCAGCTGTGTGAGTCATGTTCAGTGAACTTATTCTATAATAAGCACCTATATACTAGGTATAGTGTCACCACATAAATGTCTATGAGAACAGACATCCTTCATAATGAAGCAAGCATAGTATGTACCGATCTTTGCGGATTATTAATTACCAGTTAGTAATCCTACGACCAGGAACTATTTAAGTTTAGAGTTATCATCTTTTAGGTCTCATTATTATGATCTCATCACAATCCATAAAAAGCTTTACTCTAAATTGTGGTATATCTTATTTAAACATTTAAATAGATAGAGCCCCCAATAAAAACAAAACAAACCTTTTATTAATATCAATAAAATCAAAACAGATTACATAAAAGTTATTTTTAAATCCTCATACATGATTGGACTTAGGACATATCTCTTTCACAGATATTAGTCCAATCCAGGTGAAGACCACTTGAAAGCAGTGAAAAACATCCTTAAGTACTTGCGAAGGACTCAGGACATTTTTCTTATTTTTGGTGTTGAATCTGAGTTGAAAATAGAGGGTTATACTGACTCTAGTTTTCAATCAGAAAGTGATAGCAAATCCATATCAGGGTACGTGTTTACACTGAATGATGGTGCGATTAGTTGGAAGAGTTCTAAACAGTCTACAACGGCTGACTCCACAGCGGAAGCAGAATATATAGCTGCAAGTGAGGCTGCAAAAGAAGCCGTTTGGATGAGCAAATTTGTTTCTGAGTTGGGAGTTGTTCCTAGCGTTGAAGAGCCTATTGTGTTGTATTGTGATAACAACGCAGCAATAGCACAAGCCAAGGAACCTAGGTCTCATAAAAATTCCAAACATGTCATGCGGCGCTTTCATCTGATTAGGGAGATTGTTGAAAGAGGAGATGTCAACGTCGAGAGAGTTGACACACATAACAACGTAGCAGACCCACTCACAAAGCCACTTTCTCAAAGTCACTTTGATCGTCATAAAGACAAGATGGGTATTAGATACCAGAGTGATTGGCTTCAGTACAAGTGGGAGATTGAAAGAGATATGTCCTAAGTCCAATCATGTATGAGGATTTAGGAATAACTTTTATGTAATCTGTTTTGATTTCATTGATATTAATAAAAGACTTGTTTTGTTTTTTATTGTGGGCTCTATCTATTTAAATGTTTAAATAAGATATACCACAATTTAGAGTAAAGCTTTTTATGGATTGTGATGAGATCATAATAATGAGACCTAAAAGATGATAACTCTAAACTTAAATAGTTCCTGGTCGTAGGATTACTAACTGGTAATTAATAATCCGTAAAGATCGGTACATAATATGTTTGCTTCATTATGAAGGATGTCTGTTCTCATAGACATTTTTGTGGTGACACTATAGCTAGTATGTAGGTGCTTATTATAGAATAAGTTCACTGAACATGACTCACACAGCTAAACAACTGATGGAGTTCACTCACGTGTCAGCAGTTGTTCACATAGTGATAGTTGTACAAGTATCCTTAGACTTGAGGTCATCATAGTCATCTTGTGTACACTGAACTAAGCTTTGGTTTAGTTCTTAGTCTCAAGGGACAATTATAAGGGCTCTACTGGGTATAGGAATTTGTACACGAAGATAGTGTATGATCAATAAGGATCTACCCCTTCCAGTGTAGGAAGAGAATGTTCAATACTGATCCACTTATGTTAGTTCAGGAATCTCTGGCCAGAGTGAATGAAATTAGAAAGGAGTTTCTCATTTACATTAAATAGAACTAAGCATAGTGAATGGGAAAGCAAGTGATTAAATAAGATAGGCTTGACACAAGTTCCATGCCTTATATTTAATCGTGACATTGCAGGGTAGAAGGAATTAATTGTACGGTAACTACTCACTGAATAGGTTCTTGGTATTTTAAGCAGTGAATTCGTATTATCCGGATAGTCGCGATATGCTGAGAAGTATCCCTCACGATGTAGAATAAATATGATTAATTAATTAATCATATTTAATGAATTAGAGAATTTATATAAATAATGATAAAATAGTTTTATTATTATTTATTTCTACTACCGGCTTAATATTGAACCTACAGGGTCACACCATAAAAGAGAATGATTTAATGGTGGAGGAATTAATTAATAATGGCTGATAATTATTTATTTATGAAATAATTAATTAATTGGAAAATTTAATAATTGATTAAATGAGATTTAATTAATTATAAATTAATTAAGAAAAGGTTCTTAATATTATTAATTAAGAATTTAATTTTTGGAAATTAAATCAAGAGAGAGAATTATTTCTAAAGAGTTTAGAAAAAGGATTAATAATTAAAAGGTGTTTTAATTATTAATGAGAATAATAAAGGGTTAATAATAATAATATTTTATCAGCTAAAAATTTTGCCTATAAATATAATATTATGGACCCTATTTTTGCCTCAACCAAAAAGATTTACAAAATCCTAATTCTCTCCATCTCCTATTCCTACATTACATCGTTTTCTTGGTGGATACCGGTGGAGTGCTTCACACTTGAGGAGCAGCTGCTAAGGATCTCTGTTCATCATTTTTTGGATCGCCATTAAAGACCTCCATCTTTCCATTAACGTAAAGCTTCTTAAGGTAAACATACTGAACTACGAATTAAATATTATTTTTCGCATGGATCCTGCAGAGGGTTTCGTTTTTTTAAGATTTAAATTTACGTTTTCGCTGCGTTTATGTGCTAAAAACCCTTCAGAAGCCTAGGTTGATTCGATGGGTTCTTTTACTTCAGGAGTTTGAATTAGAGATCAAGGACAGAAAAAGGGACTGAAAATCAAGTCGCCGGTCATCTCTCGCGTTTAGAGGATCCAATTGCTACTTCAAAATTTAAGTCTTTGATTAAGGAATCTTTTCCTGATGAGCAGTTATTTGGAGTGCAAGCAGAAGAACCGTGGTTCGCCGACATTGTGAACTACGTTGTGAGTAACGTTATGCCTCCAGAGTTGACTTTCGCTCAAAGGAAGAAGTTTTTACATGAAGTGAAGTGGTATATGTGGGATGAGCCATTTCTTTTTCGACAAGGAGCTGACCAAATCATCAGGAGATGTATTCCTTACAACGAAACGGGGTTATCTTACGAGATTGCCACTCGACGGCTTATGGAGGTCATTATGGTGGAGAAAAGATAGCATCTCGTATTCTTCAATCAGGTTTCTTTTGGCCAACTTTATTTAAAGATGCTCATCAGTTTGTTTTAAAATGTGATCGATGTCAACGTGTGGGTAATATGTCATAGAGGGATGAGATGCCTCTTAATGTGCTTCTCGAGGTTGAAGTCTTCGATGTTTGGGGAATTGACTTCATGGGGCCATTTGTCTCATCTTGTAACAATCAGTATATCTTGTTGGCAGTTGATTATGTGTCAAAATGGGTTGAAGTTAAGGCGTTTCCAACAAACGATGCGAAGGTAGTGCTTAATTTTCTTCACAAGCAGATATTCACAAGATTTGGAACTCCAAGAGTCATAATCAGTGATGATGGGTCGCATTTCTGTAACCGCAGGTTCACTGCTATGATGCAAAGGTATAATGTAAATCATCACATTGCTACGGCTTATCACCCTCAGACGTATGATCAATACGAGGTATCTAACAAAGAGATCAAGCGCATTTTAGAGAAAGTTGTGTGTCCATCGAGAAAAGATTGGTCTTTGAAGCTTGATGAAGCTGTTTGGGCGTATCGAACAGCGTACAAGACTCTTCTAGGGATGTCATCGTATTAGTTGGTTTATGGTAAGGGGTGTCATTTACCGATGGAGTTAGAGCATAAAGCGTATTGGGCTTTGAAGAAATTGAATCTGGATTTGGATGCAGCTGGTAAGAAGAGGATGCTTCAATTGAATGAGCTCTACGAGTTTCGACTTCAAGCTTATGAGAACAATAAAATGTATAAGAAGAAAGTCAAGAGGTGGCATGATAGGGTTTTAGTGCTCAAATCATTTGTGTCGGGGCAACAAGTTCTTTTGTTCAACTCTCGTCTCCATCTTTTTCCTGGGAAGTTGAAGTCAAGATGGTCAGGGCCGTTTGTTGTCAAAACTGTGTTTCCACATGGAGAGGTGGAGATTTTTGAGAATGATCCGAGCCAAGCATTCAAAGTAAATGGTCAGAGGTTGAAGCATTACTATGGTGACACGGAAAACCGCGAGGTGGTTAGTGCCATTTTATTATCCGTTTGATCTCGAGTTCTACATCAAGCTAATGACGTAGAGCAAGCGCTTCTTAGGAGACAACCCAAGTTTGTTGTACATTAGTAGATAGAGGAACAAGAAAGAAAGGAGAAAAATACAAAAAAAATCAAAAAAAAGAAAAAATTGGAGGCCAACTACAGTAGCACGGCGCGCCCGCGCTGAGGAAGCGGGGCGGCTGCGCTGGAATTCCAAAGACACGGCGCATCCGTGCTGCCCAGCGGGGCTGCCGTGCTGAGATAACGGAAACATGGCGCGCCCGCGCTGAGGCACGGCGCGGTCGCACTGGTCCCCGAAGTCTGAAAAAATAATTTATAGCTGTGAATAAGGGAAAATTGGGGACTTTGATAAAAAATCAATTCCTAACTGAATTTTACTCTTCCACATCTCAATTTCCCTTTCCAAATCAAACCCATTATTCCCACTATTCCCATATATCAATTCCCACTTATATTCCATATCTAATTATCTTTTTACCTCCTATATATACATACACTTATACACAAACTTCTTCACCACTTCATAAATTCTCAAACACAAATTCTTTCTCAAATACATAACTTTTATTCTCTCTACTCAATCCCAATGGCACCCAAGAGACAAAGAACTCAAGTAAGCAGCAGCATCACTGATTCTTCGAGTGCGGGTGGTGTGAGGCTGAGGTTTTCCACTCCCGAGACTGAAGTGGAGTATACGAGGCTTCTCTCGAAGCTTATAGCTAATGAGCGAGGTTTTCTGCCATCGGGGAAGGATGGTAGGTTGTTGGAGATGATTCTGGAGATGGGCTGGGTTTCTTTTTGCGAGGCACCCGTTATTGTGCCCATGAGTGTTGTTCGAGAGTTCCATGCTAATGTGAAGGCGGAGAAGAATGACTTCACGGTGGTTTGGGGATGACTGTGGAGTACAGTGCATATGCGATAAGGAGTGTGATTGAACAGCCCGTGAGGAGGCCCGGTCAAGACACGTGGAACGATAAGACACCGGAGGACTTTGATCTGGATCTAATTATTGCTACTTTGTGAATGCCTGATACTTATTGGAAGTTCAAGAGGGGAACTACTAATTATTCTGCGTTCCTTGCTTTTAGCATGAACAGGTTTGCCCATGCACGGAACGCGTTTATTTATGCTAATCTAATGCCATCTTCTCATGTGCATGATGTGACTATGGAGCATGCAAGGCTGTTGTGGGGCATTCTTCAGGGTGATTATGTAGATCTTGGGATGGTGATTTATCAGGGTATTCTGAGGTTCTTGAGGAGGAGTACTACGGGGTCTATACCCTATGCATCTATTGTGACGAAGTTGTGTGTGGCAGTTGATGTTCGTTGGCCAACACACAAGCAGCTACAGATCCCGATTGCTCCTATTGACAGCACCACTTTAGCTATGATGCAAGAGTGGGATAGAGGCAAGCCCAATTTGAAGGGGCTTGGATATACTTTTGACCATCTACCTGGTGGGGTACCAGCTGCTGGGACAGCTCAGACGAGCAGGACAGCTTGGAAGTCTCAGTTAGGTGAGGAGGCTGGGCCATCGCATCTGGAGAATGATGAGGAGGCAGGAGCTGATGTTGGAGCTGGCATCAGCATGGCGCAGTATAGGCGTTTGAAGAGGAGGATAGATGCGATGCATGACATCCATAGCATGTTTGCACGTGATCTCACCCAGGCATTGGGGACAGCTTTCAGAGCCATAGGTGTTTACATCCAGTGGCCAGTATTTGGTGAGGATTCCGTGTATCCACCTCCAGATAAGCCTGACACCCGTTGTGGGTGAGGATCCTGATTCCGAGTAGGTATGCCTGATTTCTTACTATTACCTTCACTAAGGACAGTGAATATTTTAAGTTTGGGGGTAGTAGTTGAAGGAATATGTTTGTGTGAGTCACATATAGTTTGCATATTCATGATAGTTTAGTTCATATATTTGCATTTTTGTCATGATAGTTTTATTTAATTTTTGGTAGTTTTTATGATAGTTTGTTCACATAGTTCATGCATTTGCATTATAACATGATCCCTTAGATGATTTTTTACGATTGACCTGTGATATTGATGCTAGTGTAGTGATTTTGAGTCACATTGAGTTGATTTGCATGCTAGAGATACTTGTATTTCACTAAGTCTTATAGGTTGCTTGAGTGCTAGATCATGATCATGGTTTATTTCTTTGTCGAGGTTTAATCGCTTGTTTATATTTAAAATTTAGGATATTCTCTTAATAATAAAATAACATGGATTTTTAGAAATTGGAGAAAAATTGGATTTCATTGCTAGTTGTTGTGGCTAGGTGTCAAATGGCTAGTAGTCAGCTCATATTTATATGAGTAGTCTAGGGTTGAACGAGATGGAACGAAATGCACTCGTTTAGAAATTTGTGAAAAAAGAAAAGAAAAATAGAAAAAAAGAAGAATAAAAGAAAAAAAATGAGTGTTATGTATAATTGATCACGAGTGGGCTCTTTAGTACTCGAGTTATTAAGTTCTTAGGGGACTTTGTGCCTAGTGACCTAAGGCTTTTAAAGTCTGGAATCCGCTAACCTAACTCTCGCTACATGGGTACTATTGTATAAGTCTTTTGTGGACCTCAATCATTGCACGGTCAAATAAGCATATTTGTGTTGTTTTGTTTTGAAAAAAAACATGAATCCATATAAAACTCCAATATAAGAATTGAATTGTTATAAGTTATTTTGAGTCTAGCTTTTTATTTTATTTATAACCTTGCGATTTCTTTGATGAGTAGTGAGTCATGATTATTGATCTAGTCACGATAGTATATCTGTAAGTATCTGCACACACGCGCGTCTCTAGTTTGTAAGTTGATTTGTATGGTTTAATTGATCTTTATGTGAGTAACTGCATTTTTTGAGATGATGCTTGTTGATTGGTTTAGTTATTTTATAGGGATCGTTGCATTCATTTAGTTGCATTCAAATAGTTGCATTCATGCATTTTTGTTTCGTGTTCTTTGATTTTGTTTATGCTTGAGGACAAGCATCGATTCAAGTTTGGGGGTATGTTTAGTGGCATTTATGACATTTATAATGCTCTATTAAGCTTTGAATTGATGTATTTGTACTCAAGTTGTTGGTGTTTTAATATGTTTTCTAGTGTTTTTGCATTTTAGGCATTAATCCGGAAAGCAGGTGAATAGCATTGTTTTGGTGCTAATATGGTGTTAGGATGGTGTCCAAGGAATAAAGCTCGGAAAGCCAACTCATTGCAGCAAGAATTGAAGAAAAGACGAATTTTCTCCAGGAGCACGGCGTGCCCGCGTTGTCATAGCGCGCGCCCGCGCCCAAACAACAGAGAGCCAGCGCGCCCGCGCTGATGAAGCGCGTGGCCGCGCCGGGTCAGGATCTCAAAATCCTGATTCTACTTGATATCTAATTGGAGGACTTCTACTTTGCATGGGCTGCTATATATACTTAATTAAAGGACGGTTTCCATAGAGAGACGTACCAGAGCACAAGGAGAAGGCATAAGAAGACCGTTTTAGCACGATTCAACGAAGGCAAAGAAGATCTTGTTTTTACTTGTGATTCTTTGTTCTAAGTTGTAACTTGGATGCTAGTTTTCTTATTCATGAACCTATACTCTTGTTTCATACTTGGTTTATTATTTATTCAGTATAAAGACTACATTTATTATATCATGCTTTCATCAGAATCCACGTTGATGATGAGTCCGATTATGGGCTAATCGTTATCGTGGGGTTCTAGCGGATTTACTTATGGATTTCTTTAGTTAATTTGTTTCGATGCCTTAGTGTGTGATGATTGTATGATAACCTAGTATTGGTTTTGCTTATTCGTCTTATGAGCATCGCGAACTTATAAGATAGCGTGTTAATCTTTAATGAAGCGACGGAGAATTTAAGGATTTAGAACTTGCCATGCTAGCATAGGTTCATGTGTTATTGTTATGCATGATTCGTAGGTAATTTTAATCATCTTACTTGCCCTGTGTAATCATGATAGATAACTTATGCATTAAGCCATTATGTTATCAAATTATATAGACATATAGGGTCTCAATATAATTGGTGTCTATTCAGCTTCTATCTCTTTCGTGGATGTCTGATAGTATGTTATTCGTGCAACGAAAGTTGGCGTTAAGCAGTTTCGTGTTATCTGAGTAGTATCATCACCATTGCATGCTAAGGTTAAGATCAATAAGGCTATTGAATGAAGTATTTAATGAAGTTAGAATCCCATGTTTGTCTCATATAATATCCAACTCTCTTTACTCTATTAGTAATAATTGTTAGTTTAATTCCTAGTATAATCAAAACCCCAAATTGTTATCATCTTAGCATTGAATAATAACCATATCATCGGTGCATAAGTGCATAAATCACATAGTTAACCAAACCAGTCTCTGTGGGAACGAACTAGAAATAATTATATATTACTTGCGATCACGTATACTTGCGTGAATATTAGCGTGTGTTTAGCCCGAACAGTAAGGTCTAGAGAATTCTTGGTCCTCCGGAATAGGAGCCAAGCAGTATATATAGGGGGTGTCTGCCCTTGAGCTTCACTCCGATTAGCATGTCCACTTCCTCCAACATCAGGGTATAGAGGCATTCTGTAAAGGGGGTTAGTGGTCACAATGGTTTAATACTCATACCCAATGGGTAGAGAATTCACAGATGCATGTAGTTGATGAAGTTGGGAATTTATCCTTTGAGGAACCGGGGGATTCGTCCCTTATGGCTGAGGCTCAGTTGCCCCTATTAGGGTTCCTCCCTGGGTGGAGGTGTAGGATGAGTGTGGGGGTATCTCCACCATCGACGAAATCGTTTAAGTTGTTTCAGTTGGTGTTCCTTCAGGGGCTCTGTTTCCACTCCGTGTTCTCACCATGGTTGTTGTTATGATTTCGAACAGACGGTGCCAAATGTTATGGATAAAAACTTAGGGTATATTTATTGCTAGGGTTCGTGAGTTTCAAGAATCGATTTGACTGCACTTGTGTTTCGTGACTCAATCTGCCTTAACAAGATGCCTATGTACCTTTCTATATGCCAAGGATCAAATCAAAAATGTAGTTCTGACAGAAGGGGTGAGACCCCTTTGTTGGTGAAATTGCGTAGCTATATGAACAGTTACGTGATAACTCAACACGAGAACAACACTAGAACAGGACAGGTTAATAATACTATGACTACACAATAAATCAGGATGAATGAAGACAAGGCAAATACAAAGAATCAGAAGATTAGAAGAAGGCTTGAAGTCTGTTTACAGGTCACTAAAAGAAGTTCATTAATATGTTCATGCCTTAATAAAGGTTAAAGACTTTCAGGATTTCAAAAATGATGAAAATTCAGTGCATAAAGTGCTGCCAGAAGATTTCAGTGTATTGGCATTGATTTAAGATGGATAGTGTATGAAGCATAGGAATCTGAAGAATTGAAGACATGGTATAAACAGAGGTTAAAGAAGATAGCTGCAGTTTTGAAGTTATACTCACTGACAGGAGCTCATTTATATGTTCAAGTGTCGGTGAAGAATAGTGAATGAAGTGTTCAAGATTGTAGTAGCAATGAAGACGTTGTTTAAAGTACCAGAAAGGATTCCAGTGAAAGTACAGTTGTTTAATGACGGTCAGTGTTAACAGCAATGGATATTCAACCAATCTGTATCAACTCAGAAACACAAGACAAATTGAATTAGGTTCTCTCAATGTTAGTTGTTTGTGAACCAGACCAGTGCACCAAACATCAGTATACAAGAAGGGATTTTAATTTAATTACAGAAAAAGGTGTTGATATGGTGAAGAATGGAAAAATAGAAGCAAAATATTTTAAGGTAGAAGACTCTTCACTCTGGTCTCCATAGAAGTGTAAGTATGGTCGCCATAGAGCTTATGTGGTCGCCATAGAGCTTCAGTGGTCGCCATAGAGCTTATGTGTTCGCCATAGAGCTCATGTGGTCGCCATAGAGCTCATGTGGTCGCCATAGAGCTCCTATGGTCGCCATAGAGCTCCTGTGATCGCCATAGAGCTCCTGTGGTCGCCATAGAGCTCCTGTGGTCGCCATAGCGCTTCTGTGATCGCCATGGGGCTCCAGTGGTCGCCATAGGGCTCCAGTGGTCGTCAGAGAGCTCCAGTGGTCACCATAGAGCTCCAGTGGTCGCCATAGAGCTCCAGTGGTCGCCATAGAGCTCAAGTGGTCGCCATAGAGCTCAATTGGTCGCCATAGAGCTCAATTGATCGCCATAGAGCCACACAGATGCTGGTCTCCATAGAAGAAAAGCCAAAGGATACTTTATTCGCCATAGAACACTTGGTTGATTTTCCAGTGAATTATACAACAGCAATTCAAGGATATTTGTGGACACAAAGCTGCCACTTGTCCAAATAAATTGAAAGTCTACACAGAGAAGCAATATATATAACAATCAAAATTATCATTGTTATTAGTTCTGTTCATCTTATCTCTCACGAGAGGTGATGAAAAGAAGAATCAAAGATTTATAGAGAAGCTCCGGCACTTTGGATATCTGTTTAACTTCTCAACGGAGTAATGTTAGAATGGCCGATTTAATTCTTGTATATTCATAGGGGCATTATAATTGTTACCCGGTAATTAAATCCTTAGACAAACAAAAGCTAGATCATTGTATAGGATTTGATTTGTAAATCTTTATAGTAGCTAGGAAGTTTGTTGTTCTTAGATTGTAGCCGGTTAATTTATTTACCGGAGTGTAGCAACACCCCTCGAGGATTTATATATGATTATATACTTCCCCGAATATCTTGTGTTCCTCGTTTTATTGTTCCAAACACTATTCACCTCAAGAGCACGAAACCACTAACCGAGCACTAAATCTTATATCCGCTAAAGATTCGAAAGAATTTTTAATTTAGTGTTTATCGTATTCAACCCCCCCTTCTACGATAATTTGGGACCTAACAATTGGTATCATAGCTTATTGATCGATATACAGATCAGATCCGGTATGTCAGCCCAAACAACCAAGTTCTCATATTTTCAGATTTTTTAATTTTCAAAAATTATCAACACTTGAGATTTTTAAATTTTAAATAATTTGGACTTCGTAATAATTTTTATTTCTGATTTATTAATTTTTCCATAAAATTTAAAATTCTTAAATTTAAATTTTTCTTAAATAATAATTTACATCTTTATTTAAGTTTTAAGAAAATTCGAAATTCTTGAAAATAAGATTTTACGTATATATTTATTTTTGATTAATTTATTTTCTAACAAAATTAAAAATATTGGAAATTTAAATTTCTCTTAAATATTAAATTAAGGGTACTCAAAGTATCGATAGACTCAAGATTCCTCCGGACGTTAAAGATGATTTTAATCTTTCAAAGAAAACAAAGACCATGTGCTATTCAGACGGAAAATTCCCGAATACGGAAATTGAAGATAATGGTTTTTTAACTCCAATGGAACTGATTTCAAGACCTACAGAAGAAAATTGTGGAACTTTCTCAAATGCTTACTCCATAGGATACCACTGGATTTTCAAACGCAGGAAATGAATAAAATTTCTACGGGTTCAACTTTTCTCGGAGATTTTAAGACAACTATATGATTCCAGATTATACAGTCACACAGTGGTTTGTACCAATGCTATATTTATCCGGGAATCAATGAGATCATACAGGCAGGAATTGCGGAGGTTAGAGAGAATAGTGGGGACAAACAAACATCTCAGTCACATGTAATAAAGTTGGAACCTCTGGACAGAATGTAAAAGTTACTGATAGCTGAATCAGAAGAAGCTCAGGTAGAAGTACTTGAGGGACTAGACGTCAAGGCAGTGTTTCACTTATCAGGGAAGTTTAGTCGAATCAGATTCACAAGGAGTACTTATGCTATATCCAAGGATCGAGCCTATCTATTTCGAAGCAGAGATTCTTACAGATTCAGTTCAAGAGGTTACTACAAGAATGAGATTAGGACATAAACAACATTTGATAGCTAGAGGTTTGACAAGCAATATGTGTCAAGTAACTATCAGGGGTTTTGCTACAACAGAACAAGAAGCTTGACAAACAAGGATGAGTAGGGATTCAGTTGAAGAGTTGAGACAAAGGTGGAATGTTTTCTTAGGGATATGGCCAGTCAAAACTTATAGTGCACGGGAAAGAGTTGGGATGGATTAGATGACGAGAATAATGAATATCTTGCTTTCATAGCAACCTCTGAAGATGGTCCAACTCACATATCTCAGGTTTCAAATTCTTGAACCACTGCAATATTTTGTTTTCAACAGTCAAGCATGATAAGATCATGGTGTTTAAATGTTTAACACTTGCACAAGCATGATAGCATTACACATAGATAATGCTGAACTAGTTCACTAGATTATTTTCTGGTAACTAGGATTGATGTTTAACTTGTGCATGTTACATTAGATGATCTTAAATAATTGTTTGAATATTTGTTGAACATGATTAATTACTTTAGTGAGATATATGTTTTCCAGCACTTAAGACCTTTGTTTATGCTTATCTCCTATATCCTATTACATTATCATTTATTCATTTGATCTGAATTATTTGTTAAGATGTATTAATTTATAATTGGATTGAGATAGCTAGGTGAGATACATTAACATGATTGGACTAGATAAAATTAGTGATTTATTTATTAATTCTGTTTATTCCATATCATTCATATCTTGCTTAATTCTTATGTGTGATGTTTCTGAATAATTGCCATGTATTCTTAACACAATGCTTGCTTATGCTTATGCCATGAATGCATCTCTTAGTACTTGCATTAATTATAGAAAAAGCATGTTTAGAATTACAATAGGGCAAAGACTGCTAGTTCTCCTTATGTAAGGTTGGAACCAATTTTCCCTTAACCTAGAGACAAATTTGTCAAGGGTATTAAAATGGAGAAATGGTCAGTCAAAGATAAGAATTAGCATGATAAAGTTGTAGCTGTTGTTATCTCTGTTTATAATAAAATCTTTAATCCAACTGGACCCAAACTGATAAGTTGGGTACCAAGAACTGTTAATCCATTTGTGAGTGCAGGACAGAACAGGTTATTTGATTCATATGAATTCTTGGTAATTCATACTCAAGGCATATGATCAAAGAAAGAGCCTCACAATCAAATGTGATCAACAAAAGCTATTATGTTAGTAATCTTTGGAGATGACGACAAAGGTTTTTATTACGGGGCAAGCTATGCAGAAAGGGATGTCATCATGGCCTCAATAATTGCTATCAATGATAACAACTAATCATTGGAGTCACTTATAACAGTTGAAGCATCTTTCTTGCTGAAGAATCAAGGCACAAAACCTCTAATCAGATGGTTTTGCATCAAAGGACAAAATACCATTTCAACGAAGGATTAGTGTATCATCTGAAGCAGGAAGGTTAAGAAGCTTTCTCTTCTTAGAGTAAGGGAATGATATGCTCGTGGCTAGACTAGAATCTCAAAGAAAGGTGAAGTCAATGGTTTCTACCGTAAAGCTTCATCTGATAAAATTTTAGCTATGACATTGGAAGCTCTCACCTTTGAACCATAAACACAAGGAACTCTTTTGTAGAAAGGGTTTAGTGAGAGGACCGCATCATCTGAAATTCAGAGGGATGAAGAATGTGAGGCATGTCAAAAAGGGAAGTCAAAGACAACATCACATCAAAGTAAAGATATACCTTAGTGATGATTGATGACTACTCTTAACATAAAGTTGTTGTTCGTGCATTCTCAAGACAAGACATCACAGATGGTGATTGATCACATCAAAGAAGATCAAGCTGGAAGCAACTGTAAAAGAATGATCTTATGGTCAAATAATAGGACTGAATTCAAGAAGCAGTTCTGATTAATATCTGTAACATCAAGAATATTTTGAGACATATTTAGCACTGGGAGCTCCGTGTCAAAATGGAGTGGTACAAAGGAAGAATCAGAACTTAATTAAAGCTACAAGAGAAATATCAAGCTAATCAAGACTTTCTAAATACTAAAGGGTTGGAGCAGTCAAAACAGTTTGCAACAAGTAAGATCAAGCCGATCAGGATGTATACATGAAGACCACCAATGAGTCAATGGCCAACAGAAGCAAACACTAAATAACCTAAAAGTGTTTGGAGAGAATGTTCTACAAAAGCAAACAATAAATTTTTTTTAGTTATTTGAAGATCTTGGTATTTACAGCTAAGACTTGTAAGGATATTCTTCATGGCTATTCAGTGGAATTTACAACCTACAGGGCATTTGTGGTTGATCAACAGAAAGTGAATGAAAGTCTAAGTGCACAATTCAACAACTCCATGCTCCAAGTTGTTAAAGGAGAAATTTATGGTATTGATGATTCATATCCAAGCAGTGGAATGGCAGTGTATAACACAACTCATTATTTCAATGAAGCCAGTCAGCCTAGGTAAGGATTTTCAAGAAATCCCAGTAACAGCTTAGGGGAAGCAATAGAAGGATCAACTAGTCAGACACAACACCACATTAAAAATTCAGAGGACACAACAAGATCATATCTGCTGAGACAAAGGGTTTGATGTTAATTTTATTCCCAGAGTCTAGTTCTTAAGTGATTCAGATGGTGGAATAATGATTAGCAGGGCTACTGAGTGCGAATGATTATTTCTCTAATTTTCTATCTGAAGAAAAAATTAAAAAAGGTACAGAAGCTCTGACAGATCCGGATTGATTGGATAATTGCAAAGCAAGATGAACTCAATCAGTCAGCAAGCAGATTGTAGGGAAGCTGGTATCCAAACCAAATGACAACTTTGTAATTGGTAGTAGGATAACCAGAAGTCGTACTGGATGATAATGGCATTGTTATGAGGGACAAATCCAAACTAGATGCTAGGTTATTAACAGGAAGCAGTATCTAACAGATAGCACCAGTGACGAGACTTGAGGATATTATGACATATCATGCACCTGATGCATATTACACTTGTAATTGGACTCTAGTGGATGTGTACAAGTGCACTCCTGGTTGGTGAGTCAAAAAAGGAAGTCAATGCACAACAGTTCATGGACTTTGTAGTTACAGATCTATTGGACTACGTATATCTCTTCTTCACAAGCTCACTTCAGGTTAGTATGAACTAGTATACTACTCAAGCAATCGTCAAGGACATGGTATGGCACTCTAACTGAAGTTACAATTTAATATAAACTAGTAGAGACGTTATATTAATAACTTTCGTATCACTAGGCACAAACATATTGTTTTATATGTGCAATGATATAATGATAATGTTATATGTTGGTCTACTAACAAAGACTTGTGCAAGATTATTTGCTAAGTTATTGCAGAGTAGGTATGGAGGAGCATGTTGGAAAGGTTACAATTCTTTTTGGAATTACTTTAAGCAAGCCATTAGGATAATTCTTTTAGGAGCTCAAGCAAGCCAAAAGAACAATTCTTTTAGGAGCACAAGTAAACCAAAAGAATGATGGAAATATAAGTAAGTTAAGGATCTTTTGAAGATGCAAAATTTGGAAGATTCTGAACATGCCAAGACTACTTACCAACAGAAACCACTAAAGCTTGATCAGTGTAACTCAAGTAAAATAACAAGCTATAGAAGTATGACAAGCTCACTCTTTTACTCAAATGCTAATAGACAACATGTAATGTTCTCAAGATGCCAAAGTGCAAGGTTCCAAGTGAATCCTAGAGAATCCAATCTTATAGCTATTAACAAGATTATTAGATATCTTAAGGGACTATTAAATCTTGGAGTAAATTACCCTAAAGATATTATGCTTAACATGTTTGGCTATATAGATACAGATTATGCAAGTTGTAAGAAAGACAGGAGAAGCATCTCTGAAGCTGTCAACCTAAGTGACAAGAGAAGCATCTCAGGAAGCTGTCAACTTCATGGAAGAAGATTGATTTCCTGTTATGATGAGAAACAACTTCAAATCCAACATCTCTGTGGAACACTCTATGAAAAGGCACCTTCACACCAGGTATCATTACTTTAAAGAGCATGTCTTTTAGTCAAAGAGTTACTGACAGAAACATTTATTAAATCACTTGATAAAGTTAATTTTTCAAGACTGGTTTGTAGGTGTGGGATATCATTCATTGCATATTAGTTAGAAATCCCATCTATAAGGAATTCTTAATATAAGTTCACAAGCATTAAATCTTCCATATCTTAAGAAATTGTAAATTTTTCAGTAATCCAGTACCCCGTACTTAGTGCTACTATCTTGATTATCATGATTACAATGTCATATACATTTGTGGTACTTAAGTATTATAGCATTAAATTTGAATTTTATTTTAATTGATTTAAATTACGACTATAGACAATTTCATTCCATATAAGTCTCATAATTTAAATTATATTAAAATAAAATATAGTATAGTTATTTGTATCTTGTATGAATAATTGTGATACTTTTAGTATTAGTGATATTATTTAGAATTTTTATTCTAAGTAATCAATGCTTATTTCTAAAATCACTGATATTGAAAGTTGAAGTATTTTCTAAGTCATGTATATAAAACTCTCAATATTTTATATGCTGAGAAAGTATTTGTAAAATTACTAATTATCCAAAGAGTGATTTCCATGTATATAAGTCATATATCCTATTGGTACTTACTCAAGGATAATTATAAATATTTAAGTGCTAGTATCTAACTCATAGATATTTAGTATTTATTTATTTAATATTTATTTTGGGTAGTTTGGATTATGGAAATTGAAGCAAATCAATGATTTTATTTGCTCCATAATTCAAACTAACTTAAAATAAATAAGCAGCATGATTGATTATAACTAAATCTGTCAACAATTAATATCTAGTATATTGATTGTAACTTATGTATTATAAGTTAATTATGAGATTTTGGTTTCAGTGAATTTAGCAATGCTTATATCTCAAGAATTCACTGAAATCAGAATCATAATTGTAGCATGATTAGTTGTATGCTAATTTTTGACTCATATCAGTTAATGATATTTAGTTAAGAGTTCAACTATGAACTAATTGTGAAGTATTAGTATTTGTGACATTATTTAGAACTCCTCTAAGTAATCAATGCTTATCTTTAGTCACTTATACTAATATAGAAAGTGTAGAAATTTTTCTTAAGTACAACTATGGTTAAAATGTTTGATTGCTTTATTAGAAGTAACCAGATGTTGTCAAGTTAGAATAATTTTTATACTTATTTGCAAATTCCTAAACACTTTGATAATAAATGTCATACTCAATGGATCAAAGTATATGGAACTTAGAATATTTTTCTAAAATTGCAAACAAGATAATATTAGTTAATGTTGCCTTATTTATCGAACCAATATTGTTTGAGATATTACAGTTGTTAGGAGTTAACAATTGTATGATATATGAAACTGAATGCTGATGTCTTTTTGATAGATAATTGGTATTTAATTCATCGATATCTTATTTTAATATTTAAAATAGGATGCAACATAATTATTGGTATCTAAAGTACTTGACAAGTATCGGACAATGATATATTGTTAATGTTTTATTGCAGATAATTGTGAGATTTTAAGTTCTAGTGGATTTATATGAGTTGTTATATCTGACAGATTCACTATAATTTAAAATTAGCCGCATAGTCCTTCTTATTAAGATTATTTATCAATAAACAATATTGTTGGTAATAATTTTATAAAGATAGATTATGGAGCTTTTGATATGAATGAGAATTGCTTAGACTTTACCCTAAGTGATCAATGTTTTTACAAAAATTCATTCAAATTGAAAGACAAAATCTTTCTTTCTCTTCTTAATACTGCTAGGTCATCGGTCTGTGTCTTATTGAATCATTTATCTTTTTAGGCATAAAAACAGACTTGTGCACTCGAACAGTTTTAGGAGAAAATCAAACTTCTTTCTACAATGGTGATTGCTTATTTCATTAAAATCTTTTGAAATCACTACTGTACATCATTTCTCTCAAAAGATTAAATGCATGAATTTCATTCATTATAGATATTAAATGCATTTTATCTTTACATTGCCATATGTTCTGTGATACAGTTTCAGCCTCCAATGGCATTCTTTCATTTGATAGTCATGAGGTTGAAAACCCACAACTTGTATCCCAGACTATAAAGACAAACACAGAAACAGAACCAACCAACACTCGCTTACCACTAAAATAAAGTATGAATGAGCGTGAGGGAGAAAGTGTCTTAGTGCACCACATAAGGAAGGTTCTGTAGTCAACCCAGTAGCTCTGTCTCCTACAAAGATGAGTAGTACTTAAACCGAGGCAACTGCTAGCCCCCATACATCTTCTAAAAAAGATGTAATGGATGAAAAGGCACAAAAAAAGTCACTAGATTCATCCTCTCAACAGGGTGCGTCTATTAAAATTCGTCTGTCGGCCAAGGCATCCGATGTAGTGTCACCACCTTGAACATAAGCAATTCTTGATGCACAAGAAAAGGTTACACACACAAAGGATGAGTTGACTGGAATAAGAGTTTCAACCATTTTAAGGTCAGATTCGATTGTTCAAGGTTCTTTAATGGACTAATTACCTTTACAGGTGTTCGGAGAGGATACTGATCCAACAGCCATATGTCAGTGGTCAGTGTCTACCTCCCCAGGACTAATAAACATGGATGCATCTATGGATAGTGGATCTGACATAGGTGCAGATCGACAACTTGTTGATAATGATTCAGATATTACCTGATGAGTCACAAGAAAATGTCTTCACAGACATAAAAAGGGAACTTTGATCTTTATGCTAAATTCTTTGGATCACTGTTTACCTTCCTAGAGTTCAAATCTAGAACCCTCAAAGGGAAACTAGCAACTTGTAGATTATGACTCAGATTCATCTGACGAGTCTAACAAGGATGGGGATTTGCGAACTCCCATTGCACCATATGTGACCTCCTTAAGGATGGCTAAGGTGATTTTCCTTGTAGGTATAGCTGGATTTTGGAGCTATGAGAGGAGTGATACACTTGTGAGAATGAATGTAAACACGAGTGGAGAGAAGAGTGAAACACATGTGAGGTACACCAAACAGAATCACACACTCACAGTGAGGAAGAAAGAGAAATACCATATCCCATTTCATATCCCTAAACATGGTTCTTGATACTTCGGGTCTCAAATCTGTTTATGATTGGAACCTAACTCTTAGGGACCTAACATTTACAGATTGGATTAGAATACTTTGAGATCTAAAAAGTTGGGAGCTAACAATTGGTAACAATTGATGATCTCACATTTGGGAGGTATAAGGAGTTGGGAAGATTGGTGAACATGATGATCAACAATGAAGTCATTCTTACAGCATTTAACGGGACATGGTTGATCAGACTCTGACTTGTTATTTCTTTTCCAACCAAATAAAATATGAGAACTCCTTCAGACAATAGCACGCATTCCTTCTCTAAGGGGGAGAAAAAAGCTTATATAATAGTTTGGAGGATTCCTCAACTAAGGGGGAGAAATAGCAGGGAGGAGAAAAAAAAAGGTAAAGCATATGTACACTACACAACATCATTGTTGTTTGTAACTACGGATCATATTATACGGGAGAGGTGGTAAACACAAGGTGATTTCCTAGTGATCAGAAGAAGTGGTTTGGTTCATCACTGGTTCATCACTATTCTTCATAAGGGAAGAAGCTGTTTTACAAAAGGGGAGAACCATTAGTTCTTATCTACGGATCCTATTGTACGGGAGAGGTGGTAGACGAAGGTGATCTCCTTTAAGCGGTTGATTCTCATAGGGGGAGAAGCAAGAGAGATATGTGCTTCTCAACTGGAAATTTGTTTGTACAAAAGAAGCTGCTGATAATTACTTCAAGGCTGAGAAGTATTATCTAGTGGAGATTTGAAGAACCAAGAAAATGAAGATGAAACTACTTGAAGATCAGTTCAGTGCTAGAGGAACAAGCATATTTCATTTCAGTTACTCAAGGAATCTGAAAATGCAGTATTTGATCCAGAAAACCAGTAGCATTATTTACAAGTCCTGGTACATTACTTTTTCTAGTTGTTAGTTGAGTTATCCTCTTTATTTAATTTGTTTGTTAGGTTTAACAATCAAATAGGGGGAGATTGTTGGTGAGACTGCGTAGCTGTATGAACAGTTACGTGATAACTCAACACGAGAACAACACTAGAATATGACAGGTTAATAATACTATGACTACACAAGAAATCAGGATGAATTAAGACAAGGCAAATACAAAGAATCAGAAGATTAGAAGAAGGCTTGAAGTCTGTTTACAGGTCACTGAAAGAAGTTCATTAATATGTTCATGCCTCAGTGAAGAATAAAGGTTAAAGACTTTCAGGGTTTCAGAAATGATGAAGATTCAGTGTATAAAGTGCTACCAGAAGATTTCAGTGTATTGGCATTGATTTAAGATAGACAGTGTATGAAGTATAGGAATCTGAAGAATTGAAGACATGGTATAAACAGAGGTTAAAGAAGACAACTGCAGTCTTGAAGTTATACTCACTGACAGGAGCTCATTTATATGTTCAAGTGTTAGTAAAGAACAGTGAATGAAGTGTTCAAGATTGTAGTAGCAGTGAAGACGTTGTTTAAAGTACCAGAAAGGATTCCAGTGAAAGTACAGTTGTTTATTGACGGTCAGTGTTAGAAGCAATGGATATTCAACCAATCTGTATCAACTCAGAAACACAAGACAAATTGAATTAGGTTCTCTCAATGCTAATTGTTTGTGAACCAGACCAGTGCACCAAACATCAGTATACAATAAGGGATTTTAATTCAATTACAGAATAAGGTGTTGATATTGTGAAGAATGACAAAACAGAAGCAAAATATTCTAAGGCAGAAGACTCTTCACTCTGGTCGCCATAGAAGTGTAAGTATGGTCGCCATAGAGCTCCTGTTGTCGCCATAGAGCTCATGTGGTCGCCATAGAGCTCATGTGGTCGCCATAGAGCTCCTGTGGTCGCCATAGAGCTCCTGTGGTCGCCATAGGGCTCCAGTGGTCGTCATAGGACTCCAGTGGTCGCCATAGGGCTCCTGTGGTCGCCATAGAGCTCCAGTGGTCACCATAGAGCCACACAGATGTTGGTCGCCATAGAAGAAAAGCCAAAGGATACTCCAGTCGCCATGGAACACTTGGTTGATTTTCCGGTGAATTATACAACAGCAATTCAAGGATATTTGTGGAACCAAAGCTGCCACCTGTCCAAATAAATTGAAAGTCTACACAGAGAAGCAGAATATATAACAATCAAAATTATCATTGTTATTAGTTCTTTTCATCTTCTCTCTCACGAGAGGTGATGAAAACAAAAAGTAAAGATTTATAGAGAAGCTCTGACACCTTGAATATCCGTTTAACTTCTCACCGGAGTAACGTTATAATGCCCGATTTAATTCTTGTATATTCATAGGGGCATTATAATCGTTACCCGGTAATTAAATTCTTAGACAAACAAAAGCTAGATCATTGTATAGGATTTGATTTGCAAATCTTTGTAGTAGCTAGGAACTTTGTTGTTCTTAGATTGTAGCCGGTTAATTTATTTACCGGAGTGTAGCAACACCTCTCGAGAATTTATATATGATTACATACTTCCCCGAATATCTTGTGTTCCTCGTTTTATTATTTCAAATACTATTCACCTCAAGAACACAAAACCACTAACCGAGCACTAAATCTTATATCCGCTAAAAATTCAAAAGAATTTTTAATTTAGTGTTTATCGTATTCAACCCCCCCCCTACAATAATTCGGGACCTAACACCCTTATATAGATGTTGGAAGTCCTTGAATTGGACTAGGGCTATGAGACTTGGGGGACAAGTCTCAGAATTTGGATAGACTTTGGAGTTCCATAATAAAGGAATCAGACTCTTGTTGGTTTAGGTGCCCTCTAGGCTATCTCCCATAGAGTTATATTACTGATTGAACTCATTTAATGAGTTGTTAATCCTCCCTATTTATTAATTACGAAATTAATAAATATTCAGGGCTATTGGGTCTTCTTTGTTCCATCAGGCATGATCAATGTTTTAACCTTCTTGGCTCTGATCAATGTGTTAACTTTCTTGGTCTGAATGTCATACATATGGCCTTCTTTAATGGGCCTTACAGTCCTAGATGTAATTAATGCAACACTGATGACATAATTAAGGTTTATTTTATCCTCTATCAGCAATTAAATGCATTCTTACCGACCTCCTTTTCCGAATTTTCAAATATAAATTATTTAAAAGAATATATGAAAAATTGAAAATAACATAAATTGGGTCAAAAAAATACACTATTTATTTTCTAAAAACAAAAATTTGTACATTTTTTTCTGGAAATTTTTAAAAATATTTTTTATTTTTCCTCTTTTTATTACTTAATTCTAATTATCATATTTAAATTACTTCAAGAACCATAAAAATTAAAATTAACATAAATTTAGTCAAAATATTACATTATTTATTTTCTAAAAGTTTCTATTTGCCTAAAATGTTTCTGAATTTTTTTAAAAATATTTTTCTTTTTTCTTTTTTATCACTTAATTCGAATTTTCAAATTTAATTACTTAAAAAATTATAAAAAAAATTAAAAATAATATAAAATTTACTTGTGGAAGTAGAAGAATAAGAAATTATCTTTATTACCATTTTAATCACTTAAAATTACCTCGATTATATTTATTTTTGAATTTTGATCGAATAAAAGTTGTTAACTAAAGCAAGGTTCTCGCCTTCTACCCCGGTCGCCAACCACGAAGGGAACCCAAAAAATATATCCATTATCGAGTATATTTTCTATATATCTATCTATCTGTATAACAAAATAATTGAGCACTGTTGTTTGTAGGGGAGAGCGTGGGCCGGTTCGGCTCGGTTTTTTGATAAAACCGGAACCGTAACCGTAACCATATATTTTCGGTTTTTAAAATCGAAAACCGCAGCCGTTGGTTCGGATTCGGTTTTGGTTTCGGTTTGAAAAATCCCGATTCGATTGTTATCGGCTCGGTTTCGGTTACAAAACCGACAAATATAAAAAAAATTACATCGAATATTATTTATAACAAGTCTTCATTTCATGGAGAGAGTCGTAATACTATTAAAATGCTACCAAGAACAATGTTAAGTTCTACGTTTCAAATATTTTACTGAAAGTTAGTATTACATGTGCATCACCCTGAAAAGAAAAAAAAGCAGAAGATTGAGAACTGGAAAATTGATCCAGATTAATTATTTAATAGAGTTTATACGTTTGGTTGACCAGAAGCAGGATACTCTACTAATAATTGTTTGAGCAGAAAGAAATAGAAGGATTTAAGCAGACTGCATACTCGATAAATTCCAGTGCAATTAATAAACGCACCCTGATCAACTCAATAAAATAATGAAAAACAGTTTATAAAATTCACAAAATTAGTAAACGTATAATCACAAAATTCATAAATGATATATAAATTATATATATAAATAATATTTATTTATTAATATTATTAACCGGTTCGGTTTTTATCGGTTTGGTTGCAACGCATAACCGGAACCGAGCCATTTAAATCGGTTCGGTTTTTTATTTTTCGGTTTTAATTTCAGATTGGTTTAATTCGGCTCGGTTTTCTAAGGTTTCGATTTTGATTCTGTTTTTGGCTCGGCTCTAGTTGTTTCTGCTTTGTATATTTATACATAGACTTTAAACTACACAGTAGTACTTAATATCAAGAAATGCTTCTGCAAGCAACTCCTCCCAGCAACAGGTGGTGTTCAAGTTTTGTGCCTAGAAGTGTGTGGCCAACAAGTTATGAAATTGAGCTGAAGAAGAACAAGAGAGGTTCAAGAAGAAGAATAGAGGGCTCGTTGTTAGAAACAACTAGTCCAGTTGTGTTATGGGCCGGAAGGGTTTGTATTCATTATGCCCTTTTGAAAACTGGGTTGGCTGGATCTCCTGCTAATCCACTTGTCTCTTCAGGTCATCTCGCCCCCCCCCCCTCATGATTTCATGGGCTTATTGTTTTTATATCTTGTTTAATGCTTTTTGTTGTTTGTAGATGTGGGAAGTGGTGCTGGTGATTTGGGTTTCGCCAAGTGGTTCGAGGAATTTCAAGCCAAACCAGGTACTTAATTTTAATGGAATTCCACTGATTTTGGAGAAATCGGGTTTTTTGCTTGTTTATCTGGATTTCGTGTTTTTTTTAATGAAGTTGTTTACTTTATAGTGTGATGTTTATCCAGCAATTATTGTGGTACTTGGCATTAAGATTTTGTTTCTGTTTTTGGTAGTTGTATCCAATGTTAATCAAGAAAAATTATGTTTAACTGGAACAAAGAATTTAATTCTTGAGTTACTCAACATAACTCAATTATGTGAGTGACATGTGTATGGATTGAGATTTCAACTGTTATTGGAAAATGAATTATAAGATACTAGTTACACTTAGATCAACCAATTGACTAAAGGTGTCTGGCACATACGAATCTAACTCAGAGTTCACCTTAACAGAAGAGTATGGCCAGAGGCTTGGCTAGATCATAATAAGTTTACCTGTCAACAGTACTTGAGTGATATTTATCTTCCTGCCTGAGTGCCAACTGGTAAGATTTTATTGCAGATTAAAAGGTTCCCACAAGTATTCTGGTAACCAGAGATATCCCGATAACATAGATTAGACAAATATTTGACAGTGTGGCAAGTAAATTTATGGCCCCTCTCTGTAGATTTAATATATTTTGTTTTATTATTAATAAATGTGCATCAATGCAACACAGAAAATTGTAGTCCTCAAACAACTTTTAACTACCTTTATTCTCGATATATAATTCTCTCACCAGCTCTGTTAGTTCCTTCCTTGATATATCATGATGCCAGTGTGTCTTGTGATAAATTCTTGTTGCTGTCCTCTATTTGTGCTATTGACTTGGATAGTAGTGCAAGTTTCCTACCATCAAAGTCAATTTTGTTTTAGGCAGGGTTAGTCTTTAAGCATTGTGTTCATGAAAGCAAATTCTTGGAACATAATTTGACTGACAGAATTAATTGCTGGCCTGGCCACATTGACTAATTTGATTGAGATATTTGCAAGTAACAGTCAAGACGGTGTCGACTCTTGAATTCTACTTTTGTTGAGTGAAAACTTTCTTTTATTCATCCAGACAAGGAAGCGGCTAATCGAAGAAAACTAGTGAGCAAATGGCATCCCACAACTAAGGGTACACTAAGACGGAGTTACAGGATACCTTCCAAATCTGAAGGGCGACGCCTTCTTAGAGCCATTGCTTCCGTACTATCTGACGATGATCAATTCCGCGATGCCACTTCTCACAAGGTACTAAAGTTTAAAAAATATTATCCCAAGTATCTCTTTTTATGATTAGTTTAGTTAATTATGGTTGATTACCTTCTTTGGAATGAGTTTTTTGAAAACAGAACCTGAAGTTGTTTGATTCAATAATTTTTTAAATGCTTGTAGGGTTGTCAGATCAGGAGGGAGACTGCTCATGGTGAGACAGTGTGCTGTAACAATGTCAGGGCATTGTTTGACGAGCTCCCAACTCCTCACTTGACTGTTGAAATCACACCATTTCCAGCAGGTCCTCTTACGGAGAAGGATTACAGCAAGGCTGAGAAGTTAGAAAAGGTTCTCAGGTCCGGCCCTTCTGTTTGATCAAGTGTTTCCGTGTGTGACTAATTCAACCAGCTGTACATATTAATATCATGAAGAGTAACTTGTAGTTCACATGCTGATAAGTTATTGCCATCTTGACAATTTAATCCTGTTCACTTTTGACAATTGTGCAACCACGCATTATTTCCGCTGCCACACCTTTTGTCGTGGAAGCCATACTTCAATGCCTAAATGTTGAGTATGGAAATTCCATGTGGCGGTGGGATCTAAACTCAACTTTGTATTATTATGAAGAAATTATAAAAGATGCCAGCTTGTCTTTTTTGTTGATGTTGGCTTTCATATTTACACTTTGAGCCGATGAGATCAGACGTGCTTTACAAAAAAAGTTGCACATATAACTGTTTAGGATGATCTTGCTCATACGAAAAGAAGGCATCATTGATGGTACCTGTTAACGGAAGAATTTGGTTAACAAAAATTTGAGTTTCGCGGTCGGAATCAAGATCCGCAGTGGTGATTTTTCATCGTAAAAGTTGTCGGAGTGTGGTGATTTCGATAAAACGGGGCTGAGATTGCAAGGGTGTTTGGTGGTGGCGTATAGAGTTCTCGTTTCTAATTCCTTACAAGTGCCTACGTACCTCCTTTTATGGAGTATCAAGCCCTACGTAGTTGTTGGAGAACAAAAAACCTAGATGGACTTGATTTCTCATTTCGTGACCTAATTGTCGAACCAACTTTCTATTATAACACGAATATTAATTTGTTTTGAGAATACCCAGCGATGCGGCCCAGTCACAGAGGCTCAAGGCTCGGTTACGATTTCGAAACTTCACGGATAATGAAATTCCCCGGCTGGGGGATATCTCATCTGCAACCGCTATCTTCGTTGATTGTAATCGCAGATATAGTCGTGACTTATCGCAAATGCTCAAGTGCATCCTTACCCCCGATGAGAATAACTCATCAGACTACGGGACAAGTGATAGATAACCTCAAAGTCTCCCGAATACAGATATAATGCTCCCAAAGTATATACTAAGTGTTTACGATCGTTCCCCTACGAGGACAACTCGCAAGACTACAGAATGACGCCTTTAATATGTTTTCTGGGACGACGGGCTCCCGGAGGCCCCTTTTCCTTCTTCGGGCGCGTCAGAGTCTTTTGGAACTCCCGCATGCCAAGGGCGCGCCCGAGACATGGGAGGTCCTTTCGGGGCTCCTCCTCTTTACTTGTATTCTTTAAATGTTTCAGTCACTTCCTAATTTAGTTGTGGAAGTAACCTCCTTACCAATCCTTGATAGTTATTCATCTTGTATTGCGGATCGACCGCCCTGTGCGGCCGTATAGCACGGGGCGCGCCCTTAAGGGTCCGGGAACATATCCCCCGAGCCCGGACCATTCCTAACTTCTTGGTAGCTCTACTCCTTCCCCTAGTTTCACAACAGCTTTTAAAGACTTCTTCACAAATATTTGTTCGTCATCGTCATCTTTTACAGTAGCGCCGTCATAACACTCTTACCGTAGCGGTCGTTGTAACATTCTTGTCGTACCGGCCGTCGCACGCCTCCTTCACTATAATTATTAAATGCTTTCAATGTAATGACCGTCGTAAACCTTTATGTAGAACTTCGTCAATAACGGTCGTGATTCCTCGTCGTAGCGACCGTCGCAAACTAATTGCATATCGGGCTAGCCCTGTATAGGGCGCACCCTAGGCTCCTGATCTTGTCCTTCTTCTTCCGAGGCTCCGGATCTTGTCCTTCTTCTTTCTCGACGGTAATCCAACCCATGTCTTAAAAATCCAATAAAATATCCATGACAATTTTATGGTATAAGTTCCGTTTGAGAGGAGTTATCATGTAATCTTGGATTGTATAAATTATCGATTTTTCTAGTGTGTGTGACACACTAAGAATTCGTGTTTGATGAGTTGTCAAAATTTTATTGATGGGTTTTTGTGCATGCAGGGGTTCATTATTATTAATAAACTCTTCACCAATAAAATTTTGACAACCCATCAAACACGTATTTTAGCATTTTTTTTAGCATAATGATTTGGGCACCGACTAGAAATTCGATAAACTATAATGATTTTCATAATTGCAGGTATTTACTAATTTCTTATAGCCATGTTTTGGAGTATTAAGTATAAGAATTATATAATTATCGAAATTTTTCAATCTTATTATATAAATACTTATTTTAGATTAATCCAAGGATTATAATTTTTGAGAGTATCTTATACCATGTTTGTTTAGTTAAAGTACACGATTATGATTATAATTATTTCATGTTTATTTTTTGAAATACGGGATACAATTATAATCTTCCATATAATCTTCCATATAGTTGGTTGGTGTAGGTACTCCCGATGTCCCCTCGTTTATTTACATTCGATAAAGAATATTCGGCACATATTTAAAGGTAGATATAAAATATGCATATGAAGTATAGTTCCTTAAATAAATTTTAATTTTTTTCCGAAAAAAATTTAAAAATTCATTTTTTATTTAAAAATATAAAATCATAAAAGTAGTTTATGAGATTATACTTTACTTGCATATTAAATTGTGTGTCAGATACTCTTTGCAAAATGTTTAGAAATGAGGGGACGGAGAGAGGATTATCTAATCCCCTCTAAAAAATCATATTTTTAAAGAATTATAATCTCCATGGTAGAATTTCACGTAAAACAAATATAGGATTATAAATAATTCAATCACTATCCCTCAACATAAACATGGAAAAAAATTAAAGATTTGTAATCCAATTCTATACTTAATCCATCACAATAAATATGGGATATAAATATAATAATTTAGGCACACCCTCCATGCATGGTTGTTTGCACAACCTTGATGTTCAGCCCTCAATTTATCCCATATTATCTTTTGGTCCTCTATTTAATCACTTACTCAATTAAATTCATAATATTCACTTCATTTAATGAGAAACCAATTATATTATTCTTTTTTCAATTTTTTATTATTACATTATAAAAATATAAACGTTGACATATAAAACTTGATTTTCATATGATTTATTTAAAATTTACGTGGTATTAATTATTATGATATAGTGAAATATCATAACGTAATAAAATAAGAAAATTTAAGAAAGAGTAGTTTATGAAAACAAAGAATTATAATGCGACTAAACCTCTTCAACATAATAAGAGGTTGACTTTTTGTTTTTACAATTTTAATACAATAAAATAAATTATAATACAAATTTATATATTTTATTAATAGTAAATGGAATACGATAATACTAAATTACAAAATTTTGGTAATTACATTAACTAATCTCGGGTTTGATTCCCCTCAAAATTTATACAATATAATTTAACTTATTTAATTTCACCTATAATTACATTAAACAAAATGTATAATATGATACAAACAAATAAGAAAAGAGAAATACCAAATATTAAAATTATTATGGTCTGAAATAGTATGTAAGTATCACTGCCCATAATTTAATGCCTAGAATTAATAATAATAAAATTATTATTTCAAACATCCGATATAGTAATTTAACACCTAGTGTTATACTTCCTCCATTCATAAAAACTGTCCACTTTTAAAAAATTTACTCATATTAAAAAACTATAACATTGATGATAAAAGTGTATTATTATTCATATTTATTGTATTGATTACATAAAATATAAATTATTTATGATTTAGAGTTAGTCTCGTAAATATAAATTATTGATTCAATAATGCATGTGGTGTAAACTTCATCTTGAAAGTATAAATTAAACTATAAAATTTGAATATTTATATTAAAAGTGTAAGTGGACGATTATTATGAAATAACTAACTCTATAGCCCCTGTAACATGAACTATTATAAAATTTGTATATGTGCTTATGAAATAAAATATAATTACTGTTACGAGAAGTTGAAAGGATATTTTCGATATATTATTTATTTTGGAATTAAACATAAAATTAAGAACACGTAAATCCTCTCCATTAGGACATGAATTTAATTGATCCAAATCAGAGTCAAAAAGTCAAACTAGCAAAATCATGTTTTTTAACCAGATAAAAGAGATGTTCCATTTTTGAAAAATATCAAAATTATATCTTTGTAGAATATATCTCTAAGGCAATATGATCAAAGAAGAAATATCAAGATATGATATTTCTTAGATCTGTGGTGCAACAGGAATATGCCAACAAGCTCGAATAAGGAATATTGCAGAAATACTCTTTAGAAATCTCGTACTATATCAAAAATATTTAACTCTTTTGCTCCAAAATATATCTCTACATATATCAAAAGATTTTTTATTCAAATTTTATTAATATTCAAGGTTGGAATATTAATATCCCGTTCTGCAACTCATTTATGAATACTTACAGTAATTTTCTCCCGTTTCGTAAAATCAGCATTTCTCGGAGAAAATTATTCAAAAATACTCAACCACATTTCATATCATTATATATTAGGAAATATATTTTAAGTATTTATACAAGGCAAAACTTTGGTCCAAAGATTCATCTCCTTTATTTCAAGACTAACGATATTTTTATTCGGAAGAAAGACTAACATAACAGTTTCATTTTTAGATAAAATATTTTCACATGCTAGAATGACTTGAAATTTGATACGGATCATTTAAATGGTATTTTCTAAGTATTGTAAAAATTTCGTAGCATTCAAAGAATTTTTTGTCTGGGCACAAAAATCGAGGCAGTTCGTCCCACAGTTAACCACGTTTGACCTAGTTACCATTGACTAAAGTTGACCAAAACTTGCAGGACATTATTTTATAATATTTAGGTAATTATTATAATTTTTATGATATTTATTTAAGAATTTTTGGGGTGGTCATAATTAATGGTGCTTAATCCTTAATTAGAGTAATTAAAGAATGATTAAAAGAAAAGAAAAATATATATTTAATATATATATATATATATCAGCTCAGATTTGAATGAATACTAGCTTGTGCTTCCTTTCCACTTGCAAAGAAACACAACCTACTTGCCATGTCATCAATCCATGTGATACACTTCATCCACCATTCATTCCTTCTCAAATCTCAACCATTCAATCCACCAAACTTCTCCTATAAATAAACCCCCACCCCAACCCATTTTCTTCAAGTTAAAGAGCCACAAAGTTGCTGGGATTTTTTCAAAAAGTACTTCTCTTCATCTCTTTCAAATTCTATACACACAATTTTTCTCAAAAATCTTCTCTCTCTTCTATGTACTTACATATACACAAGATTTTTGAAACTCAGGCTTAGCTTCACCCAACCAAGCTTTATCCCACCAAGTGAGCTCATTCACTACCACTTCCCGGCCTCCCGAAGGGCTGCCCAAGTTCGACCAAAGTGACAAAATCCGGCCGAACCTCCGGCGAACTTTTTCGATCGTTTTTCAAAAGTGATTAGTTTTAGCTTCTTATTTGAGTTCTTTTTATTTGAGCTTTGTACTTAATTTCTCTACTTCATCTTAATCTCTAATACAAGATCTTTTATAAACAAAGTTATCAAGAGAACTAAGATTCGAACTCGGAATTCGAATAAGTACTTGATCTTCACATTAATCATCTTAAAAAGAAGATCTATAAACAAAAGTACTTTATCTCCAAAGGGGAGATTATATTTGACCCAAGTTCACGATTTAGCCAATTATTTTTATTATTGGATATTGGCTAACATTATTCGTGCACATAAAATTTTACGAAGCAAAGTTTTAATCCCTTCTAACATCTTTAGTGTTCCGGGGGATTATAACTCGATCTGGTAAACTCTTCGTAATTTGTCAAATATCTAAACGGATTAAGTTCACGAGTTAGCCAATTACTTGCACTTTATTTAATTGGATCTTGGCTAACCATTTCGTGCACACAAATTATTACGAAGCAAAGTTTTAATCCCTTCTAACATCTTTAGTGTTCTGGGGGATTATAACTCGATCTATAAACACTTCGTAATTATCCGTTAAAATTAAGGACGAATCAAATCCACGAGTTAGCCAATTAATTTTACGTTATTTAATTGGATCTTGGCTAACACATATCGTGTATATAAATAATTACGAGTCATATCGTATAAGCCCCTTCTAACATCTTTCAGTGTTCCGTGGGGTTATACTACGATATCTATAAAATACTCGTAATTATTCGTCCAAACTTCGAAAGCACAATCTTAAGCCAATTACTTGAACTTATTTAATTGGATCTTGGCTAAGACTCATAAATCTTATAAACGTGCTTGAAGTTAAAAGAGTATACTATGACCTTATAATCGTCAATATACAAGTATACCTTAAAACCTTAAGTTGATATACTTAAAGGTAAAATTACAACTCCGAGGTTGTAATTAAAGTATTCTTCGATCTATAAATATATAATCGAAAGAAGAAGAATACTAAAGAAGTCATAAGCCATGAATGCTTAATATAAAAAGACTTCTCATATTACTCCACCTATCCATTTAATCTAAAAAGGAGTAATAATAAAAATACTTGGACTACTATTTATTATCTTAAGTCAAGTATTCTTATTTTGTTTAATATTCTTATTTGAATATTATACTATTTGTGGGCTAGTACAGTAACATACTAGTTCAAACCATCTTTTCTATACTTGGTTTGTTTCGTAGATTGTCTTATTAGTTTTGTAGTGAGGTGATTCTCGTTCTAAGACCCAAGTCCTAGACGTACTAACGGGGAGTTAGTAGTCTTCGCACCATGAAGAAGAGGAAAGACCCAAGACCGGATCACTAAGATCCAAGACCGACAAAAGCTAAGGAAGCCAAGTGTGACGCCCTCAATCTCGGGGTTAGGAAATGAGGACCCACACACCTTTAATCTAATAATTAAATAAGCATAAACCCCAATTAACTACTAACAGCTACTGCTATAACATAGTTCGGGAATACAACAAGATAAATGAAAAAGGGATCCCGGCATCTGACCAAGTATCCCAAAGCCTACCGGCGCTGAAAAACAACAACTACGGGCTCAACCAACAGTCCCGTCTAATCATCCAGAATCTCTCTCAACACAACCAACATCCAGCTAATGATCTTATGCAGCCTCCGGGCCTCAGCATCAGCATCACTAGTGGATGGTCCTTCATCCAATCTCCTCCACCATCTTTACCTGAAGTCGCCACTCATCATCCATAACTGAAGCACTCTGCCTAGACTCTCGGGCTAGCCTATCCTCCAAAGCTCCCAACTCAGGAATACGGGAGTAAACAAAGTCTCGATCCTGGGCTAACTTGCCACCAACACTGACAGGTACAGTCTTAGGCATATCAGACTCTGGCTCAGGGGCAGGGGTCTCTAAATCTGGCCTCAAGGGAGAAATCTGCATAGGGATCTCACTACTCTCAGAAGGGTCCTCCTCTAGGTCTGAACTAACATACACAGGCTCCTCTGGAGAGGGTGGAATGGGGTCCACTGGGGTACCGGTCAAACTAATCTCTGAGTCTCAGTCACTACCACTACTGGGATCCTGAGAGAAAACACAAAACAGCAACCAAGAAACAATGTTAGGGTTAAATAAAGCTTCCAGCTAACTCACGCCCTAACTCTAGTTCCCACTTTAACCAATATACACTTTTCTTAGACTATACCTAATAGTCTAACTCAACTCTATATGAGTCGAACTCTCTCGCGATATATATATACCCAAAATACCCCTTTTTATTCCTAACTTGTCTCATGGACTAGATCCTGTAGCTCTGATACCAACTTGTGACGCCCTCAATCTCCGGATTAGGAAATGAGGACCCACATACCTTTAATCTAATAATTAAATAAGCATAAACCCCGATTAACTACTAACATGATCAACAGGATAAAGTATGAGACAAGATTACAACTACCAATCATAAAATATAACTTACAACCCCAAAATATTAATAAATAAACAATATCGATTCCGGCTGGGAACCGACAGATAACCCACTGTATCTTTACCGATTTCCTTCTAAGCGCTTGCTCACTCAAAAATACCACTACCTGCTCTGGCAACCGGAAGCCCTCAACACGATAGGGACCACCAGGTACGCTCTTACGAGCAGTGCGTCTAAGCCTGGCCATCTTCTTGCTTAACTGTCATGGTTAGATTAAAACAAAACATATGAGTATAAAACTCAGCAAGTAACTATATAGCAGTTCTACAATATTAAATCCACAATATACTTTACCAAACTCAGGGCATTCTACTTTATTTGTTCTAGGTGGCAGATTTCCAGCTTTTGGGTTAAGGAAAGGTTATGAAGGATAATGTGGGGCTTTCAAGGAACAAGGCTCAATGCAGGACGAAAGCCGACATTCATCACAAATCATTAAAGGATCAAAATAGATCTTTCAGAAAGAGGAAAGGAACAATATTTCATTATATGGAATCAATCATATGATCAACAGATTAAAAAAAATCAGGGTTCTTGAGCTTTAAGCTTCACAATCAACTCTTTTTCAAAACAATATAAACCATTTTCATTTTCAAGAATCAATTACTGAACAGAAAGTTCAGTTTCCTTTTAAATCAACAATTAGAACCCTTGATTGGATCACTTTATCTTTCCATTTCATTATAATACGGGTGATCAGCCCGTACCGACCTCCATCCGGTCTTTAAGGTACCAATCGACATAATTTCAGCCTTAAGTTGGACTAGCCCCGCTAGCCTCTTACCATGACTGGACTAGTCCCACTAGCCTCTTACGTCCCAATCCAATCCATCAGGAATTCGTTTGGAAAACCTTGAGTTGGAAAATAGATGTTCTAAATTCATTTTATCATTACCAGGAATATGAAATCATTCGGACTCTTTCGAGTCGAAACTCATTCTTAAGTCAAAATTTCAAGAAAACAAAGCTTAGGGAGTGATTTAAGGATCAGCAAGGAACAACTCTTAAGGATCTTGAATCAAGGATAACAGGGTACTTAAATTAGAAGGATCAATATCTGTTTCAGGGATCAGTAGGAAATATGGTGATCAAGAAATAATGTATCATTATAAAGAGGTTAGCAAAGTTAGTTATAGGGTTTATAACAGTTCATGGCTTAACAAATAACTTGAACAGAAAAGACAGGTTACCAACGGGTTGAATCAGTAAGCTTATCAATAACAGTTTATCAAGATCCAAAACAGGGTATCTCAAGTCATTAACAGTTCCATGATCATTTGGGAACTAAGTTGAAAATGAGTACGCATATCATCCGCAGACAGACGAACAAAGTGAAAGGATAATTCAGACAATTGAAGATATGTTGCGAACCTGCGCAATAGATTTCAAAGGAAACTGGGACGATCATTTGCCGTTAATTGAGTTTTCCTTCAACAACAGTTATTACGCGAGTATTGGCATGCCGCCTTATGATGCGTTGTATGGAAGAAAATGTAGATCCCCTACATAGTGGGACGAAGTTGGTAAGCGCAAATTAATTGGCCCGGAGCTAGTTCAACAAATGAAGGAAAAGGTAGAAATGATTCGAAAGAGATTAATTGCAGCTCAAAATCGACAAGCAAAGTACGCAAATCAAGAACGAAAAGATGTACAATTCGAATCTGGAGACAAAGTCTTATTAAAGATATCTCCTTGGAAAGATTTAATCCGATTCAGAAAGAAAGGGAAGTTGAGTCCTAGGTATATTGGACCGTTTGAAGTACTACGACGAGTTGGGAAGGTGGCATATGAATTGGCGCTACCTCCGCAAATACAACTTCTGCACAATGTATTTCATGTATCTCTTCTAAAGAAGTATAATGTGGATGCGAGTCATGTGATTGAATTGAAACCAGTAGAAATCCAACCAGATTTGTCTTATGTGGAACAGCCAGTTCAAATTTTGGACCGAAAGGAGAGGACACTTAGAAAAAAGTTGTACCTCTAGTTAGAGTATTGTGGCGAAATCCGCTAGTCGAAGAATCGACTTGGGAATTAGAAAGCGAAATGAAAGAAAAGTATCCCTATCTATTTGCTTATACTAGATTCTGGGGACAGAATCCTTTTAATGAGGGTAGATTGTGACGACTGAGAATTTTTCGACGTAATTAAGTCAATAAAGTATGTTTTATGTGATGTGATTATAATTATATGATTAAGTGTTGATTAATTGTCTTTGATGTATATTAGAATATGGGAGCGTAAGTAAAAACGTTCCAATTTAAAGAGTCAGCTTAGGAGTTAAGCTGTGGTGTCGGGCCGTTAGGTAGAACGGAACCCGTCCTAATAAGGATTTAATGAATATAAAATGTGAATTATGTGTGATTGAGTGAAATTAATGTTTAAATAAAATATTTCGTCCTAAGTGACGTGTCGGTCGATAGTGATAATGAGAAGCGTAATCGAAACGCTAAGCGTCGGGTCGTCAGGCTGAACGTGACCCGATACGCGTAGAATAGGGTAAATATTAAAGAAGGACAAATTCTCTTATCAGACCTGAGTTGTTATGTGATCGTATAAGTGTGATTGTTTATCTGTGTGCATGACTATGTGCTATGTGACATTTTTATGAATTTAGAGGAATTATTTGTTTTAAATGAAGGTTTATTTAACCTTCGCGTATTTTTATAAAATTATCTGAGTAAGATAAAAACATGGGATTTGTTTTGTTATCTTCATAATAGTCCTAGAGACTTTTTAAAAATAATGAATAGATTTATTTGATGGACATTGCATTTTAAATTGATTTTTATGTGGAAACATGTTATTATTAAGGCGAGTTTGCGGAAATCATATAAAATCAACCGTACGCTCAAAAGTTTATTATGAGTAATGGTTGGGAAGCTAATTTTGAGATCTACGTATTAAAATTATCATTTGTAACAATTTTTGACTTTCCGAGAGAGATATATTTTATATTTGATTTTTATTATATTTGAGTAAAAAGAAAGGATCAAATAAGCCTAAAAGGGATTTAGTAGATTACTAAATTGCCCTTGTCCTTGATCATTTATAAACTCATTCCCCCCCCCTTTCTTTTCTTTTCCCGTGCACCTCATTTCCCCTTCCCTCTTTCTTTTTTTTCACTCTCTCTCGGCTACTCTCTCTCTCTCTCTCTCGGCTCCCTCCATCTCTCTTCTCTCTCTCTTGCATGTTGAAAGAGGTATGTCCTAAGTCCAATCATGTATAAGGATTTAGGAATAACTTTTATGTAATCTGTTTTGATTTCATTGATATTAATAAAAGACTTGTTTTGTTTTTATTGCGGGCTCTATCTATTTAAATGTTTAAATAAGATATACCACAGTTTAGAGTAAAGCTTTTTATGGATTGTGATGAGATCATAATAATGAGACCTAAAAGATGATAACTCTAAACTTAAATAGTTCCTGGTCGTAGGATTACTAACCGGTAATTAATAATCCGCAAAGATCGGTACATACTATGCTTGCTTCATTATGAAGGATGTCTGTTCTCATAGACATTTATGTGGTGATACTATAGCTAGTATATAGGTGCTCCCAGTGGACTCCTCCATATACTCCAGAGTTAAATGGGGTATCTGAAAGGAGAAATCGAACTTTGTTAGACATGGTTCGGTCCATGATGAGCTATGCGAATCTTCCAGTATTCCTATGGGGTTATGCATTGGAAACCTCAGCATATTTACTGAATAAGGTGCCTTCCAAATCTGTTTCTCAAACACCATATAAGATATGGAAAGAAAGGAAACCGAGTCTTAAACACGTTAAGTTTTGGGGATGTCCAGCTTATGTCAAGAAAGTTGACCCAGATAAGCTGGAATCTCGATCCGTAAAATGTAATTTTGTGGGATATCCTAAAGAGACTTTGGAGTATTACTTTTACACCGATCATCGGGTGTTTGTCTCCAGATATGCTACCTTCTTGGAAAAGGAGTTTATCCTTGAAGGAAACAATGGGAGCAAAATTGAACTTGATGAAGTTCAAGAAGCATAAACTGCTACGGATCAAGTGGAAACACCTGTTCAGACTGAACAACCTTCTGTAGAACAGCCCATTCATAGGACAGGGAGAGTGTCTCGCCAACCTGAGAGGTATTATGGCCTTGTCATTAAGAATGACAAGTAGTGTTGACTCAGAGAAATGGCATAGTGCCATGAAATCCGAAATGGAATCTATACATACCAACCAAGTATGGACTCTGGTTAAGGCGCCTGAAGGTGTTAAGCCTATTGGGTGCAAGTGGGTATACAAAAGAAAGATTGGAGCAGATGGCCAGGTGGAGACCTATAAGGCCAGGCTCGTGGCAAAAGGATTCAAACAAAGGCAAGGGATTGACTTTGATGAAACTTTTTCGCCTGTAGCCCTGTTAAAATCGATTCGGATTTTGCTTGTGATTGCTGCTTACTACGACTATGAGATCTGGCAAATGGACGTGAAAACGGCCTTCTTCAATGGGGAACTTGAGGAGGAAGTGTATATGACATAGCCAGAGGGTTTTCTTTCCAAGGGAAATGAACACCTAGTGTGTAAGCTGCTGCGAACCATATATGGTTTAAGGCAAGCTTCTCTTAAATGGAACATCCGTTTTGATGAGACAATCAAAGAGTTTGGTTTTATCAAAAACATAGATAAACCATGTGTCTACAAGAAGGTTAGTGGGAGCGCGGTAACATTTCTTGTATTGTATGTGGATGACATACTTCTTATAGGAAATGATATACCGATGCTACAATCAGTCAAAGTATGGCTATCAAAGAACTTCACCATGAAGGACTTGGGAGAAGCATCCTACATTCTGGGTATGAAGATCTATAGAGATAGATCTAGAAGAATGATAGGTCTTACCCAAGGTACATACATCCAGAAAGTGCTTAAAAGGTTTAGCATAGAAAACTCCAAAACAGGTCTCATACCGATGAGCCATGAAGTGTCCCTTTCCGAAAAAAATGTCTCCTAAGACACCTGAGGAAAGAGAGCGTATGAGTAAGATTCCTTATGCTTCAGTAATAGGATCTATCATGTACGCGATGTTGTGTACAAGGCCTGATGTTGCTTATTAAATTAGTGTGACGAGCAGATATCAGTCCAATCCAGGTGAAGACCACTGGAAAGCAGTGAAAAACATCCTTAAGTACTTGCGAAGGACACAGGACATTTTTCTTGTTTTTGGTAGTGAATCTGAGTTGAAAATAGCGGAGATGTCAACGTCGAGAGAGTTGACACACATAACAACGTAGCAGACCCACTCACAAAGCCACTTTCTCAGAGTCACTTTGATCGTCATAAAGACAAGATGGGTATTAGATACCAGAGTGATTGGCTTTAGTACAAGTGGGAGATTAAAAGAGATATGTCCTAAGTCCAATCATGTATGAGGATTTAGGAATAACTTTTATGTAATCTGTTTTGATTTCATTGATATTAATAAAAGACTTGTTTTGTTTTTATTGCGGGCTATATTTATTTAAATGTTTAAATAAGATATACCACAGTTTAGAGTAAAGCTTTTTATGGATTGTGATGAGATCATAATAATGAGACCTAAAAGATGATAACTCTAAACTTAAATAGTTCCTGGTCGTAAGATTACTAACTGGTAATTAATAATCCGCAAAGATTGGTACATACTATGCTTGCTTCATTATGAAGGATGTATGTTCTCATAGACATTTGTGTGGTGACACTATAGCTAGTATGTAGGTGCTTATTATAGAATAAGTTCACTGAATATGACTCACACAGCTGAACAACTGATGGAGTTCACTCACGTGTCTGCAGTTGTTCACATAGTGATAGTTGTACAAGTATCATTAGACTTGAGGTCATCTTAGTCATCTTGTGTACACTGAACTATGCTTTGGTTTAGTTCTTAGTCTCAAGGGACAATTATAAGGGCTCTACTGGGTATAGGAATTTGTACACGAAGATAGTGTATGATCAATAAAGGATCTACCCCTTCTAGTGTAGGAAGAGAATGTTCAATGTTGATCCACTTATGTTAGTTCAGGAATCTCTGGCAAGAGTGAATGAAATTAGAAAGGAGTTTCTAATTTACATTAAATAGAACTAAGCATAGTGAATGGGAAAGCAAGTGATTAAATAATATAGGATTGACACAAGTTCCATGCCTTGTATTTAATCGTGACATTGCAGGGTAGAAGGAATTAATTGTACGGTAACTACTCACTGAATAGGTTCTTGGTATTCTAAGCAGTGAATTCGTATTATCCGGATAGTCGCGATATGCTGAGAAGTATCCCTCACGATGTAGAATAAATATGATTAATTAATTAATCATATTTAATGAATTAGAGAATTTATATAAATAATGATAACATAGTTTTATTATTATTTATTTCTACTACCGGCTTAATATTGAAACTACAGGGTCACACCATAAAAGAGAATGATTTAATGGTGAAGGAATTAATTAATAATGGCTGATAATATTTTATTTATGAAATAAATAATTAATTGGAAAATTTAATAATTGATTAAATGTGATTTAATTGATTCTAAATTAATTAAGAAAAGGTTCTTAATATTATTAATTAAGAATTTAATTTTTGGAAATTAAATCAAGTGAGAGAATTATTTCTAAAGAGTTTAGAAAAGGATTAATAATTAAAAGGTGTTTTAATTATTAGTGAGAATAATAAAGGGTTAATAATAATAATATTTATGGGAAAATTTTCAGCTGAAAATTTTGCCTATAAATATACTATTATAGACCCTATTTTTGCCTCAACCAAAAAGATTTACAAAACTCAAATTCTCTCCATCTCCTCCTCCTTCATTACATCGTTTTCTTGGTGAATACCGTTGGAGTGCTTCACACTTGAGGAGCAGCTGCTAAGGATCTCCGTTCATCATTTCTGGATCGCCATTAAAGACTTCCATTTTTCCATTAACGTAAAGCTTCTTAAGGTAAACATACGGAACTACGAATTAAATATTATTTTTCGCATGGATCCTGCGGAGGGTTTCGGTTTTTTAAGATTTAAATTTACATTTTCGCTACATTTATGTGCTAAAAACCCTTCAATGGCATCAGAGCTACTTGCAAAAAGTTTTTAATTCGTTTATATGTTTAACTGTTTTCGATATATGAGCATGTACGTGATTCGCCATGATTTGATGTTGATATAATATGCTTATATATGTATGGTTTTGAATATATGATATTCATGTGAGTTGTATAACCATAAGATGATTATGTAATCTGTATATATACTGATATATACATGATTTATGTTTGTTCTAATTATGAGAATCATATTTGATACGGATTCTGAATTGGCTGCTGCAGATTTGCTGAAATCTGGGTCTGGTGTCCGATTTATGCAAATGAATACCCTATTCCATAGGTAAACGAGCGTCTGAACAAAACGGATAGCTAATGCTATCAACGGCTCGTCTGTAAGGCGTTTCACGTCGTTTACTGCCCGTAAACAGTGATTCTTGTTTTTCTGATTTGATTTTGATTTTTATCATATTTTCTTTTTATGATTAGATCATGGATAATATGATATGTTAAGATCAGATTATGTGTTTTAACATGCTTTTATGTGTTGTATGAGCATGGTGGATGGTTATGGCCTTTCGACCTTAGTGTAATGGTTTTGGTTTTGGTTTTAAATACGACTTGCATGTCGTCAATCTTTGTAATCATAAATCTCGAATGTAACCCGAGTTATTCTTGTAAGTTCATTAGATTAGTTTTACTTTCAATCATGTAATGTAATTGAAGACTCAAGAAGGCTATCCAATGGAGGTGATACAAAGAAGAAGACGAGGCATACAAGAAGTCTTAACAAAGAGGAAGACTTATGTAATAAGTAGTTGTATTTATTTCCATCACCATATTAGATTGACCTTGATCTTTATCATGAGCTTGATAAAGATCACATAGGATGGGGCCATAACCAAACACATTTACTTTATTGCACTTTACATTTACTTGTTTATTTAATTTTATATATGAGATATATGCCTATGTTTATCATGCGATGATAGATTTAGGTGAACTTAAATCAATATAAGGCGTGCTCTAGAAAATCTAGAAAATCTAGAATAGGAATCGTTTCTTGCCTTAACAATAAATATTATGAATACGATCATGAGATTCTTGTGTTTATGAAACACGTAATTGAATATGAATTTTCAATAGTGAGAGAAAGGATGATTCTGTCAACAACAGATTTTTATCTGTAAGAAAGGGTTATTAAGTGACGCCTCTTGACAATGCTCCACCCGATCTGGGAATCATCTGATTATCGATTATTGATTTAAAATATTTAATTTAAAAGGAAGAATCTCTTTATAATATGATTATAAATATAACGTAATATAATCCCTCTAAAATTACATAATATCAAGTGGTAATTGGCCAATAACACAACGGGCTTGTGTCGGTCATAGCCTTCCAATATGATAGAAAGTGGTTCTTATTTTTAAATCATTATCGTTTCGTGCTACAGCCGAGGGTTTTGATTTTGAAATAAGAAATACTTGTCTATTACATAGAGATGTGTACATTAAATTAGAATCTAAAGGTCGGTACGTGCTACAGTCGTGGGCCGTTGGAGACTGATTCAATTGTACGAAATGTTGGGTTAGACTTGACTTAGAATATTGAGTTTGTCGTGCCACAGCCATGACTCAATTATTCAAGAGGCTAAACTTATATTAGGGAATAACATAAGATGTAATTGACAAGAGTTGTCTGCCTATTGAACATCACATGACGTTTCGTGCCACAGCCGAGGTTGTGTGATGGAATGTAGGATCCCTATTCCCACTAGCATTATGAATGCTTAATTTTCACTTAGGGGGTTAAAAAAAATAAGATAAACTAGTGGGAGACACTTATGAATAAAGACCCGATTCATATAGTTTTGAAATGAAATTGAATATTTGCTAAGTGTTGTTATGTGTTTATCATTTACAGATTTACTATATTCGTCATGTCTTCTGCACTTTCACTCCGGAGCATACTAGATGCTCATAAGTTGACTGGTCCTAATTTAGCTGTTTGTTTTCACTGTAACAAGTTGGGGCACTGGAAGAGGAACTGCAAGGTTTACTGTTAGGTCATACACACTGTAGAGGGGGGTGAATACAGTGTATAGTACAATCAAATCGAACTTTAATAACTTAAGTAACAGAAAACAAACTTTATTCAAAACAATAAACTCTGTTACAGTATGGAACTGTCCTCTCTCAGTGATGAACAAATATCACGAGAGATGTTAGGGTTACAATGAATAATCTTCTCGATTTATGATAACACTTATAGTGTAAACCCTATGTCTGTGTTTATATACTACACAGTTACAAGATAATCGCTAATTGATATGGAATATAATTCTGCTTCCTAAAATATATCAATCAGATATCTTTTCTTCCAAGTATTCTATTCTTCATAGAATTCCTTCTTCATGCATATCTATTCTTATGTTTGTCTCGATCTTCTCTTCCTGTAAATCAGCTGCCTTCCTTATCTGAACGTTTGCTTTAAATCCTGATATTATCTTCTGATAAATATCTCCTGAACCTTAAGTACTGACGACTTAAGTTCTGACTTCAGTATAAGTGCTGATTTTAGTTAAGTACTGATTTGTCCTGTTTAAGTAAGATCTGTAAACTAAACATAAATCACATTAGTCATGACATTATCAAATATATCTAACAAACTCCCCCAACTTATAAATTAGCATAATATACAAGTTAACAGATATTTGATGATGTCAAAAACATTAAGTACAAATGCATGAGAATTTGACTAGATAACTATAACATACAGTCCTTAAAGCTTTACCAACTTTAACTTTTTATAAAACTTCAGTCTGTATTCATATCAGAATTTGAGCAGTTGTAGATCTTGACTTGGCTTCATCTTCTGATCTCTCTGATGTCAGGAGTTGTTCTGAGATAGTTCTTTAACAAACATCTCTCAGCATATCTGAGTTCATCAATCATCCTCCTTTTAGCATCTTTAAGTTCTGCAGAATCTTCACTAGTTTGAAAGATTGCAGCCCTGAGATCATTAATTTTAGCTTTCTTTATGTCCTGATCTAATCTGACCAAATACTCCTTGTCAGACTCAAGATTGAATTCCACAGCCCTGTAACCCAGAAAGGTATAATAATCTTAGCAGAGTTGGCCCCATCTCAACAATATCACCCTTGTGATCTCTGTACTTTGGAAGATATGTGATGTTAGACTTAATAGAATAAAGCCTTTTCTGTTTCTGAATTTGACTCTTCAAAAAGTTTACAGCACTTTCTGTTATTTTGTCGTTCACTTGAAGTAAGAATAATACATGTTCCAATTCTTCATAATACTTCAGTGGAATGGCATTTTCCCTTATATGATAAACCCTACCATCTGTCATGAAGTACAACAAGATGTGTTCTTTCAAGTAGGTATGGTAAACCATCTGTACAGATTCTAGTTGATTCAATCTTTCAGGAGTTGCTCCAATACCTGGTTCACTTAAGGAAGTTGGATCATTGGTTGTGTTCTGTATTTTTCTTTCATCAGCACTTCTCAATCCAGTTTTATCTCTTGCTTCCTTTCCAGTAACCACTCTTGCTTCAAAACCACTTGCAACAGTCTTCAAAGGTTGAGTCTGTTTGGCTTTGGTGAATCCCGGTAGGAATATCTTTGAAGGTTTAACATGAGCAATGTCAGAGGTTTCCTTTGATTTATCTTATGATATCAAGTTAACTTGAGCTATGTCAGAGGTTACTTGCTTCTTTGAGATATCAGAACTAACTCTATCTTTACTCTGAACAACTTGAGCCATGTCAGAGGTTGTCTTAGAAATTTTTCTTGAATTTAGAGCAAGATCAGCATCTTCAACAGTAATTTCTTCATCCACAGGAGGCACATAAACCTTGATAGGTTCACCAATTTTCTCTTTGCCCTTAGACCTTGGATCTATCTGCAATTGTGATTTAGCCTTGGTTGCTTCAGGACACAATGCCTTTGACTTTTGGAAGATTCTTTTTACCAATAGAAGCTTCAGATTTAGATTTGACTTTTTCTGAATTCAATCTAGCTTCTTCTTCCATCAGACTCTCAAAGTTCATTCCTGGATTCTACTTTAGAAATAACTGTCTTGATAATTCTTTATCAAAATCCAAAAGTTCATCAGAACTTATCCTTTTACCAGTAGCAGAAGTAATTCTTTTTCCAGCATCAGAACTTGTCCTGTGACTTTTAATTTCAGCTCTTCTTGATGAGAAACTTCTACCTTGACCATGACCTCCACCCATTCCAGAGTTTCCCTGGTCATCTTTTTCATCATCCTTCCCCTTCAGTGTATGATCAGTTTTGCATTTGGACTTAATTACTTTCTCCCCCTTTTTGGCATCAGTAGGTAAGAGAAGAGAGACAAGCAATTCCACTGAGGCTTGGATTTCATCAAGTTGAGATTGCTGAGAAGCTTGATGTTTCAAAATATCATCAATCTGAGACTGTTGCTTCTCTTGAGTCTTCTCAATGTAAGCAACTCTGTCAAAGGTAGGTTGGAAGAATTTTTTCTTATCAAGTTTCCTAGTCATATCTTGCTTGAGCAATTATTCCTTAACTTGACGTAACTCTACATGAGTTGTTGAATGGAGACCTTGCAGATGTCTAGTACTCAATGCAGTGACTCGAAGCTGTGTCTTGAAATCATCATTAATTAACATTTCATCGGCTTTTTCCAAGTGCTCAGCAAGAATCTTTTCAAATGGAAAAAAGGTAACTGAGTTCCATTCCTTAGTCCACTCCTGTCCTCTAGGAGTTTCACTCCAAGGTACTGGTGCTTCTCCTCGTACAAACCTCTTGACTAGTTCAGATTTAGAAATAGTTTATGGAGGTGCATGTCCTGAAGGACATGCTTCATCAGCATCTGCATTTGGAGCAGCATCACCAGTATCATCAGCATTTGCAGCATCAGAACTTACAGAATTAGCATCTTCTGATAAAACAACAGTATGAGAAGCAATCGAGGCTTCAACATCATCCTCCAAATGCTGATCTGTTTCCAAGTTCTGATCAACAGCCATATCCTGATGCTCACCTATATTCTGATCATCAACATCTAGATGAAGAGAAGGTATAATAGACAATTCTGGAGTTTGATTAGCATCAGTAACAGGTGTTGTTGATGGATTAATTGTTGTTGGAGCTTCTAAGTAGAGAACCTCAGGCACAACCAGGTTTTGAATATCAACTTCAGCACTTGTGCCTGGGTCTACAGGAGATACAGTTTCATGTACAGGAGACACGGATGGTGTGTTTGCCTTGTCTGTAGTAGCTTCCTGAGGTGGGGGACAATAAAGAAGGAGAGGCAGTAGCTTCAGCAAATTCTGGTTCTTTTGAGATCAGAGATTCCTGATCTCCTTCCTTAGCTGCTACTTCCTCATCATCTGAAGCTGGCCTTTTAGCTCTCTGTTTCTTGTATCTCTTTGAAGGTGGGGATTCCTTGGGAGGTTCAGCAGAAGTCATTCTTTTAAGCCTTTTGAGAAGCTTAGATCCCCCAATTCCAGAATCCTTCTGAGAAGGAACCTTCTCAGCTTCTGTAACAACAGGTTCTGATGTAGAAACCTGTTCCTCACTATCAGACTCATCTCTCAGAACAATCCTCCTTCTCTTCTGTGGTGTTTGAGGAATAGTCTTTGTCCTCTTGGGCTTGGAAGATGAAGGCTTCACAGTAGGTGCTGAGGATGAAGGTTGAGCTGTCTGTGAAGGTGTGAGATATGATTTGAGATATGTTCTGAGGGAGGGTTGAGGTATAGATGTATGGGTGGTATGTTCTGATGGTTGTTGTGATGTTTGGGATGTGGTGGTGGGTTGTACATCAGGATAAACAGATCTATAGGTTTCAGGATCAGCATTTACCAAGATCTGTTTTACAGACTGAGGAATCTGTAAAGGTCTAACCACCGTTTTCTTAAGGTCAGCATTTACCAAGTCATTAAAGGCTCATTTTGCAAGTTTAAAAGGTGGATATAAGTCAGTAGTAGGTTGGGGTTCATCAGCACAACAGAAATTATATATAAGCTGACAGAATCTAGCAAAGTAGACAACATTCCTATCCTCTGTCATCCTATCCCCAATAAAACCTATTACAGCACTTGCAAAATCAAAATGAGTTTGGTTAATAATAGCATACCCGATGTGCTGACTCATTATTGGAATGGCATCAAAGTTGGAACACTTATTCCCGAAGGCTTTAGTGATGCAGTCGAAGAAGAAGCTCCATTCCTTTCTGATATGTGCTCGTTTCAACTGTCCAAGCTTAGCCAAACTCCTTTCATACCCCAAACTGTCCATTAACTCTTGTAGTGCTGATTCCTCTGGTGTTGAAAAAATACAGCCTTCTGGTAAATGTAAGGTCTTGCGAATTGTACCAGGAGTTACCACATGTTCAGAATCATCCACTTCAAAAATAATACTGGGAGTAACAGTTGCACCACCATTATCAAAATGCCCAGTCCGCCAAAATGTCAGAACTTGTTGGCTTGAAAAGACTGAAGGTTGGGTCAATACATACCCAGTTTCACTGTGTGCAAGAAGATCTTGCACAAAATGCAACTCAGACGGAGCTTCATCATTATTGAGAATTGCAGCATAGTTATTTGGAACGAACTTAGCTCTATCAATGATCAAATCCTTAGGTGCCATGAGAAAATGTCTGTATAAAAAACAACTTCAGGAGATGAGAGATCGTAAAAGTGAAGAAAGAGAGATAAAGTGTGAAAGTAAATAAAAGATTGTATAATCTTCTCTCTCTCTTACTTATACATGGTTAAAAAAATATAACCGTTGGACACCTGTCAGACATGCAGCAATAATGAATAGTTAATGGGCACGGGAAAACAGTAATCATTACTTATCACATGCAGTTTTTCAAGGAAAAACCGTTCCACTTACCCAGTAATCCCATTAATTGAGGTAAGTCAGTTTTAATTCAAAATTTAAACTGTTCCCACTTATTCAATTATTTTCACTGCAAAACTAATATTCTGAAAATAAATTTCGAGTATTAGAATGACCAAAATAAATCAAGTAAACAAGTACTGATATTTTAAAATCAGAACTTAATTTAAATCAATGATTAAAATGATCATCAGAACATGGATATATCAGGATTTAACAGTGCAGTTGAATTGCAAACATCTCAGAGACAGAATCTTGCAAAAATAAGAAATTCCATTAATATATTAAGAGAATACATTCATGAAATTGAAATTACATCAGAGTATTACAAGACTGTCCTAAGCTTCTAAACCTAACATCAACAGCTTTTGTCCTTGGCTAAGAAACCGGACAAAGCTGACGATGAAGAAAAACAGGAAGAAGAAAAATAAATTATTTCTTCTTCCGACTCTCAACAAAAAGAATAGCGAGTCGAATGATTCGCTCTTGTTGGCGGAGAGCTTTCAGCCTTTCTTCTTCTAATCGCTCCAGATGGCGATGTAGTCCATGTAAAAGAACAGGAGGTGTGTGAGAACCTCCTGGGGAACCGAATCCCAAATCTCATCAGGAATGACAGTTACGTGTCATTCCTGCTGCCAGTCCTCACAGCTCAGCTCCATGTTGAAGGTCTCATAATTCAAAAACATATTGTAGTTGACCATTTTGTGTTGGTATGAAGGAAAGAAGAGTGAGTATGTGAGAAAAGAAATGATGTGTAGGCTAATTTGGGGTGTTGGTTTATATAGGCAAGAGAATGCCAGGAGATACAAGGAAATTTAATGCTGACATGTAGAAATAATTCTACCTCGTCTCCCTAGACTTGGAAGAAGAAAAACAGTCATTGGAAATGTAAAACAGGGTTTAATGCGCATAAGAAACGAGTTAAAAATTACTGTGCATGTACGTGTCTTACTATCCCTAATTATATTGACTGTTAATATTCCGCCCAAGCATATTCTGATTTAAAATGAGACTGTTTCATATTTTAACCACAAATAAGTCAAGTAAAGGATCAGAATTTAATATCAGAACTTAGACTTATATCAGAACTTAACAGTCATCAGAACATGATTTCTTAACTTGAAAAATGAATGCCTATCTCCGTAATTCTTCACCCAAATTCTGATATCGATTCTTCAGAACTTAATCATCAGAACATTCAACAGAACCTATCCTCAGAATTTATGCAATCTGACACATAAACTGTTTATTTACAACAACATAGATCACCACAGTAATTTTCATCATTCATATGGAGTGTTAGTGTGTGCATTAAGCTAAATATCAGACAAAGAGTAAAGTTTGATTCACTTCAGTACATCTTAGAAATAAGGCATAACTAAAACTTTACTTAAAATCTGTCATTATACTGAAGCCTACTATTGAATGAGTTCATGCATGTGTCCACCTCAACTGTTTTGTGCTCATTTTATGCATCTTTTAAATTCCATTTTGCAGTGGCTTCTCAGTGTAAGTGAGTCACGACTGCTTATCAGAATTTATGCTACTATTAGAGTATTTCTCCAGTAATCATAGAGTGTGAAAAGTCACCAAGAAAATTATTTTGCTTTTCTGATGCATATTACTTAATACCAGCAATGCACTTTGGTCGTCCCTTCCACATTTTTACTCTAGACTTCAAAGGAGTACCTGATTTTTATTTTTATTTCTTTTCCTTTATCTTTTGATAAGAGAGGTTTATCAGCACTTAGTACATTCAACAGATTTATTAACATCAGAACTTAACAGATGAGAAGCATTCTTTTAGTTTTTGACTTAGTAATAAGATAGACAAAGTAAACTTAACTAAGCTCAATATCAGAATTTGCATGTGTCAATGGATTTCCACATAAATAATTACTTCTAACATGGGATCTCTAGTATATGGAAGACTACTAGGTCAGCATCTAGCACAGTTATCCTCATAGGATTGAATAGTCACATAAACAGTCATATCACTATCAGAGTTTAGAAATTCACAGCAGACAACAATCAGTAATTAAGCAATTTTCAATTAAGCACAGAATACACAAAGAGAGTAATTTCTGTAAATACTGATCATAAAGTCTGATGTATCAGAACAAAAACTAAGCAGATTTAAAGAAAGAACCTGAAACCATTCCAAGTTCATTTACCAATCTTGTAAAAGTAGCTTCACACAGTGGTTTTGTGAAGATATCTGCTAGTTGTTGATCTGTTGGAACAAAGTGCAATTTCACTGTACCTTCATCCACATGTTTCCTTATGAAGTGGTACCTAATGCTGATGTGCTTTGTCATTGAGTGTTGAACTGGATTACCTGTCATAGCAATAGCACTTTGATTATCACAGTAAATAGGGATTTTAAAATATGTTAACCCATAATCCAGTAACTGATTCTTCATCCAAAGAATCTGTGCACAACAGCTTCCTGCAGCAATGTACTCTTCTTCTGCAGTTGATGTGGAAATTGACTTTTGTTTCTTGCTAAACCAAGAAACCAATCTGCCTCCAACAAATTGGCAGCTTCCACTTGTGCTTTTCCTGTCAATTTTGCAACCTGCAAAATCTGCATCTGAGTAACCTATTAGTTTAAAATCTAATTCTATGGGATACCACAATCCCAGATCAGCTGTTCCCTTAAGATACTTGAAATCCTTTTCACAGCTGTTAAGTGAGGTTCTCTTGGATCTGCTTGAAATCTTGCACAAAGACAGGTAGCATACATGATATCAGGTCTACTAGCAGTTAGATAGAGTATAGAGCCAATCATACCTCTGTAATCAGTAATATCTACTGATTTACCAGTATCCTTATCAAGTTTTGTTGCAGTGGCCATGAGAGTGGATGCACTTGAACAATCTTGCATTCCAAATTTCTTCAGCAAATTTCTGGTATACTTGGTTTGACAAATAAAAGTGCCTTCTTCATTCTGCTTGACTTGAAAGCCCAGAAAATAGCTAAGTTCCCTCATCATGCTCATTTGATATCTTGACTGCATCAGTTTGGCAAACTTCTTGCAAAGTCTGTCATTCGTAGAACCAAAAATGATATCATCAACATATATCTGAACCAGAAGTAAGTCCTTTCCATGGTTGAGGTAGAACAGTGTTTTGTCTATAGTTCCTCTGTTAAATCCACTTTCTAGAAGAAACTGAGCTAAAGTCTCATACCATGCTCTTGGAGCTTGCTTAAGGCCATAAAGTGTTTTATCAAGCCTATAGACATGATTAGGATATTTGGGATCTACAAACCCTGGAGGTTGTTCAACATATACTTCCTCCTCCAATTCTCCATTGAGAAAAGCACTTTTCACATCCATTTGAAAGACAGTAAACTTTTTGTGAGCAGCATAAGCCAAAAATATCCTTATGGCTTCCAATCTAACAACTGGTGCAAATGTTTCATCATAGTCAATTCCAACCTGTTGAGAATATCCTTTTGTAACCAACCTTGCCTTATTCCTTATAATTATGCCATCACTATCAGTTTTGTTTCTGAATACCCACTTTGTACCAACAACAGATCTGTTCTTTGGTCTTGGCACTAGGGTCCAGACTTTGTTTCTTTCAAATTCATTTAACTCTTCCTGCATTGCTTGCACCCAATCAGCATCTTGAAGAGCTTCTTCGACTTTCTTTGGTTCAGTCTGAGAAAGAAAAGAATTGTAAAGACATTCACTTGAAGTGGCTGTTCTAGTTCTGACACCTGCATCAAGATTTCCAATAATTAATTCAGGTGTATGTGATTTAGTCCACTTCCTTGCAGATGGAAGGTTTTCTCTAAAACTGGATGCTCCCCCATTATCCATGCTATCTTCATCAACATTTTCTGATGCTCCCCCTGAAACTATGCTCTCTGAGTTGGATCCTTCAGAATTTAAGTTTTCAGAACTATCAGAACTTGGCTTATCAGAACTTGACGAATCGGAACTTGAAGAGCCAGAAGTATGTTCTGATGCTTCTTGTGATGTGGTTATATCTTGAGTATGCTCCCCCTGCATAGGTGCATCTTCCTTTGGCGTAGTCACCACAGCTTCAATAACATCAGAGTTTAATCCATCAAATTTTGCAGTATCAGGATTTAGACTGTCAGGATTTTCAGTATCAGAATTTAAGTCTTCATTTTCAAATCTCAGCTGATCATGATCAATAAAATCGTCAAGTACAGTAATCTTCTTATCATCAAAAGAGACATTGATAGATTCCATGACCACTCTTGTTCTCAAGTTATAGACTCTGAAGGCTTTTGTGGAAAGTGGATATCCAATAAAGATTCCTTCATCAGCTTTTAGATCAAATTTGGATAGTTGTTCAGGATGAGTCTTAAGAACAAAACACTTGCATCCAAATACATGAAAATACTTCAGATTTGGCTTCTTATTCTACACCATCTCATATGGTGTCTTTCCTTGCTTGTTAATGAGTGTTGCATTCTGAGTAAAATAAGCAGTCTGCACAGCTTCATCCCAGAAATAGGTTGGAAGCTTTGCTTCATCAAGCATTGTACGTGCAGCTTCAATGAGAGTTCTATTCTTTCTTTCAACAACTCCATTTTGCTGTGGAGTTCCAGGAGCAGAAAATTCCTGCTTGATTCCATGGTTTTTGCAGAACTCTTCAATTATCAAATTCTTGAACTCAGTACCATTATCACTCCTTATTATTTTCACAGAATCTTTGACCAATTTATCCAGTTGTCTGACATGATCAATCAAGATAGATGCAGTTTCACTTTTTGTGTGCAAGAAATACACCAATGTGTATCTGGTGAACTCATCCACTATGACCATAGCATATTTCTTCTTTGCAATAGACATGACATTTACTGGACCAAATAGATCAAAATGTAGAAGATGATAAGGCTCAAGAATTGATGATTCAGTCTTGCTCTTGAATGAGGATTTCCTTTGTTTAGCCTTCTGGCAAGAATCACAAAGGCCATCAGGAGCAAATACTGACTTTGGCAGTCCTCTCACAAGATCTTTCTTGACTAGTTCATTTATATTGTTGAAATTTAAATGAGAGAGTTTCTTGTGCCAATTCCAGCTTTCTTCAATTGATGCTCTACTCATCAGACAGATTGCAGAACCATCAGTACTTGTTGAAATCTTGGCTTCATAAATGTTACCACGCCTGTATCCTTTCAGAACAATTTTGCCTGTAGATTTACTTACAACTTCACAGTGTTCTTCAAAGAAATCCACATGATAACCTCTGTCACAGATTTGACTGACACTCAGCAGATTATGTTTAAGTCCTGAGACCAGAGCTACTTCTTTAATGATGACATTCCCAAGATTGATATTGCCATATCCCAATGTTTTTCCAATGTTGCCATCTCCATAAGAAACACTTGGGCCAGCCTTCTCCACAAAGTCTGATAGCAGGGCTTTATTTCCAGTCATATGTCCTGAACATCCACTGCCCAGAACTAGGATGTTTTTCCAGTTGCCCTGCAATCACAAAGACCACTAATGATTAGTTTTAAGGACCCAGATTTGCTTGGATCCTTTGGCCTTATTAAGTTTGTTAACATTTGCAGCGGATTTAGCATCAGAGTTTATGTTAACATTTTTCTTATCAGAATTTACACTATCAGACTTTGAATCAGAACTTACACTAGAAGGAACAATGCTAACTTTCTTTAAAGAAGGTTTTATTTGATAATAATCATAGTACGGACTATGATATTCCTTACAAGTATAAATGGAATGCCATAAACTACCACAATGAAAACAAGGATTTTGTGGCTTATATCTAACAGACTGACTCTTAACTCCTGACTTTGAAGGTAAGAGTTTATGTTCTTATTCTTCCTGCAAAAATAAGCCAGATGGTTAGAACTTCCAAAGTTATGACATGTTTTTCTAGGAGCATCAGGAACAGGCTTATAATCATTACTTTTATTCACACCTTCCTTTCCATTCCTATTTTTCCTAGGTGATTTTACTTTGTTTGCATTCTTAACATCTTTCAGCTTATGCTTAAGCTGCTTCTTTGTCATTAAGCCTACGTTTACTTCAGTTGTCTTTTCCTGTTTTAGTTTGTCAGAAGTTAATTCCTTTTTAACTTCTGATTTCTCAATATCAGACTTTACAGCTACAAACTTAACAGGTTTTAACTTTGGCTTTTGTTTAACAACTATAGGCTTAATATCTACAGTTCCTTTATCATTCTTATACTCTCCATAACCTAAGCCCTCTTTCCAGTTTTCACTACTTAACAAATTCTGAGTTGTTCTTCCAGAGTTAGTCCAAGTCCTGATAATCTCTCTTTCCTTTTCTAACTCAGCTTTTAGAGATTCATTCATTTTAAGCACTTCATCTCTAACATATAAACCATCATCTCTATCTTTCTGAGTTTGATGGAACATGACTAACACTTTTTCTAAATAATCATTCCTCTTTTTACAAACAAGATTTTCAGAAGTTAATCTTTCACATGTTAAAGTTTGATCTCTATAGCTAATGAACATGGTTTTAAGATATCTTCTCAACTCATTAATATCATCAGTATGAAAGGCATAAGTAGTTTGAGGTACCTTTAACTCAGCAGCTTCAGAACTGCTTTCACCACTTGCCATATCAGCATTTTCCATCAAGGCATAATTTTCCTTACTTTCAGAATCTGAGGTGTCTGTCCAGCTTTTGTTCTTTGTGACAACAGCCTTGCTTTTGTCACTCTTCACTTTCTTGCAATTAGGAGATATGTGGCCTTTCTCACCACAGTTGTAGCATTTGACATTTGTATAATCTCCTCTGTCAGACTTTCCTCCTCTGCCCTCAGATTTTCTGAAATTCTTCTTATCAGAACTTGCGCCTTTTCTGGAAAACTTCTTTCCCTTCCTGAACTTCCTGTATGCAATCTTTGTGATTCCTTTCACCATAAGAGCACACAGCTTCATCATCTCTTCATCAGCATCCATCTCAGGCAAGCTTTCAGATTCTGAGTCATCATCACTTTCAGAACTTGATGACTCAGTATCATACTTTGTGAAGAGAGCTTTACTCTTGTCTTTCCTTGAGGTAGCTGCCTTGGAGGATTCTTCTTCAGCCTTAAGAGCAACTGTCCTTGACTTTCCTCATTTCCTCTTGCTTCTTTGTTCCATCTCAAGTTCATGAGTCTTGAGCATCCCATAAATTTCATCAAGAGTTATTTCATCAAGATTATAGTTGTCTCTTATTGTTGTTGCCTTCAAATCCCTGATTTCAGGAAGAGCCAACAGGAATTTAAGGTTTGAATCTTCAAGATCATACTCCTTGTCAACCAGTGACAAATTATTCAAGAGTTTAACAAATCTATCATATAAATTAGTCAATGAATCATTAGCCTTTGAGTCAAAGTGTTCATACTCTTGAGTGAGTATTGTCTTCCTGTTCTTCTTAATCGTATCAGTTCCCTGACATCTTGTTTCCAAGGCATCCCATATTTCCTTTGCAGTCTTGCAGTTTATTACCCTATTTGACATTACATTATCAATGGCACTATGCGGTAAGTATCGTACCTTAGCATCCTTAGCAATTGATGTGATATCTTCAGCAGTGTAATCACTCTTTTCCTTGGGTATTGACTTTGCTGCTTCACCTGCAACTGCAATAGCGAGCTTGGTTGGTTTGTGAGGCCCTTCCTTGATTCTATCAAGATATTCTGGATCTGTAGCTTCCAGAAACATGGTCATCCTCACCTTCCATATGGGATATTCAGATGGTCTCAATATGGGAACTCTAATAGTCTCATATCGGCTTTGGATTTGTGTCTTTGGAGGTTCTTCAGTTTCGGTGGGCTTAGTTGGAGTTTCTACTTCATACATGATTGTTTTTGGATCTTAAACTGTTTGTGTGTTAACAGATAGGCTCTGATACCACTTGTTAGGTCACACACACTGTAGAGGGGGGTGGATACAGTGTATAGGACAATCAAATCGAACTTTAATAACTCAAGTAACAGAAAATAAACTTTATTCAAAACAATAAACTATGTTACAGTATGGAACTATCCTCTCTCAGTGACGAACAAATATCACGAGAGCTGCTAGGGTTACAATGAATAATCTTCTCGATTTATGATAACACTTATAGTGTAAACCCTATGTCTGTGTTTATATACTACACAGTTACAAGATAATCGCTAATTGATATGGAATATAATTCTGCTTCCTAAAATATATTAATCAGATATCTTTTCTTCCAAGTATTCTATTCATCATAGAATTCCTTCTTCATGCATATCTATTCTTATGTTTGTCTCGATCTTCTCTTTCTGTAAATCAGCTGCCTTCCTTATCTGAATGTTTCCTTTAAGTCCTGATATTATCTTCTGATAAATATCTCCTGAACTTTAAGTACTGACGACTTAAGTTCTGACTTCAGTATAAGTGCTGATTTCAGTTAAGTACTGATTTGTCCTGTTTAAGTAAGATCTGTAAACTAAATATTAATCACATTAGTCATGACATTATCAAATATATATAATATTTACCTTGCAGAATTGAAGAAGAAGAAGGGTAGTAAGACTACCGCTTCTGATTCAGGCATGTTCATGATCGAAGTTAATATGTCACTAGGTCAAATTTCTACTTGGGTATTAGATACCGCCTGTGGTTCTCATATTTGCAATTCGTTGCAAGGACTAAAGGGAAGTAGGACTCTTGAAAAAGATGAGATGATTCTACGTATGGGCAATGGAGCAAGGGTTGTGGCCATATCTGTAGGATCATTTAGTTTACATATGCCTACGGGCAAGACTATTATTTTGAATAATTGTTATTATGTTCCCTCTATTGTGAGGAATATTGTTTCTATTCCTTTGTTAGATGTGGATGGTTTTTCATTTATTATTAAGAATAATGAATGTTCTATCCTTAGAGATAATGTGTTTTTTGGACGTGGCATTTTAAATAATGGTCTGTATGTATGTGACGTAGAGCATGATTTACTTCAGATTGAACAAACTAATAAAAGAAAATGAGATGATGAAAATCTGACCTATTTATGGCACTGTAGGCTAGGTCATATTAGTGAAAATAGACTGCGGACATTGCATAAGGAAGGGTTACTTGACCCCTTTGATTTTGAATCATATCCTACATGCGAGTCTTGTCTATTGGGTAAAATGACCAAATCTCCATTTAGTGGACATGGAGATAGGGCTGCAGATTTGCTAGGATTGGTACACACAGATGTATGTGGACCAATGTCTACGCAAGCCATGGGTGGATTTTCGTACTTCATTACTTTCATAGATGATAGATCTTGATTCGGATATGTGTATTTGATGAAACACAAGTCTGAAGCCTTTGAAAAGTTCAAAGAATATAAACATGAAGTGGAGAAACAAACCAAACACAGTATTATAACTCTTCGATCAGATCGAGGTGGTGAATACTTGAATGGAGAGTTTCTAGATTATCTCAAAAAAATGGTATAGTCTCCCAGTGGACTCCTCCATATACTCCACAGTTAAATGGGGTATCTGAAAGGAGAAATCGAACTTTGTTAGACATGGTTCGGTCCATGATGAGCTATGCGAATCTTCCAGTATTCCTATGGGGTTATGCATTGGAAACCTCAGCATATTTACTGAATAAGGTGCCTTCCAAATCTGTTCCTCAAACACCATATGAGATATGGAAAGAAAGGAAACCGAGTCTTAAACACGTTAAGATTTGGGGATGTCCAGCTTATGTCAAGAAATTTGACCCAGATAAGCTGGAATCTCGATCCGTAAAATGTAATATTGTGGGATATCCTAAAGAGACTTTGGGGTATTACTTTTACACCGATCATCGGGTGTTTGTCTCCAGACATGCTACCTTCTTGGAAAAGGAGTTTATCCTTGAAGGAAACAGTGGGAGCAAAATTGGACTTGATGAAGTTCAAGAAGCACAAACTCCTACGGATCAATTGGAAACACATGTTCAGACTGAACAACCTTCAGTGGAACAGCCCATTCGTAGGACATGGAGAGTGTCTCGTCAACCTCAGAGGTATTATGGCCTTGTCATTAAGAATGACAATGAGTTATCAATCATTGATGATGATGACCCTGTGACCTATAATGAGGCTATGAGTAGGATTGACTCAGAGAAATGGCATAGTGCCATGAAATCCGAAATGGAATCTATGTATACCAACCAAGTATGGACTCTGGTTGAGGCGCCTGAAGGTGTTAAGCCTTTTGGGTGCAAGTGGGTATACAAAAGAAAGATTGGAGTAGATGTCCAGGTGGAGACCTATAAGGCCAGGCTCGTGGCAAAAGGATTCAAACAAAGGCAAGGGATTGACTTTGATAAAACTTTTTCGCCTGTAGCCCTGTTAAAATCAATTCGGATTTTGCTTGCGATTGTTGCTTACTACGACTATGAGATCTGGAAAATGGACGTGAAAATGGCCTTCCTCAATGGGGAACTTGAGGAGGAAGTGTATATGACACAGCCAGAGGGTTTTCTTTCCAAGGGAAATGAACACCTAGTGTGTAAGCTGTTGCGAACCATATATGGTTTAAGGCAAACTTCTCGTAAATGGAACATCCGTTTTGATGAGATAATCAAAGAGTTTGGTTTTATCAAAAACATAGATGAACCATGTGTCTACAAAAAGGTTAGTGGGAGCGCAGTAACATTTCTTGTATTGTATGTGGATGACATACTTCTTATAGGAAATGATATACCGATGCTACAATCAGTCAAAGTATGGCTATCAAAGAACTTCACCATGAAGGACTTGGGAGAAGCATCCTACATTCTCGGTATGAAGATCTATAGAGATAGATCTAGAAGAATGATAGGTCTTACCCAGGGTACATACATCCAGAAAGTGCTTAAAAGGTTTAGCATGAAAAACTCCAAAAGTGGTCTCATACCGATGAGCCATCGAGTGTCCCTTTCCGAAAAAAATGTCTTCTAAGACACCTGAGGAAAGAGAGCGTATGAGTAAGATTCCTTATGCTTCAGCAATAGGATTTATCATGTACGCGTACAAGGCCTGATGTTGCTTATTCAATTAGTGTGACGAGCAGATATCAATCCAATCCAGGTGAAGACCACTGGAAAGCAGTGAAAAACATCCTTAAGTACTTGCGAAGGACTCAGGACATTTTTCTTGTTTTTGGTGGTGAATCTGAGTTGAAAATAGAGGAGATGTCAACGTCGAGAGAGTTGACACACATAACAACGTAGCAGACCCACTCACAAAGCCACTTTCTCAGAGTCACTTTGATCGTTATAAAGACAAGATGGGTATTAGATACCAGAGTGATTGGCTTTAGTACAAGTGGGAGATTAAAAGAGATATGTCCTAAGTCCAATCATGTATGAGGATTTAGGAATAACTTTTATGTAATCTGTTTTGATTTCATTGATATTAATAAAAGACTTGTTTTGTTTTTATTGCGGGCTCTATCTATTTAAATGTTTAAATAAGATATACCACAGTTTAGAGTAAAGCTTTTTATGGATTGTGATAAGATCATAATAACGAGACCTAAAAGATGATAACTCTAAACTTAAATAGTTCCTGGTCGTAGGATTACTAACTGGTAATTAATAATCCGCAAAGATCGGTACATACTATGCTTGCTTCATTATGAAGGATGTCTGTTCTCATAGACATTTGTGTGGTGACACTATAGCTAGTATGTAGGTGCTTATTATAGAATAAGTTCACTGAACATGACTCACACAGCTGAACAACTGATGGAGTTCACTCACGTGTCAACAGTTGTTCACATAGTGATAGTTGTACAAGTATCCTTAGACTTGAGGTCATCATAGTCATCTTGTGTACACTGAACTATGCTTTGGTTTAGTTCTTAGTCTCAAGGGACAGTTATAAGGGCTCTACTGGGTATAGGAATTTGTACACGAAGATAGTGTATGATCAATAAAGGATCTACCCCTTCCAGTGTAGGAAGAGAATGTTCAATGCTGATCCACTTATGTTAGTTCAGGAATCTCTGGCCAAAGTGAATGAAATTAGAAAGGAGTTTCTAATTTACATTAAATAGAACTAAGCATAGTGAATGGGAAAGCAAGTGATTAAATAAGATAGGCTTGACACAAGTTCCATGCCTTGTATTTAATCATGACATTGCAGGGTAGAAGGAATTAATTGTACGGTAACTACTCACTGAATAGGTTCTTGGTATTCTAAGCAGTGAATTCGTATTATCCGGATAGTCGCGATATGCTGAGAAGTATCCCTCACGATGTAGAATAAATATGATTAATTAATTAATCATATTTAATGAATTAGAGAATTTATATAAATAATGATAAAATAGTTTTATTATTATTTATTTCTACTACCGGCTTAATATTGAACCTACAGGGTCACACCATAAAAGAGAATGATTTAATGGTGGAGGAATTAATTAATAATGGCTGATAATTATTTATTTATGAAATAAATAATTAATTGGAAAATTTAATAATTGATTAAATGAGATTTTATTGATTATAAATTAATTAAGAAAAGGTTCTTAATATTATTAATTAAGAATTTAATTTTTGGAAATTAAATCAAGTGAGAGAATTATTTCTAAAGAGTTTAGAAAAAGGATTAATAATTAAAAGGTGTTTTAATTATTAGTGAGAAGAATAAAGGGTTAATAATAATAATATTTTATGGGAAAATTTTCAGCTGAAAATTTTGCCTATAAATATACTATTATAGATCATATTTTTGCCTCAACCAAAAAGATTTACAAAACCCTAATTTTCTCCATCTCCTCCTCCTTCATTACATCGTTTTCTTGGTGGATACCGGTGGAGTGCTTCACACTTGAGGAGCAGCTGCTAAGGATCTCCGTTCATCATTTTTGGATCGCCATTAAAGGCCTCCATCTTTCCATTAACGTAAAGTTTCTTAAGGTAAACAAACTGAACTACGAATTAAATATTATTTTTCGCATGAATCCTGCGGAGGGTTTCGGTATTTTAAGATTTAAATTTACGTTTTCGCTGCGTTTATTTGCTAAAAACCCTTAACATGCAACACCCAATCTTCACTCAAACTCAAAGATATTGCTCTCTATAGTTTCTATTTTCGGTATACTTCTCAAATTCCATTTGCATGTGAGTATTTGTGTAAGTGTTTTGGTGATCATCTCTATGGTAGTGTACAAGGAAATTGATTTCTTGATACAAGATCATAAGAGTGAATTCAAGGAGATTTTGTGGTTTAAAACTCGAGAGGAGACCCGTTGCGGGCTCTCTTAAGTTCGACCACCACCGGCTATGATCCAAGGAGAGCCGGTGGAGTTTTAATGATGTGTTAATTTGATTTTTAAGCCTTGCATGTTTGGTTCTTGAAAGATCAAAAAAGGGATTTTGGTATTTTCTTTGAAAATTTAGTATGTGATTGAAAATGGATTGTTTTGATTATTGATATGTGTGTAAGTCATTTGATGGTTAGGAAATCAAAATTTAAGGTTGCATGTTGGGTTTATAATTCGGATTTGTGCTAATTAAAAAGGGGAATTAGATTTGACGGCTTGATCTTAGTGTAAACTAAGCCTATTTAGTATAGAAAGTGGTTGCATGTTAGTTTTAAAGAAGAACAAGTAATGCATGTCATTTTTGATCCTTGAGAATGTTGAACATGATTTAGCCGAATGAAAAATGGGTTTAGAAGAGATTGATTTGATGATTAAGTGAATGCATGCATGTTGATTGAATAATTTGATTAAGGTTTGAGTCATTAGGTGATGTTTGGTTTTGTGCTTTAAAAATCTTGATGAAAATGAATTGAATGACTAAGTTAAGGTTTAAAACAAGTGGGAAATGTGATTTACAACTTTGCATGTCAAAAATTGATCCTTGCATGTGTGATTTATTGAAAAACCCGAATGGGTCATATGATTAAAAGAGAATTAAGTGGACTTTTGTGAGAATATATGCTAATTACTAATAAGAACTTGGTTGCATGACATTGATTGAAATATGCTTGTGTTCGAAGTTGATTCTTAAATGAATATGATTCGAATTTTTGAAGTAAAAGAATGAAGCTTGTAATATGCTTACCAAAGGAGTTTATTGTGTTTGATTATATGAAAATGAATTTGAGTATATGTGATTGTGTTTTATTTTTATGGCCGAATGGAATACAAGTAGAAAAGTGGATGAATTGGTTCCAATACCTTGCTAAGTAATTGCATGCGAAATTCTACGAGATAGGTGACTTAATTGTGGTTATTGTGGTTCGAATTAAAGGATAAAAGAAAAGGAAATAAAGTGGTTTGTTGTCAAAGAGCTATAAGTGACAGTTATGGTCGCAAAAGATTTAGTCGTGATTAAATCATGTACTCGTAAAAGCTATACCAGTATGATTTAAGTTGATTGTTGAGTATATATATAAGGTGTAAAGGTTAAGGTTAAAGTATATGATGTGTGATATGCTATGTGCTTATGTGTATAATCTATACTCGTATATTGAGTCAAGAGTATAATCGAGCTATCGTATTGAGTGATCGTTCCGAGAACGAGAGTTGAGAACTGATTAAGATTTGTTTTTTATTGTAGATTCGGAGCGTGAGGGCATTCAGGCTAGGAAAGGAAAGGGTATACTATGTGGCAGTAGTTCAACCTTCAGGAAAGCAAATTCAGGCAAGTAACTCTCATTACTTGTGAAAATGGTTATAGAGAGGTTATTGTTCATACCATGTAGAGTATGGAATTGTTAATTAATGAACCCCTGTTAATGACTTGAGATACCCTGTTTTTGATCTTGATAAACTGTTATTGATAAGCTTACTGATTCAACCCGTTGGTAACCTGTCTTTTCTGTTCAAGTTATTTGTTAAGCCATGAACTGTTATAAACCCTATAACTACCTTTGTTAACCTCTTTGTAATGATACATTATTTCTTGATCACCATATTACCTACTGATCCCTGAAACAGATATTGATCCTTCTAATTTAAGTACCCTGTTATCCTTGATTCAAAATCCTTATGAGTTGTTCCTTGCTGATCCTTAAATCACTCCCTAAGCTTTGTTTCTTGAAATTTTGACTTAAGAATGAGTTTCGACTCGAAAGAGTCCGAATGATTTCATATTCCTGGTAATGATAAAATGAATTTAGAAAATCTATTTTCCAACTCAAGGTTTTCCAAACGAATTCCTGATGGATTGGACTAGGACGTAAGAGGCTAGTGGGACTAGTCCAGTCATGGTAAGAGGCTAGCGGGGCTAGTCCAACTTAAGGCTGAAATTATGCCGATTGGTACCTTAAAGACCGGATGGAGGTCGGTACGGGCTGATCACCCGTATTATAATAAAATGAAAAGATAAAGTGATCCAATCAAGGGTTCTAATTGTTGATTTAAAAGGAAACTGAACTTTCTGTTCAGTAATTGATTCTTGAAAATGAAAATGGTTTATATTGTTTTGAAAAAGAGTTGATTGTGAAGCTTAAAGCTCGAGAACCCTGATTTTTTTAATCTGTTGATCATATGATTGATTCCATATAATGAAATATTGTTGCTTTCCTCTTTCTGAAAGATCTATTCTGATCCTTTAATGATTTGTGATGAATGTCGACTTTCGTCCTGCATTGAGCCTTGTTCCTTGAAAGCCCCACATTATCCTTCATAACCTTTCCTTAACCCAAAAGCTGGAAATCTGCCACCTAGAACAAATAAAGTAGAATGCCCTGAGTTTGGTAAAGTATATTGTGGACTTAATATTGTAGAACTGCTATATAGTTACTAGCTGAGTTTTATACTCATATGTTTTGTTTTAATCTAACCATGACAGTTAAGCAAGAAGATGGTCAGGCTTAGACGCACTGCTCGTAAGAGCGTACCTGGTGGTCCCTATCGTGTTGAGGGCTTCCGGTTGCCAGAGCAGGTGGTGGTATTTTTGAGTGAGCAGGCGCTTAGAAGGAAATCGGTAAAGATACAATGGGTTATCTGTCGGTTCCCAACCGGAATCGATATTGTTTATTTAATAATATTTTGGGGTTGTAAGTTATATTTTATGATTGGTAGTTGTAATCTCGTCTCATACTTTATCATGTTGATCCTGTTAGTAGTTAATCGGGGTTTATGCTTATTTAATTATTAGATTAAAGGTATGTGGGTCCTCATTTCCTAATCCCGAGATTGAGGGCGTCACACCAAGTCCACACAAAGGCTCTACAACAACTTTGAAGAAATATCGGGGAGTTATTATCTAAGATAAGTTGTGTAGGTAATACATTTATTTTGAGGTGGTGACCCTTGTGTTACGCACCAAGACAAATACTTGTAAAGGGTGTAAAGGATTCTCCGCCTACTAAAGGAGCGAGTTTATTATAAGGGAAAATCCCGAGTCCGGGAGAGGAGCTCGGGGACTAGAGTAGGGGTGAGCGAATCTATTAGAGGTTGCGCCATCGCGAACCAGGATAAAATCACCGTGTGGTATTTTCTTTCTTTGCACTTTATTTTCCGCACATATAAACTGCATAACCACTCGGTAAAGTTTTAAAAATGGATAAAATATTTTTAAAACGCCACAATAATTTTTAAATTGGTAATTAAGCTATTCAACCCCCCTTCTAGCTTAAAATAGCTCTCTTACGGGACCTTACAGAAGTTATATTTTATGTGTGTACAGTCTTTACCGTAAGGATGGGCTTTTTTTGGTCTTTGTATTTTATAGCCGATATGAGACACATTCATTTTCAAAACTCATATGTTAATGAAATGTACACATGTTATAGAATTGAAAAATATGTTATGATGTGAAATGCACTTCTTTTCAATTTTGTATTTTCGTAAGAGATGTACTTGAACGTGTTAAAACTTTTTAAATTTCATAATTGTTAAAATATAACATGAAAATTTATTATTTGACAAGATCATGTTAATCGATTACAAAAAAATTGAGTTCATTTGTGTTAGTTACCTTAATTTCTTTTGTGTATGCATGTATGTATGTATACATGCATGTATGTATATATATATGTGTGTTTATATGTATGCATGTATGTGTATATGTATGTATATATGTATGTATTATGTATGTATGTATTTGAATGTTAATTGTGTGAAAATGAGTTATATGAATATTAATTTGACACAAGAGTACATATGTGTTGTGAAATTATAATCAAAGTATTATACGTATTCAAATAAGAATATGATATTTATTTTTCGTTCGAAATAGAATTTCAAGTACTGTAATTGGAATAATTAAAATATTACAAATGATATATTAAATGCGATAATAATAAATATATAAAATTATAATAATTTTCAGAATTTTAGTCTATACTTATAGAAATACATATGTAATTATAAGTATAAGTTCTAAATATACAATAATGGGGTAGTAATAAAATATGTAATTATTATAATTAATGAGCTAGAAGTAATTAATATATGTTACTAAATTTGATATCTATTAATACATATTCATACATATTCATGAGGGGGTACTTAAGTAATTTCAAATTATTAAATTGTCTCAAAAAAACCCCTAATTGCTCAATTATATATAATAGATAGATGGATAGTTTTTTTTTCAAAAATGAAAAGTTATTTTGAACTAAGGGAGTAACGATGAAGTTATTATTTTGGGATTATCCCGGGATCATTTGCTAAACAAAAATGGATTAGAATAATTTTAGCACGTCAAAAGCATTGGTTAAAAATTAGTAGTTAAAAAAAATTGTGTGTCGAGCCCCTATCTCTTAATATAAAAAAATTGGATGAAACGGAAGAAATAATTTTTAAAAATTTAATCAAGTTTTATAACCAACTTTACCCAATAAAATTTACATGATTATTTTATAATATTTTAGCTAAATCATTTGAGTCAACACCTTCCATAGATACTCGAGGAATGTAAAAGATTTTGGCACCGTGCTCACCGAAATCGAAGAAAGGACACTGAGAGATGCTATTTAACAAACGATCCTTGATAGATACAGGCGATGACTCCACATTCCTTATCCTTATCCTTATCCTTATCCTTAACATATTGATTACTCTATATATATTACATATATCTTCGACCGGGCCCCCTATTTAATTCAATGGATAGTTTATAATTTGGTTGTGTCGATGCCATTGGTTTAGACCAACTTCCCATACATTTGGCTACGCCGGAGGATTACACTCATTGTATCTTGGTGCTGAACTCAAATACCATTATTTGATGAAAATGATATTTAATATTAGTTTAGAAAAAAATATTTTAAATGTCATTTTAAAATGAAGTTTCAGATAACGTGTAGAAAATATGTGTAAAATTGAGATGAGTGCTTTTTCTCTATGTTTTTTTTTACTTTTTAATTGAGACAAAATGGTATTGTAAGTAGTGTTTTGATAGGTAATGTTTTTTAACTTCCTTTTTTTCTTTTTTTCTTTTTTACCCGAAATGTTAGATAATATTATATTTTCAAGTTTAAAACTTTATTTCAAAAGGTGTTTTGTTCGTATTTTATTAATATTTTTAAAATCCAAATTAAGAATTGATAAATTCTAAAATATTAAAACAATTAATAATTACAGTTCGGTTCCAATGTTTTAAGGTCTAAACCCTAAATTAACCTAAACACTAAATTAAATTAGGGTTTGGCTCTATGGTTACCCGTGTTAATTTTTTTTTTAATATTTATAAAACTCAAAAGAGAATTGTTGAATCCAAAATATTAAAAAATGTTCAATTAGGGCTCTCTTTTTTTTAATATTTTAGGATTTATCATTTCTCAATTTGGGTTTTAAAAATATTAAAATATTTATATATATGAATAAAATACGAACAAAACATCTCGTAAATTAGTTTTTTAAACTTAAAAATACAAGATTATCTAGCATTTGTGGATAAAAAGTTAATAAAAAATAACAAAAACGCGAACCTATGTCGCGTTTAGGCAAGTATCGTTGAAAAAATAATTTGGAGTTACGTTTTGATCTTTTTTTAAATTAAAAAAAGGAAAAACGGAAGTTGAAACTAAATTTGGGATGGTAGAAACTTGTTGTCAGGTTGCGTTTTAACTTTTTCAAAAGTTAAAAATTTGAAAACTAAACACGCACTAACGTTTTTAGTTTATGTTAATTAACCAAAATCGATATCCCGTTTTGCAGTGATATTTTGGACCATATTTTTTTAAAATTATTTCAAGAACACTCTCCCCAAAATTGTGATATTTGAGGCTTTTTTTCTACATTTAATTTATTTAGATTGTGTTTGATATTGCGGTTAAAAATTATTGTTAGAAGAAGTGTTGTTATTAAAATTTGTTTAGTAATATGTTTTAATATGTATATATTTTGATATAAAATATTAAAAAAAATAATATTTTTATGAGGTGTGGTCTTGGAACCAGCAACAATAAAGTGTTGTTATTAAAATTAGATTAATATTTGATAATATTTTTTAATATCCATATGTTCTTGTGTAAAATATTTAAAAAATTAATGTTTGGTGAGGTTTGATAATAGATACAAGAACTGTCGTGTAAAAGTAAATAAATATTTTTTTCTAAAAATATGGAAGGACTGGATTTCTCGGCCTGAATAGTAGCTTTTAAATCTTGCTGAACAACTTATTGCGTTAAAGCTGCAAACAACAAATCAATGTCAAAAACACCCTTACATTCTTATGGCCCCAAATCAATGTCAAAAACACCCTTATATTTTTATGATCTTTTTGGAAACATAAATTTCATTTAAAATTTTGAACTTGATTTAATAAGTTATTTGAAAATTTGGATTTGAATTCTATTTAAAATCTATTTAAAATCTAGAACATTCATAAATCATTATAAATATGAGAATTTGAAATGACAACTCAAATCATATCATTTTAAATCTCTCATTTGAAATGAAATTCAAATTTCCAAACACTCTTTTACAGCCCCTGTAATGGGTGTTGTTTGCTTCGTTATTTGCTGACTCGGCGGAGTGCTTAGTATTGGAGTCATAAGTTATTTGGAAAGTTGTCAACCAAAGTTGTCCGATTAAACGATGGTTGTCTTGGATTGTTTAATATATTTTTAATTAACTGAGTCAATCGTTTTTGAATAATTTTTAATATTATTTTAATCATATCCTGCCCCACAAATTTTACTCGAGCAATGCAAAATGAAGCATTAAGAATACATGATAACTTTGTACGAGTTGTTTAGCGCCGGAGGGAATCTTGAATAAAAATTGTTAAAAATGAGTTGAAAGAGAAACAATATAAAATAATAATTTTTTTGATGATGTGGAAATTATAAACAAACTTTTGAAATTGTTGGGTGGGGCCTAAATATCACTTTAGTTAAAAATGGCCTAAAATGTGACTTCTGAAAATAATGGCCCTAAATATCACTTGAAAACGGTATATTGTGTAACGTTTATGCAAAAGGCTCAAAACGCTATTTTGTGTAGCGTTTTGACACTTTAGTTTTTTTTTATACGTACAAAACGTTAGATAAAGTAGCGTTTTGGTTCCAAAACGCTATATGATGTACCATTTGGAGCCAAAACGCTACTTCAACTAACGTGTTACACATTATAAAAAAATATAAAAAAAAAATAAAGTGTCAAAATGCTATACGATGTACCGTTTAAATTTTTGAAAAAAAAATGCAAAATACTAGACAAAGTGCCGTTATGAAATGACATGACCATTATTTTTAAAAATAATATTTTGGGTCATTTAACACCTAAAAATGATATTTTGGTCCATTGCGGGTGCTCCTAGTCTCATCCAACATTCGGCCAAACTATGATAATCTGGAATCAGGATATTAATCCCATGTGTTTCAATTTGGTTGATTGAAATGAGAAACATCTCTTCATAATTCGTAAATGACTCACACATACAAACAACCTATTTGAGATTCCAAACCATTCATATATTCATGCTCTTCCTTTCAATTTCCTATTTTCATTTCCATCAACCATTCAAGCACCCCATATTATAAAGTTGATATTTTGAAATCCCCCAGGGGAAACACAGTTGCCTTGATCTGTTGCATGGATACGGCACCCGTTTATTAAAAAATTAGCATTTACTCATCCCTACATTCAATATATACCTGAACAAAGTAATATTTCTCAAAACAAGCATTTTATTAAATCTAAATTGACATTTCATAAGAAGATTAAAAACAGAAGATATTTAGCGAGTATGAAATTGTTGCAAAATAATACATTACCATTTTTTATGTCAAATGCCCAGGTATTCAAAGATTTGAGACAAAATTCGGTTCCTAAACAGTATTCACAGTAATCTCGGAATTTGTATTATATATTATAGATTCCCCACATAGCCCGATGTACGTGAAAGGACCAGTGTGTGGCTACGAACCAATCCAACTCCTACAAAATTGAGGCCAACTAGCATTTTCTACTTTTACATTCAGCTAAGCTAACCATTCACATGAACAATTTCATATACATACATCGTGAAGATATGTTAACAATGGAGAACTAACATCAGCATTAGCAACTGCAAAAGAGATACACAACTATCCCTTTCTCTACATCAAAGAAAACTAATAGTGCCTGTTTCTTACGGATCAATACAACAACCAACTCCACAGATGACCCGAATAAAAATGCTCTTTTATATCTTCACAAAACGGACATCACTTTGTCCAAACGCAGTTCCACAACCTGGACACTTCCGATGTCGGATCTCTAAATTTCTTTGAATGCAAGGATTGCAAAACAGATGATAGCATTTCACGATAACCACCTGTCAAATACAAAGAAAATCCAATATGGTCACAAATGGTTTTATATTATTAAGGGCAAGTGACACACCTACTTGTTCTAAATCAGCCAGATTATAATGTCACTTGTCCAGTATTGAAGCCAGAGGCATTTCACTTTAGGTTAAAAAAGGTTTTGCTTACATTTTTTTTATATTCATTTTAATTTTGTAATTATATATGATGATAGTTAAGGTCATCATCCAAATATACAATTTATAGATTTTATTTCCTTTTTCCTACTATCAAATAACTCAGAAATCAACATTAATTGAAAAAATTACCCAAAAAAATAACAACTTATAATTAAAAATTCTAACTCCTGCATTAAGTAACTAAGTCATAGGAAATTAGCAAAAAAAAAACCAAGTCATAGGTAACTATTCTTTTATTAAAACCCAAATGAGCTCTGAATGACAGCTTGACTACCAATAACACAAGGTGTCTAAGTTCCCAGATCAAACTGATCATTAAAAGATAAATGCATTGATCTAAATTCTAATATAGGCTTCAAAATGCTTGTGCTCACTTTACTACACTCAATCTATCAACTAAAAGAGAAAGTGCATTTTCGCCAACATATCACTTGCGAAACCACACTTCTTAAACTACCACTTATGTCAAAGTTTACATTTATGTCTACTCCCTTTAAGGAATTTTTAATCCATTTATATTTCTATGAGTTTTATTACATAAGTTTTCTTCGACCCTAAAACAAAGTCATTAAAATAGGAAGTGGAGGTGAAAACCCACAAACTTAGCTGAGATAGATAGAATGTGCTCAATTGGAACCAACTGTGAATTTTAGTATTGCAGGTGGTAATTTAACAACATAGTTTTGTAAGTGATATATCAGCTAAAATGCAAGTACACAAAAAATTACTATGGACAGTTCTAAAGACTTTCTACTTTCTGGTTCATAGTGGGTACTGGGGAGGGGGAGGGGGACTATATTATCTTCCTAGGCGTTACTAATCCTCTCAACATGGACGGATTGAAATGGTTAGTTATTATAGATACCTTAGGAATCAAGTGAGGAGCAAGATAAGTGAAAGAAGACCTATACTAAATGCTGTTTTTTCCCTATAGTCGACATACTATCAAGTACAGGCTGCAGGGAGGTGAGAATCGAACTCTATACCTCTTTTAACACAAGGAGCACCTTTCACACCCGGCTTGGGCACCGCGATTCTCAATAGTCCATGGGTTAATAATCCCATGAAACAAGCATAGCCCAATGCTTAAAATGACTTTAGCAACAAATGGAGCCTTAGGCACTAGCCATTATCTATTACGTCAGCATATTTACTTCCTAAACTGCATAGTGCAGATGGATGGTGCCACATGATATACTAGACACAAAAATTACAAGATAGTGCAAGGGACATTCCCATTTAAAAAACAATAAGATTGTTTTTATTTAAAATATAGATGGATACGGGATTATATAAATTGTACGACCATGAAAATGATGTTTGCATACCTCTTTTGGTCTATCGAAACATACTCCACATTTGAGAATACCCTTGCAATCCTTGATTTCATCCTGGAGCTTCTGAATGGCAGCCTCCCCTGTTTCTGAACTAATCTCGTCAACTTTTCCATTTAGTTCTAAGAGCTCATCATCAAGCTTCTTTCTCTCACTTCTGGTAACAGGAACTCAGTGAGTCAATGCAAACAAGAAGGATTAGTGTGGAAGGCATAACATATAGGAAATAAGACCTTTCAATGTCCAGTTCCTTTTGAATTTCATCCCACTTCCGCTGCACCTGCTCATATTCCTTCTCAGATGAAGAAACCGCAGATTTCAGCCATTTCAATTCCTTCTCAGCATCTGAAAGTTCCCACTTTGCGTTTTCCAGGTTAATTGCAAGTTGTCTATCCTCTTGAGTAGATTTCAAAGCTTCCAAAATTGAAACTTTCATCTGCTGTTCACCATGAGCTATCCTCACTTTTAAAGATTCCAACACTGCATTGACTTGTTGAAGTTGCTTTGCCAATGCTTGCTTCTCAAGAAGTAGGGAATTTTGTGCCTGCTTTGTCTTCACACTCTCAGAAACCAGCTGCAGTTAAAAAAAACCTCAGTAAGGTAATATATTTTGTCCACCAAGAGGAATACTGTTTTAGAAAAAGGAATCTCGTGAACAGAAAAGGACCTTAATATTGTATTCATCTCTTTCCGTAACCTGCTGTAACAGATGTTGGTTTTGTGTCTGCATATCTTCATATGCTTGACCAATTGTCTGAACCACAGAAAAGGGGAGTCAACAAAATGAGAATACATACACATGCTCACACATGACAAATACACCTTTTATAGCTAATCTTTCACCTCGATCTCAGAAATATAAGCCTCCGTTTCTCCATCTTTAATTTTAATAGCCTCTGTGAGCTCCAGAACATCTCTGCAGTCAAAGTAATATTTACTTATATAAATTTGCAGATTAAAATCTCTATAGGGACCATAGTGTATGCCCCCCAAAAGAAGATAAAACAATCAAGGACCAAGTAAAAAACTGAGACTAACATTGCAAAAACTTTCTTAAGCATTAAAGGTACGTTCAATTCTCCCACAGTATTAAAATCCGATTCGATACACCTTAGCATTAGTTGGTAACTTGGTTGTCAGGAAATTGTTTTGGTTTACTCAAGTAGGAAGTTAAGAGGGCAGAGTCTTATAGTCAATAATCTAAACATGCATATTAATGAAATGTATTTCATATCTTAATTCCTTTAAATAATACCTAGTAGTTACCACTTCTACTATCATCATTAGGCACAACCCAGAACCAGAGGATGTTCTAGTCCTAGAAAAGCTTAAAAGCAGCTAGAAGGTTCGGATGTCAAGAGTTGTCATGACAGAGAGCAAATGCTTTCTAAGTGGTACCATTAAACTTTGTAGATCTTGAAATTTATTCCTAATTTACCTAATAAACGTCGACGGTCAGTAGCCCTAGCAGGAATCTTTCTAGGGTACTCCCAAAAATGTTAATAGTGGGAAATGCAAAACGTCCTTTTTTGAGAGAACTCATATACAAATAAATAGACACATATTATATAAACATCCAAAGCATTATGAGTAAAACAGGCCAAATAGTACTCCATGAGATATGAATCCCCACCCTACTTCAAAGTAAAAACTTGTGTCATATCTCAACCAACTCTGCTATCAAAAATTTGTTAACATAACACAATATTACGTCATGTTTAAAATCAGAGTGATTATTTATGAAGCAGTTCAGACAAAACCAAATACGAATCGTGTTTCTGATTAAATAACAGAACAAGAGACAAGACCTTTCAACAGCATCATGTTTGGTCCTCAAATTAGCTATTTCAGATTCTGCAGCAGATAATCTTTGTACGCAAGCTGCCTCTGCTTCATTTGCAGCTTTCACCCTCAACTCTAAACCATGTTCTTCCAATGCATTTCTTAAAACAGCTGCTTGAGCATGAGCTCTCTTTTCTGATTCTTTAATTTCCCTCACATCTCTAAACCAGGAAGAATTTACATATGATAAGTATATCTATGGAACAATGGTCATATGAACTAACACTTGCTCATCAATATAAAATTTGTAGCTCACAACTACTACAACAAATGAGCATCAGACAAAATGGACAACTCTATTTTCCTTTCTCTATTTTACTTTCTCTGAAAAAAATATTAGAAAGGTTAATGCTAATTTTGGCCAAAATGCTCTGATATCCTTAAATTTGACCAAATGGGCCAACATTACTACTACATTTCATTGACACTTAAACCTGCTAGTTTATTTTACGGAAATTCTGCCAGAAATGCACTTGTAACTCGGAGATAATTTTTTTCCCATAAAGGTCAACAACAAAACCTTAATACACATATATGCCTCCACCGAGGCACGAACATTCAAACTCTTTTTACCAAGAGACAAGGGGGTATCCACTAGGCTTACAATGAAATAGTACATCTTGCAAGTCAGAAAACATCATCTGCAAAGCATGTGCATTTTTTATGACCAGATATCATTAAATTTGTTTACCAAGTTTATGTCAGTTAAATGAATCATAGATATCCAACTGGCCAACTTATAACCAGAGGATTCAGCTGCTTTATCATTAAGCTGCAACATTTAAAAGACCAATTTTAGTTTTACATTTTTTTCATTCCTATACTATGTTCATGTTCTTCTCTTCGAAAGTCAATGTGGCAATAATGGTCTAGAGTGTAGCAACTTTCGTGTTACATGTTATATGTTGATGACTCTTTACAGATTTTAGAACGGCTTGGGATAATCCAAACACAATGTATATGTTTCCATGCTGTGTAAAATTAAGAGTCTGCAGATAGTTAGCATTACAAAAGTAAGTGATAAAAAAGCTGCCACTTAAAATTCTACATATTCTAATACTCTCCTGGACTTGCAAATTGCTAACTCTAAACTTCTATATATCTTGTAATATATTTTATTTGCCTGCCCTGAAAAAGTACCAAATTATAAATAACTCTTGCTGAACTTAAAAAAAAAAAGATATCTTAAGTCCAACCCGAGTACGGTGGAGTTGGGAGAGTATGTAACAAGTATGCACAAGTCAGGAAAACAAAATATAAAATGAAACGTAAAAATATAATAAATGAAAAGCGAAGAAAAGTGAATAGCCAACAAAGTGCAAAAGATGTCTCTCTTAGTCTAAAATACTCACTTTTGCAGTGTCAATGAATATATGCTACATGATCACTACATAATTAAAATAGGATTAAATATTTGATAAGCATGTGAAAATCTTGCCAATTTTTTATATATGCTCTTTAACATTTGCATAAGTTTCCAAATATTTTCACAACCTTACTTACCACTCTTAACAAAATTCTATCTTTTACTACGATACTTATTTTTGCAGTGTCAAGGAATATATAGTAATGTCCGGTAAGAGTGGAGACAGAACAATCTTAACCAGGACCATTCATCATCACCTCTATTAATGTCATGTCAAGCTTTTAAGCACTGTTATCATGAAGACGACTAGCCGGCGCGAAGGTGATCGGGCGCCGAGAGCCTCAAAGCCCGACTTGGTGCCGTGCTAACCATGTCTATGGCGTACCGCCCGATCCAATTGACAGTACACAAAAAAAAGATGGAGATAAAAATGATATCAAGATGGACGACTTTGCTTAATATTCATCATTCTTATGTTTTTAACTGCTTGGACATGTTTAATTTATGAATATGAATGTTATTATGCAGTCACTATGCCTAATTTGAACTTGTCATTCTATTGCTTGTAATTTAAATTATGGAATTGATGTGCTTATATTTTATTAAATCTAGTGAGCATATGTATAATGAACAAGTTGTACAACCTTCTTCCTGTGGCAATCAAAATTCATAACAGGAACCCCATTCAATGTCTGTTCTTTTCTGATCCAAAATTAAGACTTAAAGACAAAAGCTACTTACTCGGTGCAATAAAATTTGTGAAAAGAACATGCAGCACAAACAAATATACAACTCTTATAGTCACCTTGGAATATTTTAACAAATAACAAACCACTTCACTAATTACTTGTTCTTTCTGGAAATGGAATATGTTAGCGCTTTGTACTAATATGCTTCGATTATTATCAAGAGTACACACTTTCTGCCAAACAGTAGACAGATCATTATTTACACCAAACATCACCATCACTTATTTTGCCTTACAATAATAAAACAATGATTAGTTCCACCGCTGATATTATAAAAAGTTGTACGAAACCGAAGAACATAAATCCTTATGCGAGATTTAGCTACAGCAAAGATGTTTACCTGTTGTCATATATCTGTTGGCCTACCATGTCCAGGAAAATGAGCAATTCTTGTTTTTCCTTTTGCAATTTCTCACTCTGATACAAGCAACAAACAAGCCACCAGAATTCATATGTTAAATCAGTTTGACGCCACGAAGACGGAAATAAAAATATATTGAGGAACAAATTAATCTGGTATTTTACTTACAATTTCCTTCAGAGATTTGAGCCTAGCCATTTGCTCGGCGCATTTATCAACCAAATTTCTCTTTTCACTAGTCTACCAAAACAAAAAAGAAGGTAAAATTTCAAAGAAAAAAGTAGTTCAGCAAACATGCATGTTATTATTTGCTAGCACAGTTTCATATTGGATGTACTTCTTAAAATTTTGACTTGTAATTAAAAATGGACAATTTCTCAAGGTAATACATGTCTTTTGTGTTTATACATAACCTAAATTCTCTAGAGTTCCACAACAAATAACCTGTACGTTATATTAACATGAGCAGCATACAATCAAAGGAAGACGGAACCTTTTCACCCAGCAAGGCTTTTAATGACAGGGAATTTTCACGTAGAGTAAGAACTTCATCAGCTGTCTCCTTCCAACTAGTCAACTGGGATTCCATCAGTCCCAATTCTTTCGACAGAGCTGATGCCATCACGTGAAATTCTGTTTTAATATCTTTTCTTCCTGGAGGAGGTAATGTTTTTTAGAAGCCAACTTTAACATAACCGAATATAAAGTACAAGAAGGTAAACTTTTAAACCTGAATCTTCCAAAGTTTCTTCCATTTTAATCTCTAACTCATTATTTTCAGTGATACACTTCTGCAATTGCTGCTCAAGTTCCTTAATCATAGATTCAGCATTACTAATTTTATTCTTTGCAACATCTGCTGCTTCTGCTTTTCCATTCAATTCTTTCTCCCTTCGCATGACGAAAGACCTGTCAGCCTGGAATCCAACTTTAATAAATACATCATTAAAACCAGAAAAAAGAAATGCATATAGCATCGCAGCTTCACCTGCAGTGCATCTGTCAACATCTTGTACCGTTCTGCTTCGGCAGACCAATGTTGGAGCTGGTCATTCAGTGAAGTGTATGGACGGGATGAATGGACAAACTTATTATCATTCAGTTCATTCTACAAGAGCACCATAACTAGTAAATTTAGATAAATTCACCAATTTTTTGTCAAAATGAAACTATTACATGTATTTATGAAAAGGAAAAGAAAAAACAGATACACAACCTGAAGAATTTGCAGCTGTTTGGACAAGATCACATTGTCCTCACGAGCATCTTGTAGCTCAGCAAAACGATCAGCTGCCAATATCTACATAAAAGAGGTAAGAATGGTAGCAGCATCAGTAGATGTATATGTAGTTATGTACTCTTGTATGAGAGAGTAAGAAAACAAGAGAGTTGACTAAAATATACACACCTTTGTTTCCTCTATTAAATCTTTCAATTCACGTAAACCCATAGACTTATCTGCATGCTTTTCTGGTGACAAACTTCCATTTGCGGCCCCTGAAACTAGACTATGCACACCAGATGCCGCATCCTTCTGCATTTTAAGGTTAACCAGTCTTCTTCTACTTTCTTCGAGTTCAGCCATGCTCTCTTCCAGCTCACCTTTTGAGAAAAGTCAGGCATTCATCAAAAACACAAAACTAACTATTTTACATGGTTCTAATAATCCAGAGGTTGAATAATAGTTCTAATAAGCATAATTCAGAGGTTATCAACAACCTCTAGATATACGAGTCCTAAACTGAACAAAGCATATGTAAAGCAAATATTTAGAATCCGATGCAAACTTGATTTTTAATCAAGACTGAAAAAACAAAAGGGTGCATCATGTAATCTTTAAGTCAAAACACATCTTATGGATATTAGAAACCTGCAAGACGTTTAATCTCTGATTGATCCATTGAATGACTACCAATACATGCCTGAATCTCATCAGCATATTCTTTATGCTTCAAATGTAGAATATCGATCACCTCATGCAGATTATTAGCCTCCTCTTTCATCATATTATCAATCTTAGACAACTGCACAACAGTATCTGCATACTCCAGAATGTAACAGAGCACATTGTCAATTCTAAATGGTTATGAAGAAAAACAGTATCTAACATTGATATAAGAAACAGCAAAGTGTATACCGACTTGAATTTAGTCCTGACAAAAGTACTTTTCCAGTGATTTAAGCAGCTGTTTGTAAAAGTGTGGCTTACATACATAAATAGTCGATGCTTTGTCTAATTGTTATTAGTATATTTTTCTTGTGCTTTCCGGAAAACAAAGTACATCCTATTATTTATCACAGGTACCGGACTAGCTTTAGCAGATAGTCGGAAAGCAACAAAAGGAGTTCCATAATCTAGCGAATTATAATAATAAGTGATGTTTATATATAGTATTACTTAATTATAGGCAAGTTTCCCGACCTTCTCCGGATGGCTTCCCATGCAAAACCTGCCTTATGCTTTCAGCTTTGTCTCTTTGTGCCTCAATAGTATCTTCCAGGAATTTCATCATTTCTAGAGTTGCAGAATGACGAGAAGCAAGTGCTTCTCTAACATATAGAGATCCATCGCTTCCACAGCTCAATTCTAATAATCTACAAAGAAACATCTCCTCTGCAGGACATGATGGAACTGAACCTAAATTACAGATAAGATACAATTAATCAATGCATTTATGGGGATCACCAGTATCATGCAAAGTAAACTAATATCGTTAAAAACCTCTAACACGGTCTGCACGATCCAACATCTGTATCGTACTTTTTCCTGCCCCAGCACGTGCGCCAAGAAAAATCAAATCATCAACCAACTACATCAGAAGAGCAAGGAAAATATTTAAAATAATAATAACATAAATTACATAGTGACAGCAGAATAACGAGATGTGCAAAAGATGAAGCAACCTGATTCCATAGTTGGTTCACTGTGATTAATATCTCATCATATGAGGACTGTTTGTCCTTCAGTTCTCTTATTCTGCCTTCAAGATTGTGCAACTCATGCTTCTGCACGTCTAACTGCTGAACAAGTTTCTGATTCTGATACTGCAGAACTGCTGCGTCAACCTGCAACAAGGAAAGTTAATTCACCAAATAAATACCCATGAAATAAAAGCAAAAGATGCATTACTCTTATTGGTGAAAATTAGAAGCAAGCATAGTGAAGTTCATAGTGTATGATATCAATCAAGGAATTTAGAGTTATCATTAAATACTCTACATTGTTATTTTATCACATTGTCATCAAAATATATAAGTATGTAGAGGTAGTCCAAAAGAATAGCGCATGCTTGAAATACTGTCACATACAAAAATCAGTACCAGTACCCTTCTGATTTAATTTCACAATTTAAGCATTGCAAACATATTTTATACAAGGGCAATTTAACTGAAGTAGAAAAAAGAGGTAACATCATGTACTAAGCAGTGGGTTGTTAATCCTAAGTTTCTACAAGTTTCTACAATTACATTGATTTACCTAGCTTTTTACAAGTAAACTGCCTCCCTCATATTATTATTACCATTGGACCATATGATATTAGACTTCACTTGACGAGTTGGACTTCGATGCAAATTTATTATAAATAATTTCCTCCTGCTGTGGAATCATCATGCAATTGCAGTTGATCTGCAGCTCACTCACCTAAAATTGTTTGGCTTCATGGCTTTATTTGGTTAAAAAGCAAAATATTTTCAATATAAAGGTGGAAGAAAATATGTAAGAGACAAATAGTGACTGAAAAAAAATGTTAAATGATGTTTGTGAAAAAAAATTGAAAGTAGGAATAAACATTCATCCTTATTCTTTGTGATCAATCTCTAGACTAATTTGGTAATCAAGGAAAGCAAGAATGAAAAGAAAATTATGGATATTAACCAACAAACAGTAAAAACTCATTTTGTTTTTTCCAACCAACAAAACTTCATTATTTTCCTACTTGCGATATTATTCCTTGTCAGTTTGGCATCAAGCTTACTTCCTCAAAACCGACATTGCTGACCATTATTCAATTACGTAGTTCTCCAAAACTATCAATTATTTTCTACAAATAACAACTTAATTCAGTACCTAGTGCCTCACTAATTCCTACGTCACCTGGACTTGGGTACGGGTGTTGGACACGGGTCAGGATCCGGGTGCCAAACTCTTACCTTAAAAAACTAGGATCCATGGATATGAAACCAAAATTGATCACAGGTGCGAGGATTTGGCATATAACCTTTACATATGTGATAATATACCTATTATTATATTTTTTACATTTTTATAAAGTTGGTGTTTTTTACAAATGGAACATATACGTAAGTGTACACATCGAATTTATAGCATAAATCAAACAAATAGCTTTAAAATAGTTTTCTATAAACATCACTAATATGAAACGTTGTTGTGAGGCCTTCTAAATCATCTTATAGTAGAATGCTTCAAGTTGAAGTGTCTGCTTTTCATTTGAAAGATCCGACTCAAATCCCACACCCACCCTATATCATGCCTGATCGAAACAAGTCTGCGGGCAAAACTGAAGAGTCATAGGTAACAGAGAATAATTCCAGTCACCTAGTAACTTCGACACATCAAAACAGCCAAACCCTTGACACTGGTTCAGCCGCAACCTTCTTCCACCACTGTAGCTTTAACCAACATCTTTTCTTCCATATCTACTACACCAAATTTGTATCTAGTGTCATGTTCAAATTTCCAACACTCGACACTCAGATATAAGTATGTACACCCGGACATGATTGTCACTTGTCATGTCGGTCGACTAGTCGACTAAGTGGTGACTGAATGTCAACTCAACAAGTCAACTAGCTAAATGTCGATATTTCGATCGCCTGGTCGACTAGTCGACTAGTCGAGCTGCTGAATGTATATTTTTTTTTTTGCATGCTGCACTACCACATCACATCACAGTTGTATCAGACAATTGTTATTAATCAACTGTTACATATTTCACGTAATTGCAAGTACTTTTCTTTGTTATTATTTGTTAACTTTTCTAGCTTTTTCATCGTTCTATCCAAGTGTAGGATTCTTAATTCCTTAGAATCTGAAATAAAACATTGTGGAAGGAGTTGGAACTTAGAACCTAGAACTTAGAAATTTAAAATACATAATATATATACATATGTGTGAGTGTGTTTATATATAGTATTTTTAATTTATAAAAAGCGGAGGTCCGTCGACTCGCCTCGACTCTTCGACGTGACAACCATGCACCCGGACACTTATTTCAGGCCAAGAACATATATATTTCTCAAAAAAAAATCGTGTGACATTTGGACACTGTAACCATATCGGTGTTCGATACCACGAGCCGAGTCCAGGTGAAGAAGTTTTCTATTAAAGCTAAACCAAGCTTCCAAACCCCTATCCCATAACAAAACCTTTGACCATACATCGATTAACAGAGAAAGAATGAGGAAAAGAAAAAACAAAGAATAGAGAAAGAAAAGGGGAAGAACAGGCCAAAAAAAGTATTTAGAAAGAAAAAAAATGGGGCAGTTACGCGCCAAACATATGGCTGACAAAGTTGCAACATACTGCTGCAGGTATCACCTGCCACCACAACCCTTTGCTGCCTCAGATCGTCACTGTTGTTGCAGGTGCTATTTCTTTTAAGGAATAATGAAATATATTTCTATTGTTAAACAGAATCTTTATATTTTCTGATTCAAAATTGAAGCCTCCTCCCCTTCTCTGTTAAGGAGACAAAGGTCCTCGTTTTAGACTGACCTCATCTCAGAATATATTGAGAACCCTCACTTACAGCAGGAAAAACCATGAAAACCGAAAAAACCCAAACAAGGAAACAGAAAAGACAATCCTCCACAACAGGTAAGTCAAGGTACGATAGCCTATCACACTATGAGCTAAGGCTAGAAATGATATCCCCTTAAAGCCTTCCAATGTTAGATGTAGCTAGGGCCGAGCAGAAAAACCGAAACCGAACCGAAACCGGTAAAAACCGACTAACACCGAACCGATTAAAACCGAACCGAATTAAAACCGAGAAACTGAACCGAGAAAATCTTTAATAATCCAACTCAAGCCCAATTGCTTAAGAAGTTGGTAAAAGCGTGATCTCTCAGAAAGTGTTTAATGACTCAATTAGACAAGTCATGGTCAACTATAACTTTCTTTATGCAAGTAAGATAGACTGGACATTCTATCGAACCGAAGTTTTGAACAAGAAAAAGCAATTTTCACTAAAAGCATGTCTCGTCGGACGGATAAATTAACAGAACAATATTAACAAAAAGAGGTCATATAAAAGCAGATTATAAAAAAAAATCACATTAACTGACCATATGTATAGTGTATAATGATTGTGAAAAATTCATATTCATACAACATTACTAGTCTATAAATTTTGAGTTATTATAATATCAAGACAGCAAGAGACGAGGGGGCTTACAGATTTGTTGTTATCTGGTGAATTGGTTGAGTGGCGAGCCATGGGCAATGGAAGAGAGTCCAGACGGGCTAGCTTTTTCTTTGGCTCATCTGAATCTGTGTTCTCCATTAAAGCCCTTCAGCAATGCTCACCATCACATACACAACAATCCAAATTCTGAATTTTTTAGCCAGGATACCTTTAGATTTTCTGTTAAATCTGACTGGTGTAGTTTTTTCTGTTTTTTATTACAAGGAAGATAAAACCGATTAGGTGCAGTGTGAAATACAGTGTTCCACTCCCACTTATCTAAATTTAAATAGTAATAAAGAGATTCATTATTACAATCCAATAAAGTAAGCAATTTTGTATTACATATTGGTTCATCAATTTTACCTTTTCCAGAACAAATAATTATTCGCCTCTGTGTTGGAAACTATATCACCAGGAAAAAATGCAATGCCGAACCTGCAACACTCATAGTCACCATGAAACTATTTAGCACAAACTTTAAAATAATGAACCTGGTCAAATTAATCATCAGTACCAAAAGTATTCTTATTAATTCGATTAATATTATAATTGATTAAACATGCAACCTTACTTTACACAATAATTTGAAATAGCACCTTAATACTTATATATGTGCAAATAATCTCGAAATAAACCAAATACTTACCTTCAGTTCCTTCAATGTCACATGATTTAGTAGTCCAATTAATAATCAAACTATATAATTGCAAACATCATGCAAAATCTGTAAGCATAATTAATTTTCTATAATTTAGTAATGTGACATTATATTGTATAAAGCACAGTAAATCCTAGTCACTAGGGGCATAGTTGAAAGACTACTTGCAACATAGTCCTAATAACAGTTATAAAACAATATAGGTAAACCAAAATATTGACCTTAGTCCTTACGTAGTAATTCTGTTCCAATGTTTTACACCTTCACGTAGTGATTCTGTTCCAATAATTTACATCTTCACGTAGTGATTCTGTTCATATAGTCGTAAATATATTACATTTTGCTATTGTTATATTATGCATGGAGTATGCATTTAAACGGATCATGTACAACCATTACCTGTACTCTTCAATTTAACCCTCATAGCCATGTCAACCTGACATGACATGGGCGTGGGTGGGCTCTAAATCGGATCCTTCATGTAAAAACTGGACACTGTTCAAAATAATTTACAAAACCTCACAACAACTAGTTGCTAAAAAATGATGTCCATAGATGAGTATTTATATATTATCCCTTTGATTTATGTTATAAATTTGACATATATATAGTTCATGTGTGTTTTATTTCTGGAAGACACTAATTTTAAAAAATTAACATAAATAAAGAACATGTATAAATTCACTTATGTAAAGGTTATATGCCAAATCCCCGCACTCGAGTCCCTAAATTTTTAAAACCAAGAATCTGACCCTTGGATCTGCACCCGTGTCCGTTGTCCGGGTAACATAGCGCAAAACGAATATCTATACCTACCAACTACATATATAAGATACGATGGAAATAAATAAGTGAACATACATGATTATGCATAAGGTCATACGTTCTAGCAGCTTTAAAGTAACACTTAAACAACAGAAAATTTATTGAACTGCCAAAATTATGGTAAAGCTAAGAATAATACCTCTTTCGCAGATATTATTTTTTAAGAACGGGGAAGTATTCCTCAAGCGACACCAAAAGCAAGTCCGATAATATCAATATCATCAAAAAATAACCTGAAACATATTCAACAGGGAAAAAAGACATATAATAAATCAACTGTATGGCAAACTTGTCATGTAAAAGCTGAAAATGCAAAAACAATAAATTCGAGTATAGAAATCGACAAACGAGAAATCATAAAAGGCTAGGCTAGTAAACTCATATGCTAGCTTGTGCGTGTATGTGTATCACTAATACTGAGGAGAGAATTAATTCATGAAACGAAACCCTAGAATGGAAAGATAAGCAACAATTCTATTTATAAACACAAATATATACAAACTGAAATATATTAAATAAATTTATGTATTTATTCGTGGAAACAGAAGTACAATTGATGATCATGGTACTTACAATTGATTCAGGGAGTTCCCAGTGTTAGTTTGAGCGTGTGTGTTTGAGTGGTGTCTGTTTTCAAGAGTTCTTGTTCTTGTCGGGTCAACCCATTAACCGACCCGAATAAATGGACCCACTTCTTGTTCTATTCAGAGTATACAATACGTATTTGTCATGGAATCTTGGATACCGGATTATATTAAATACACAATTATTTAAGGTAAAAAGAAGAAATATTATTTATTATAATGATCTGTATTCAATTTTTGAGGAAACTAGGGATTTTTGTCCGGGATAAGCAAGATTGTTATCCAACAATTTTTTAAACGTAAACTGTTATACAAATGAAAGCAATCGGTATATCGTATTCTGAGATGGTGAACTCTTAATTATATTAACGAACAAATAAAAAATAATAAAGATGGAACAAAAAACATAATCGTCAATTTCAAGAAAAACTACGGGAACATATTGCTTCATTAAAATCTCAAATCAATGCGAGGATTAATCGTCATTTTAAAAGAAAACTACAGGAACCTATTGTTTCATTAAAATCTAAAATTAATGCGAGGATTATTTTCGCCAATAAGTTTTATACACTAAGCAAAATGACGATTATAAGAAGTGAACTTAGTAAAACAAACTGAATGCTTTGTTAATTAATATAACAATAATCCTCCAGGAAGGTTCTCTCTAATAAGCAGGTTTTGATATTCATTGACATTTTTAGAAATGTTTGACAATTTTTAAGAAATCCAATAATGCATAATGTCAATGTCTAAATTGTACCGTGATGACAAACAAAATGTTGATGATCAAGTTGAGGATTAATAAAGTGCGACTATAATATGAATTAGATTAATGAAAAGATACAACATGAAAGATTAACTATCATGAATTAATGTTTAAAGAAAAAGTTGATATAATCAAAGAGAGGTCGTTTCATTAGCCAAAGCTCAAGAAAGCTAACTCAATACAAATATTAGTCTCGGACTCAGACTTCTATGATTTTGATAAGAATAGATCAGAATATCAGAAGAGTGCATCCAACCAAAGCAGATATAGACATTGTGTGATGAAGAAAATGGCATGTCTCGATTGTACTGTTTGATCTTAGAAGTCATATGGTTGCAACCATTCAAGGTCCATTTCGGCTACTTGAGCTCCAAAACTGATACTGAATTTGGATTAGTGAATTGACTGGATTCAGGGTTTACTAAATCTTGTGGACATTTTTGAGTAATAAACACAAATATTTTTGATCAAGTTAATATTTTTTTCTCATTATTTGAGTCAGGAAGAAAGCTGGCAGCGGGGGATGTGTTCGGATTTATCGAAAAAGGGGAGACACCTGGGCAGTATATTGGAACTGGTCAACAAAATTGGACAACACAACTCCAGATTAGGTAAGACATAAGTATGAGATGGTGGAAGTTCTTGATGATTACTCTGAGGAGCTTGGAATCAAAATTCTCTGGAACATGAGGCCTAAGATTACTAACTACATACTAAAGGAATGGTTGTTATAGAGCCTATCATGCAAATGTATATGAGGAGAATTGAACATTGACATAATTACGGTTTTACAAACTATATATTGTACTAAAATATGTAGTTAGTCTTCAAAATATTCTATATTTGCAAATATAAGGAAGAGTGGGACGGTATTAAATTGTTTACGTCATGAATTCTCCTCATATGGTGCTACTAAGAAAGAATAAGGTGTTTTTAATACTAAGGGCAGGTTTGATAATAAGACAAACACTATTGGTCATCTTTCACCTCTGTTTGAAAAACTAAAGAGAAATGGAGGTAGCATTATTGTTGTTTTATATTTAGGTTCTAGTAATTTTTGGGTTCATATATTATGTGATGACGGTTCGGAAGTTGATTAGGTTCTCCTAAAAAACCTGTTGGTGGACAAGTTTTGCAATCAATGTATATATGATAGTTAAGTTGGGAGTTATAAAAGAAATTTTGATATTGTTTATCCACTTGTATAATATCATAATATGAACTCGTGCTATAAATGGTTTGTGTAGATAAGAATGATGTAAGCTGTCGGAAATTTCTATCATTAGTTACACCTTGCGCAATTTCTGATGGAGAATCTGTAAGTGTATTCACATCATGCACTAAGATTTCTAAATATTACATTTATTCCATTCATTATTTCTGTATATATTTCATAGTTTGTGATATGGTTGAAATAATTTGTTATATTAATACTTTATACAGGAAATTACATTCAATTTCAATGAGCGTTTTCAATTTGGTATACCACCTGTAGTTTCGTGTTCATTTAAGAATGGAAAGTGTTTTAGAGGATATTACTCAAGTGTGAAGGGAATGTTATTTGGTTTCCGAGAACTTGCGCATTATGCAAAACTTAACAAAGAAGACATTCTACTTTTCACATATTTGGGGAGTGGTGAGTTTATAGTTAATGTTTTTGACAATGCAAAGGTAGAGAAAGAAGTCGAGGAGGATGCAATTATTAGGTAAAATGTTCATTTTATATCATAAATTGGATTTAGATGATCAAAGGTATTATATTTACAATAGTGGATGAAATTATGAAACCTCATATATATACTCTATTTTATATGCAGAGATTAATGAAGAAGATAACATCCACAATATTGAAAATGCGGCAAACGTGAATGCTCCAAAAGAACATATTATTGTTCAAATAAATGATCCAATGCCTAACATGTTTCAATTCAGTAGAGTTATGAGAAGGTCCCATGTGAACAACTCAGACCATGGAGTGGTACGGCTCACTTGAATGAACAATAATTTTAATGTACTAACTTAGCAATAGGAGTTATCTAACCTTTCTTCTTAATGCAGTATATTCCTAGATATATTCAACCTGAGGCACATGAATGAGCTGCAGGAGATCAGATAGTTTTAAGGACGCAAAATGGAGATTCTCATGTGGGTCTCTTCATTGAAAAAGGAAAAGCAAGATGCTCTGTAGGCTGGGATAGGTTTGCCGAGGACAATCATTTGACTGAAGATCATACTATTGTCTTTACATTACTTCATAACGAAGGGAATAGGGTTATTTTCCAAGTTGAATGACATTAACATGCTACAATTTCTGTTGACACAATGACATATTTCTAAAATTATGAAATTTACCTATTCACTTCTCACGACATAAATTATGACACTTTCCTTATTACATGCTCATAATTTCGTATATGGATGATAATGAGGATAATAGTTATGGTCTAACGTAATATGGAATTTAGTTTCTATGCCATAATCAGTATGGCTTATACATGAATATGTTAAACACCTTAACTTTAACTGTTGACATCCTTTACACCTTTAATAAGTCATTTTTCTTATGACAAAACATGATTATCACTCTTGAAATATAGAAATTTATATTGGAACAAAATTGTATTCTCACTTGAATAATTACGGAACTGCTGGAATAATGTAATCAATATATTTTGAAGAAAATGTAAGTTGGGATAGAAAGAAAAAATATTTATTATTTTAAATAAAAAACTAATAACATTATTTATTAGGTCTTCAAGCCTCTACTATTTCTTCAATATCGCGGTCACTAGAAGTGTCATATGTAGATATTGGTTGTTGAAAGTTAGCACCAAAAAACACCATAATGAATTCTATAACATCACAAAGTTGGATCAAATTAGTAACTTTAAGAGTTTTCGAAAAACTAAAAATATGTAGCTCTTTTAAGGTAAATTGTATAGCTCTTTCCCATATTGATTACATCAGCATTCTGAAGATTAATATAAATCCTTGAAGATTTTAACAGTATCAATAACTGCTTTGACTACCAAACAATACAAATGGATGATTTTTATGCAAAATAATCAATTTTAATAGATGATATTCAGATTATTCTGAGAAATGTAACAATCTCACCGTGCAACCATAGGGGTCTCATACTTGCCAAAATTACTATAATGGGACTTTTCAAAACTTCCTTAAACAGTGGATCAAGGGATTTAACATATTTACCCCATACAGTAACTCTAACGACATTCCTGTTTATCAAAAGTAAATGGATATGAATGGTAGATCAGCGTGAACATTATGATATCTAATTTTAATATTATAATTTTTAAACATGTAATAAATAGATTCTTAAGGCAGAACCTTCCATCGATTATTCTAAAGCGAATAATCGTTTGATCACCAATCTTATAAGGAATAACTTGAGCATGTTCAAGATCTTCGACAACATTAATAATATTTGGAAAAATCATGTTATCAACTCATTATTTTATTTATATTTAAGCATTTTCATAATTTCAGAGCTTTTATATTGCTTTTATAACATTATCAAAGCTCCTACTTTTTATAGAAAAATTGTGATTCTAAAAGAATAATTAACTGGTGGTAACACAAAATTAAAGACGGAAGACAGAAGATGAAGTGACTGCAATTAGAGTAAACGGGAGATGGAAGTTGAGATTATCGATAAGTACTTGCAAAACAAGGTTTTTTGCCGATTGGAGTAAGTTTGTAAAAGATAATAGAGTAAGATTAGAGCACAATATACTCTTTAATATGACGGGATACAGAGAAAATGGAGTGAAATTTGAAATATAATTGTTTAAGAAACCACATGACATGAACATCGACTAAGATCAAGTCAATGCTTAGATACTTATTTTGTGACTAATCTCTTCATGTACTAATATAGATTAAGTTTAACTTTTATTTTATAATTATTATGACAAAAGAATTTTCGCATGCTTGTTGTGGATCAAATGCTTTAGGCATTCAGACACTTGATACAAATTCCTTACTTCTCCTGCAAAATTATAAAACACTAATAAGATTTCATTGCATCAATATTAAGATGAATATTTATAATTTTGAGTATAATAATGATTACCACTTCGATCTTCTTGCTAACTGGCATTACAGAGTCTGGAGTCATGCTAGAGTCATAAAGTCCATTAACCGTAAAACTGACAATTGGCTAACCATCATAACTTCATATCACCTAAAAATATAAGACATTATTCTAAAACTAACAAAAGGAATTAGACTTATATCAGATATGTTAATGACTGGAATCTGAGGGGGACTTGAAACATCAGTGAGATAAAATCTTGTTATAGATGCTTAATAAAGGTCGGTGGCATGAAATAGAAAACCGCATTTGTTGTGCTTATCTTCTCTAACAGTGATTATAGCATAAAGCTCTTTTCCATCCAAGAAAAGGAGAACATTAGAAACCAATTTGGGATCTTTAAAAGATAAATACTGTTAGATATATTTGATAATGTCATGGCTAATATGATTTATGTTTAGTTTTCAGATCTTACTAAAACAGGATAAATCAGTACTTACTGGAAGTCAGGACTTAAGGATATCAGTACTTATATTATCAGGAGATAATCATCAGAAGATGGATATCAGAACTTAAGTGCTGAAGGACGTTCAGATAAGGACAGTAGCTGATTAAAGGAAAGAAGATCGAGATAAACATAAGAAGAGATATGCATGAAGAAGGAATTCTATAAAGAATATAATACTTGGAAGAAAAGATATGTGATTGATATATTTTAGGAAGCAGAATTATATTCCATATTAATTAGCGATTATCTTGTAACTGTGTAGTATATAAACACAGACATAGGGTTTACACTATAAGTGTTATCATATTCGAGAAGATTATTCGTAGTAACCCTAACAGCTCTCGTGATATTTGTTCATCACTGAGAGGTAACAGTTCCATACTGTAACAGAGTTTATTGTTTCAATAAAGTTTGTTTTCTGTTACTTGAGATATTAAAGTTCGATTTGATTGTACTTTACACTGTATTCACCCCCTCTACAGTGTGTGTGACCTAACAAGTGGTATCAGAGCCTATCTGTTAACGCACATACAGTTAAAGATCCAAACACAATCATGTCTGACACAGAAACTCCAACTAAGCCTACCAAAACTGAAGAACCACCAAAGACACAAATTCAAAGTCGGTATGAGACCATCAGAGTTCCCATACTGAGACCATCTGAATATCCCACCTGGAAGCAACAGATCCAGAATATCTTGATAGAATCAAGGAAAGGCCTCACAAACCAACCAAGCTCGCAGTTGCAGTTGCAGGTGAAGCAGCAAAGACCGTACCAAAGGAGAAGAGTGAATATACTGCTGAAGATATAGCATCAATTGCTAAGGATGCTAAGGTACAACACTTACTGCATAGTGCCATTGATAATGTAATGTCAAGTAGGGTAATTAACTGCAAGACTGCTAAGGAGATATGGGATGCTCTGGAAACAAGGTGTCAGGGAACCGATACAATTAAGAAGAACAGGAAGACAATACTCACTCAAGAGTATGAACACTTTGACTCAAAGGCTAATGAGTCATTGACTGATTTATATGGCAGATTTGTCAAACTCTTGAATGATTTGTCATTGGTTGATAAGGAGTATGATCTTGAAGATTCAAACCTTAAATTCCTGTTAGCTCTTCCTGAATGCTGGGATTTGAAGGCAACAACAATAAGAGACAACTACAATCTTGATGAAACAACTCTTGATGAAATTTATGGAATGCTCAAGACTCATGAACTTGAGATGGAACAAAGAAGCAAGTGGAAAGGAGGAAAGTCAAGGACAGTTGCTCTTAAGGCTGAAGAAGAATTCCCCAAGGCAGCTACCTCAAGGAAAGACAAGGGCAAAGCTCTTTTCATAAAGTCTGATACTGAGTCATCAAGTTCTGAAAGTGATGATGACTCGGATTCTGAAAGCTTGCCTGAGACTGATGCTGATGAGGAGATGATGAAGCTGTGTGCTCTTATGGTGAAATGGATCACAAAGATTGCATACAGGAAGTTCAGGAAGGGAAAGAAGTTTTCCAGAAAAGGCACAAGTTCTGATAAGAAGAATTTCAGAAGATCTGAGGGCAGAGGAGGAAAGTCTGATAGAGGAGATTATACCAATGTCAAATGCTATAACTGTGGTGAGAAAGGCCACATATCTCCTGATTGCAAGAAAGTAAAGGGTGACAAAGGCAAGGCTCTTGTCACAAAGAAGAAAAGCTGGACAGACACCTCAGACTCTGAAAGTGAGGAGAACTATGCGTTGATGGTAAATGCTGATAAAGAAAGTGCTGAGAGCAGTTCTGAAGCTGCTGAAATAAAGGTACCTCAGACTACTTATGCTTTTCATACTGATGATATTAATGAGTTGAGAAGATATCTTAAAACCATGTTTGTTAGTTATAGAGATCAAACTTTAACATGTGAAAGATTAACTTCTGAAAATCTTGCTTTTAAGAAAAGAAATGATTTCTTAGAAAAAGAGTTAGTTATGTTCTATCAAACTCAGAAGGATAGAGATGATGCTTTTTATGTTAGGGATGAAATGCTAAAAATGAATGAATCTCTAAAAACTGAGTTAGAAAAGGAAAAAGAGATTATCAGGACTTGGACTAACTCTGGCAGAACAACTCAAAATTTGCTAAGTAGTGAAAATTGGAAAGAGGGCTTAGGTTATGGAGAGGATAAGAATGATAAAGGAACTGTAGAAATTAAGCCTGTTGTTAAGCAAAAGCCAAAATTAAAACCTGTTAAGTTTGTAAATGTAAAGTCTGATAATGAGAAATCAGAAGTTAAAGAGGAATTAACTTTTGACAAACTAAAACAGGAAAAGATAATTGAAGTAAACATAGGCTTAATGACTAAGAAGCAGCTTAAGCATAAGCTGAAAGATGTTAAGAATGCAAACAAGGTAAAATCACCTAGGAAAAATAGGAATGGAAAGGAAGGTGTGAATAAAAGCAATGATTATAAGCCTGTTCCTGATGCTCCTAGGAAAACGTGTCATAACTGTGGAAGTTCTAACCATCTGGCTTCTTTTTGCAGGAAGAATAAGAACATAAACTCCTTACCTTCAAAATCAGGAGTTAAGAGTCAGTCTGTTAGATATAAACCACAAAATCCTTATTTTCATTGTGGTAGTTTATGGCATTCCATTTATACTTGTAAGGAATATCATAGTTTGTACTATGATTATTATCAAATAAAACCCTCTTTAAAGAAAGTTTCCATTGTTCCTTCTAGTGTAAATTCTGATTCAAAGTCTGATAGTGTTAGTCCTGATAAGAAAAATGTTAACATAAACTTTGATGCTAAATCCGCTGCAAATGTTAATAAACTTGATAAGGCCAAAGGATCCAAGCAAGTCTGGGTCCTTAAAACTAATCATTAGTGGTCTTTGTGATTGCAGGGCAATAGGAAAAATATTCTAGTTCTGGACAGTGGATGTTCAGGACATATGACTGGAAATAAAGCCCTGCTATCAGACTTTGTGGAGAAAGCTGGCCCAAGTGTTTCTTATGGAGATGACAACATTGGAAAAATATTGGGATATGGCAATATTAATCTTGGGAATGTCATCATTAGAGAAGTAGCTCTGGTCTCAGGACTTAAACACAATCTGCTGAGTATAAGTCAAATCTGTGACAGAGGTTATCATGTTGATTTCTTTGAAGAACACTGTGAAGTTGTGAGTAAATCCAAAGGCAAAGTTGTTCTAAAAGGATACAGGTGTGGTAACATTTATGAAGCTAAGCTTTCAACAAGTACTGATGGTTCTGCAATCTGTCTGATGAGTAGAGCATCAATTGAAGAAAGCTGGAATTGGCACAAGAAACTCTCTCATTTAAATTTCAACAATATAAATGAACTAGTCAAGAAAGATCTTGTGAGAGGACTGCCAAAGTCAGTATTTGCTCCTGATGGCCTTTGTGATTCTTGTTAGAAGGCCAAACAAAGAAAATCTTCATTCAGGAGCAAGACTGAATCATCAATTCTTGAGCCTTATCATCTACTACATGTTGATCTATTTGGTCCAGTGAATGTCATGTCTATTGTAAAGAAGAAATATGCGTTGGTCATAGTGGATGAGTTCACCAAATACACATGGGTGTATTTCTTGCACACAAAAAGTAAAACTGCATCTATCTTGATTGATCATGTCAAACATCTGGATAAATTGGTCAAAGATTCTGTGAAAACCATAAGAGTGATAATGGCACTGAGTTTAAGAATTTGATAATGGAAGAGTTCTGCAAAAACCATGGAATTAAGCAGGAATTTTCTGCTCCTGGAACTCCACAGCAAAATGGAGTTGTTGAAAGGAAGAATAGAACTCTCATTGAAGCTGCACGTACAATGCTTGAAGAAGCAAAGCTTCTAACCTATTTCTGGGCTGAAGCTTTGCAGACTGCTTGTTTTACTCAAAATGCAACACTCATTAACAAGCAAGGAAAAATACCATATGAGATGGTAAAGAAAAAGAAGCTAAATCTGAAGTACTTTCATGTATTTGGATACAAGTGTTTTGTTGTCAAGACTCATCCTGAACAGCTATCTAAATTTGATCTAAAAGCTGATGAAGGAATCTTTGTTGGATATCCACTTTCCATAAAAGCCTTCACAGTCTATAATTTGAGAACAAGAGTGGTCATGGAATCTATCAATGTCTCTTTTGATGACAAGAATATTACTGGTCTTGAAGATTTTATTGATCATGATCAGCTGAGATTTGAAAATGAAGACTCAAATTCTGATACCGAGAATCCTGACAGCCTAAGTCCTGATACTGTAATCTCTGATGGATTAAACTCTGATGTTATTGAAACTGTGGTGACTACGCCAAAGGAAGATGCACCTATGCAGGGGGAGCATACTCAAGAACATACCACATCTCAAGAAGTATCAGAACATACATCTGGCTCTTCAAGTTCTGATTCGTCAAGTTCTGATAAGCCAAGTTCTGATAGTTCTGAAAATCTAAATTCTGAAGAATCCAACTCAGAGAGCATAGTTTCAGGGAGAGCATTGGAAAATGAAAATGAAGACAGCATGGATCATGGGGGAGCATCCAGTTCTAGAGAAAACCTTCCATCTGCAAGGAAGTGGACTAAATCATATACACCTGATTTGATAATTGGAAATCCTGATGCAGGTGTCAGAACTAGAACAGGTACTTCAAACGAATGTCTTTACAATTTTTTTCTCTCTCAGACTGAGCCAAAGAAAGTGGAAGAAGCTCTTCAAGATGATGATTGGGTGCAAGCAATGCAGAAAGAGTTAAATGAATTTGAAAGAAACAAAGTCTGGACCCTAGTGCCAAGACCAAATAATAGATCTGTTGTTGGTACAAAGTGGGTATTCAGAAACAAAACTGACAGTGATGTCATAATAACAAGGAATAAGGCAAGGCTGGTTGCAAAAGGATATTCTCAACAGGAGGGAATTGATTATGATGAAACATTTGCACCAGTTGCTAGGTTAGAAGCCATAAGGATATTTTTGGCTTATGCTACTCACAAAAAGTTTACTAACTTTCAAATGGATGTGAAAAGTGCTTTTCTCAATGGAGAATTGGAGGAGGAAGTATATGTTGAACAACCTCCAGGCTTTGTAGATTCCAAACATCCAGATTATGTCAACAGGCTTGATAAAGCACTTTATGGACTTAAGCAAGCTCCCAGAGCATGGTATGAGACTTTAGCTCAGTTTCTTCTGGAAAGTGGATTCAACAGAGGAACTATAGATAAAACACTATTCTACCTCAACCATGGAAAGGACTTACTTTTGGTCCAGATTTATGTTGATGATATCATTTTTGGGTCTACAAATGACAGACTTTGCAAGAAGTTTGCCAAGCTGATGTAGTCAAGGTATCAGATGAGTATGATGGGGGAACTTAGCTATTTTATGGGCCTTCAAGTCAAGCAGAATGAAGAAGGAACTTTTATTTGTCAATCTAAGTACACCAGAAATTTGTTGAAGAAATTTGGAATGCAAGATTGTTCAAGTGCATCCACTCATATGGCCACTGCAACAAAATTGGATAAGGATACTGGTACATCAGTAGATATTACTAATTACAGAGGTATGATTGGCTCACTACTCTATCTAACTGCAAGTAGACCTGATATCATGTATGCTACCTGTCTTTGTGCAAGATTTCAAGCAGATCCAAGAGAACCTCACTTAACAGCTGTGAAAAGAATTTTCAAGTATCTTAAGGGAACAGCTGATCTGGGATTATGGTATCCCAGAGAATCAGATTTTAAACTAAGAGGTTACTCAGATGCATATTTTGCAGGTTGCAAAATTGACAGGAAAAGCACAAGTGGAAGCTGCCAATTTCTTGGAGGCAGATTGGTTTCTTGGTTTAGCAAGAAACAAAAGTCAATTTCCACATTAACTACAGAAGCAGAATATATTGCTGCAGGAAGCTGTTGTGTACAGATTCTTTGGATGAAGAATCAGTTACTGGATTATGGGTTAATATATTTCAAAATCCCTATTTACTGTGATAATCAAAGTGCTATTGCTATGACAGGTAATCCAGTTCAACACTCTATGACAAAGCACATCAGCATCAGGTACCACTTCATCAGGGAACATGTAGATGAAGGTACAGTGGAATTGCACTTTGTTCCAACAGATCAACAACTAGCAGATATCTTCACAAAACCATTGTGTGAAGCTACTTTTACAAGATTGGTAAATGAAGTTGGAATGGTTTCAGTTTCTTTCTATAAATCTGCTTAGTTTTGTTCTGTTGCATCAGACTTTATGATCAGTATTTACAGAATTCAATCTCTTTGTGTATTCTGTGCTTAATTGAAAAATATGTTTAAGTACTGACTGTTGTCTGATCAATGTTTCTAAACTCTGATAGTGATATGTCTGTTTAGGTAACTATTCAATCATATGAGGATAACTGTGCTAGATGCTGACCTAGTAGTCTTCAATAAACAAGGGATCCCATATAAGAAGTAATTATTCCTGTGGAAATCTATTGACACAAGCAAATTCTGATAATTGAGCTTAGTTGAGTTTACTTAGTCTATCTTATTACTAAGTCACAAACTAGAATAATGCTACTCATCTGTTAAGTTCTGATGCTAGTAAATCTGTTGAATGTACTAAGTGCTGATAAACCTCACTTATCAAAAGAAAAAGAAAGAGGGACAAGGATTAAAAATCAGGTACTCCTTTGAGATCTAGAGTAAAAATGTGGAAGGGAAGACCCAAGTGCATTGCTGGTATTAAGTAATATGCATCAGAAAAGCAAATAAAATATTTTCTTGGTGACTTTTCACACTCTATGATTACTGAAGAAATACTCTGATAATAGCATAAATTCTGATAAGCAGTCGTGACTCACTTACACTGAGAAGCCACTGTAAAATAGAATTTAAAAAGATGCACAAAATTAGCACAAAATAGTTGAGGTGGACTCAAGCATGAATTCATTCAATAGTAGGTTTCCGAATATTGACAGGTTTTTAGTAAAGTTTTAGTTATGCCTTATTTCTAAGATGTACTGAAGTGAATCAGACTTTTCTCTTTGTCTGATATTTAGCTTAATGCACACACTAACCACTCCATATGAATGATGAAAATCACTGTGGAGATCTATGTTGTTTTAGATGAACAGTCATTGTGTCACATTGCACAAATTCTGAGGACAAGTTCTGATTGCATGTTCTGATGATTAAATTCTGAAGAATATAAATCAGAATTTGTGTGAGGACTTACTAAAATAGGTATTCCTTTTTCGAGTTAAGAAATTATGTTCTTATGACTGTTAAGTTCTGATATAAGTATAAGTTCTGATATTACAGTCTGATTCTTTACTTGACTTATTTTTGGATAAAATTTGACAACAGTCTCAGTTTAAACCAGAATACTGTTGAAGTGGAAGATTAATAGTCACTATAGTTAGGGATAGTGGTACTCGTACATGAACAGTCAACTTTTACTTGCTTCTTGTGCGCATTAAACCATGTTTTCTCTTTCCAATGAATGTTTTTCTTTTTCCAAGTCTGGGGAGACGAGGTGGAATTAATTCCACCTGTCAGCATTAAATTTCTTTGCGTCTCCTGGCATTCTCTTGCCTATATAAATAACCACTTCACATCAGCCTTCCCATCACCTCTTTTATCACAAACTCACCTTCATACTTTTTCTATCAAAAACACCATGGTCAATTACAATATGTTTTTGAACTATGAAACATTCAACATGGAGCTGAGCTGTGCCGATTGGCAGCAGGAATGGCACGTCACTGCCATTCCTGATGAGATATGGGACTCCGTTCCCCAGGAGGTACTTACCCACCTCTTGTTCTTCTACATGGACTACCATCGCCATCTGGAGCGATTGGAGGAGGAAAGGCTGGAAGCTCTCCGCCAGCAAGAGCGAATCATTCAACTCGCTATTCTGTTTGTCGAGAGTAGGAAGAAGAAATAATTTATTTTCTTCTTCCTGTTTTTCTTTATCATCAGCCTTGCCCTGCTTCTTGAGCTAGGACTAAGGCTGTTGACGTTAGGTTTAGCAGCTTAGGGAAATCTTGTACAAGTTCTGATGTAATTTCAATTTCATGAATGTATTCTCTTGATATATTAATGAAATTTGTTTTTGTTTCAAGATCTTATCTCTGAGATATTTTGTAATGTATTGATAAATCCTGATACATATTCATATTCTGATGACCATATAAATTCTATTTTAACTTAAGTTCTGATTTTCTTTTATCAGTACTTGCTCGTCCGATTTATTATGGTCATTTTCACTCGATTTTTTTTCTTCAGAATATTGATGTTGCAGTGAAAAATAATTAAATAAGTGGGAACAGTTTCAATTTTGAATTAAAACTGTTTCACCTTGATTAATGGAATAACTGGGTAAGTGGAACGGTTTTTCCTTGAAAAACTGCAAGTGGGTAAGTAATGATTACTGTTTTCTCATGCCCATTAACTATTTGTTTTAACTGCATGTCTGACAGGTGTCCAACGGTTACATTTTTTCTTTCACAAGTATAAGTAAGACAGAGAGAAGATTTTTTAATCTTTTATTTCCTTTGATACTTTTTCTCTCTACTTGCTTTTACTCTCTTTCTTCTACTAACGTTGGTTTTTCATATAGACATTCTATCAAACACCTAACAGGCACTTAAACCTCTCGATTACTTTCATGGCACCTAAGGATTTAGTCATTGATGGAGCTAAATTTGTTCCAAACAATTATGCTGCTATTCTTGATAATGCTGAAGCTCCGTCTGAATTGCATTTTGTGCAAGACCTTCTTGCACACAGTGAAATCGGGTATGCATTGACCCAACCTTCAGTATTCTCAAGCCAACAAGTTCTGACACTTTGGAGGACTGGAAACTTTGATAATGGTGGTCCAAATGGTACTCCTAGTATTGTTTTCGAAGTGGGTGATTCTTCATTTGCAGTCACTCCTGGTACAATACGCAAGGCTCTATATCTCCCAGAAGGATGTACTTTTTCAATTCCAGAGGAATCAGCTCTTCAGGAGTTAATGGCCAGTTTGGGGTATGAACAGAGTTTGGCAAAGCTTGGGCAGTTAAAACGGGCTCATATCAGAAGGGAATGGAGCTTCTTCTTCGACTACATCACTAAAGCTTTTGGGAACAAGTGTTCGAATTTTGATGCCATCCCTATAATGAGTCAGCACATTGGGTATGCCATTATAAACCAAACTCATTTTGATTTTGCAACGGCTATAATAGGTTTTATTGGGGATAGGATGACAGAGGATAGGAATGTTGTTTACTTTGCTAGATTCTGTTAACTTATATATACTTTTTGTATTGATGAACCTCGACTAACCAGTACCTTAACTTCACCTTTTAATGTTGCCAAACGTTACTTTAATGACCTGGTAAATGCTGACACTAAGAAACCAGTGGTTAGACCTTTACAGATTCCTCAGTCTGTGAAACAGATCTTAGTAAATGCTGATCCTGATTCCTATAGATCTGTTTATCCTGATGTCCAACCAATAAACACCTCCCAAACACCACAACAACCATCAGAACATACCACCCATACTACTCAACCAACCCTTAGGCAATATATCAAATCCTATCTCTCCACTTCACAGACAGTTCAATCCTCATCCTCAGTACCTACTGTGAAGCCTTCATCTTCCAAACCTAAGAGGACAAAGACTGTTCCTCAAACACCTCAAAAGAGAAGGAGGATTGCTTTGAGAGATGAGTCTGACAGTGAGGAACAGGTTTCTACATCAGAACCTATTGTCCAAGAAGCTGAGACAGTGACTTCTCAGAAGGATTCTGAAATTGGGGGATCTAGGCTTCTCAAGAGGCTTAGAAGAATGACTGTTCCTGAAACTCCCAAGAAATTCATATCTACAAAGAGATTCAAGAAACAGAGGGCAAAAAAGCCAGTTTCAGATGAAGAAGCAGCAGCTAAGGAAGGAGATCAGGAATCTCTGATCTCACAAGAAAAGGAATTTGCTAAAGTCACTTCTTCTTCATCAACTCCATCTCAGGAGGCTGTTCCTGAACAGGCCAACATACCATCTATGTCTCATGTTCAAAAGTCTGTATCTCCTGTTAATACAGGCACCATTATTGAAATTGATGTTCAGAACTTGGTTGTGCCTGAAGTAATTCTCCTAGAAGCTCCAACAGCAACTCATCCATCAACAATACCTGTTACTGATGCTGCTCAAATTTCAGACTTCTCTGCATCTCGATGCTGATGATCAGAATATAGGTGAGCATCAGGATATGGCAGTTGATCAGAACTTAGAACCAGATCAGCACTTAGAGGATGTTGAAGCCTCCATTGCTACTCACACTGTTGTTTTATCAGAAGATACTGATTCTGTAAGTTCTGATGCTGCAGATGCTGGAGATACTGGTGATGCTGCTCCAAATGTAGATGCTGATGAAGCAGGTCCTTCAGGACATGCTCCTCAACAAAGTATTCTTAAATCTAAACTTGTTAAGAAGTTTGTTACCAGAGAAGCACCAGTGCCTTGGAGTGAAACTCCTGCAGGACAGGAGTGGACTAAGGAATGGAACTCAGTTTCCTGTGTTCCAAATGCAAAGCATCTTGCTGAGCACTTGACAAAAGCTGATGAAATATTAATTTCTGATGATTTCAAAACCCAGCTTAGAGTCACTACATTGAGTACTAAACATCTACAAGGTCTCCATTTAACTACTCATGCAGAGCTATACAAAAATTAAGGAAGAATTCATCAAACAGGACCAAATTCAGAAAATTGACAAGAAAAAGTTCTTCCAACCTACCTTTGACATGATTGCTTATATTGAGAAGACTCAAGAGAAATAACAAGCTCAGATTGATGATATTCTGAAAAATCAATCTTCTCAGCAATCTCAACTTACTGAAATCCAAGCCTCAGTGGAATTGCTTGTCTCTCTTCTCCTACCTGCTGATGCCAAAAAGGGGGAGAAAGTAATTAAGTCCAAATGCAAGACTGGCAAGACACTGAAAGAGAAGGATGATGAAAAGGATGATCAAGGAAACTCTGGAATGGGTAGAGGTCATAGTCAAGGTAGAGGTTTCTCATCAAGAAAAGCTGAAATCACAAGTTACAGGACAAGTTCTGATACTGGGAAAAGAATTAGTTCTGCTACTGGTAAAAAGATAAGTTCTGATGAACTTTTAGATCTTAATGAAGAAATGTCAAGACAGTTATTTCTTCAGGAAAATCCAGGAATGGACTTGGAGAGTTTAATGGAAGAAGAAGCCAGACTTAAATCAGAGAAAGTCACATCTAAATCTGAAGCTTCTGGTAAAAAGACACTTCCAAAACTCAAAGGCATTGTGATAAAAGAAAGGACAAATACTGAAGCAACATTGGCTAAATCACAACCACAGATAGATCGAAGATCCAAGGGTAAAGAAAAGGTTGGTGAACCTATCAAGGTTTATGTGCCTCCTGAGAATGAAGAAATCACTGATGAAAAGGATGATCTTGCTCTGACTTCAAGAAAAGTTCTTAAAACAACCTCTGACATGGCTCAAGTTGTTCAAAGTCAAAAGACAGTAAGTTCTGATATTTCAAAGAAGCAAGTAACCTCTGACATAGCTCAAGTTAACTTGATATCAGAAGATAGATCAAAGACACTCCTACCAGAATTCACTAAAGCAAAACAGACTCAACCTTTGAAGACTGTTGCAAGTGGTTTTGAAGCAAGAGTAGTTACTGGAAAGGAAGTAAGAGATAAAACTGGATTGGGAAGTGCCGATGAAAGAATAATACAGAACACTACCAATGATCCAACTTCCTTGAGTGAACCAGGTATTGGAGCAACTCCTGAGAGATTGAATCAACTGGAATCTGTACAAATGGTTTACCATACCTACTTGAAAGAACACATCTTGTTGTACTTCATGACAGATGGTAGGGTTTATCATATAAGGCAAAATGCCATTCCATTGAAGTATTTTGAAGAATTGGAGCATATACTATTCTTACTTCAAGTGGATGACAGATTGACAGGAAGTGCTGCAAACTATTTGAAGGATCAGATTCAGATACAGAAAAGGCTTTATTCTGTTAAGTCTGACAGCACATATGTTCCAAAGTACAGAGATCACAAGGGTGATATAGTTGAAATGAAGCCCAACACTGCTAAAATTATAACTACCTTTCTGGGTTACAGGGCTATGGAATTCAATCTTGAGTCTGATAAAGCTTATTTGATCAGACTAGATCAGGATATAAGAAAAGCAAAGATTAATGATCTCAGGGCTGCAATCTTTCAAATTGGTGAAGATAATGCAGAGCTTAAAGATGCTAAAAGGAGGATGATTGATGAACTTAGATATGCTGAGAGATGTTTGTTGAAGAACTATCTCAGAACAACTCCTGATATCAGAGAGATCAGAAGATGAAGCCAAGTCAAGATCTACAACTGATTAAATTCTGATATTTGTACAGACTGAAGCTGTTATCAGAAGTTAAATGTTAGTAAAGCTTTAAGGACTGTAAGTTGTAGTTATCTAGTCTAATTCTCATGCATTTGTACTTAATGTTTTTGACATCATCAAATATCTGTTAAACTTGTATAGTATGCTAATTTACAAGTTGGGGGAGATTGTTAGATATATTTGATAATGTCATGGCTAATATGATTTATGTTTAGTTTTCAGATCTTACTTAAACAGGATAAATCAGTACTTACTGGAAGTCAGGACTTAAGGATATCAGTACTTATATTATCAGGAGATAATCATCAGAAGATGGATATCAGAACTTAAGTGCTGAAGGACGTTCAGATAAGGACAGTAGCTGATTAAAGGAAAGAAGATCGAGATAAACATAAGAAGAGATATGCATGAAGAAGGAATTCTATAAAGAATAGAATACTTGGAAGAAAAGATATTTGATTGATATATTTTAGGAAGCAGAATTATATTCCATATCAATTAGCGATTATCTTGTAACTGTGTAGTATATAAACACAGACATAGGGTTTACACTAGAAGTGTTATCATATTCGAGAAGATTATTCGTAGTAACCCTAGCAGCTCTCGTGCTATTTGTTTATCACTGAGAGGTAACAGTTCCATACTGTAACAAAGTTTATTGTTTCAATAAAGTTTGTTTTCTGTTACTTGAGATATTAAAGTTTGATTTGATTGTACTTTACACTGTATTCACCCCCTCTACAGTGTGTGTGACCTAACAAATACCAACACAATATTGAGAATTATTTCTAGTACAAATGATTAAGAAGTCTATTATTAACTGAGGAAGGTACTTACACCTTTATAAAAATAAAAATAAGCGACATACAATTATATTCTTACTCCTTCCTGAGATTGGTAGCAGATTGTGAAATCATTTACTACGGTCCATAAGAAACACAACGCATGAACCCGTAGAATCCTCAGCAAAATTTTTGATTCCGAATCTAAAAAAAGTTAATATAGACATTAAATTAATTTATAAAGATGAGACAATATAAGACTTATTCTTATTATTGGGAGATAAAACAGTTGATCATATACCACTTTTCGATAACTGGAATGATGCGAGGACATTCAACACATTTATTGCTTCTATCAATCTTAGTAACTTCAGTCTGAAACTTGTTGTATGAATTGTACCACCAGAAAGAAAACTCCTCGAAATTGACAACACAAATATAGAGAACATGTTATTTCGTTTAATTCGAAACAAAATAAGGAATAGACGAATATACGTTGAAAAAGTTTTGTACAAACTTAATATTGCATCAAATTTATAATCCGCACAACCTTAAACAAATCTCCAAGATTCAACATTAGTTGACCAGTAGACATCATCTCAAATGTTGGAATGGCGATAGTTTCCGAACTCTGACCATCATCATTCACATACGACTTATAACAATCTTCTTGAAGTCTAGAGATAAATATTAAATTTATTACATAGGCTCTATATGGTTGTTACAATGAAACATATGAAAAATCATCAGGAAAATGTTCAAATAACTTAATAAAGTGGAAGTCATCTTAATTAAAATGAATGCACTTGGTTCATTTTCTTTTCTGTTTCTGAATGTTGTTATCTAGGTGTTCAATATTTATCATAGTTCAACTATTTACTAAAAATGTATAATTTGACCATTAGAATGTACCATTTTAATTATGTAGATGAATTAAGAATTTTTTATATTAATAGGACATGGCCCCGCGCTAAGCATGAGAAAATTACCATTAAGTAAATGATAATTTAATTTTATTATCTTTTTAAAACTATATACGTGAATAATTACCCTAAATCTACGTAACTTCAAAGAAGGTCATAACTTAATGAATGAAACTTAACTTATCGCTTTTTTATTCGCTAAATAGAAATGTTTTTTATTCGTTTTTTTAGAAATTTCTAAAAGCCAAAATAGGAAATTTAATCTTAAAATATTAAAAAATGTAAAAATAAGGTATATGCTTAAATTTTAAAGATGATCAAATAAACATTTAAAATTTTTAAAAAATAGAAAATTACATGATCCCCACTGATAACACTTGATACTCCACTGTTAATAAGTATCACACCTGATACTTCACCGAGAAGGAGTTTTACCAACTATAATATTTATCAGAATCAAAATCATGCATATTTATCTACGCTACCTATCCACGCATTGTTACTATAATAATTTTTTGACTTTCATCCCTCTACTTCTGGATATTGTTATCATAACAATGTACATACACAACATATTCACACATTAATATTTCTATCTTTTCACTTAAACCTAGTACTCTTCCTGGCATTATTAGTGATTCAAAAGCCATATTAAAAGATAATTCTCTCGATTGTTTATATTAATTTTTGTAAATTTCATTGAGTATAAATTTTTTAGCCATCATTATAAATTGATATGGTTAATGAGGAAGCGGGGGGCGTTACAGTAATTAGTGAGGATTGCAGTTGCGAGTGAATTTAGGAACATAAAAATTTAAATAATTTATGTAATAAAATAATTAAAAATAATTTTATATTAATATTTGACCAGAATTTCTTTCAAGTGAAAATACTAAATCTTGCAATAATTTGACAGTTTTTTAAATCTTTAAAAATTTTATTAAATATTAAAATATAAGCTTAATTGATTTAATAATTACATTTAAAATAAAATGTGATCTAAAATTTTATTATTAAATCTGATTTTCGTAATTGATAATTTTTCATTGCGTTTGATTTAATATCTTTTATTGTAAAACATGACTTGACATTGTGTCGCACCCCCATTTTATATTTTAATATTTGAAAAGTTACTAATATTGAAAAAAATAATTAAAAAATATTAATTGATTATAATAACGGGTGATGGCCATAAATAATTTTTTTAAAGGCATAAACCAAAATACTCATAGTTTAACTCGTTCAAAATAATTATTGTACACTGCATTGTACTCCACTGGCACAATACTATCTCACCAACACTCTTTTATTAGTTAATTATCAGGCGTGATACTCCTTGTCGAGTATCATCTATAACTAGCATAATAACCCGTGCGGGGCACGAGTTATTTTCTAGAGTTTTTTTATGCATCGTGCAATTATAATGTTCTTAGAGCAATTCCAACACTATCCTTATATAGGCTCTTGAGTCAAATTTTGAAAAAAATGGAGATAAAATTTATTTCCAACAAGCTCCATGTCCCCCTCTATAACATTAGGAGTTTCGAATGTTTCCTCACTAGTGAATACCCCCTCCTAAACTATTATTATATTATATTTTTCTTACCCGTCTATTTAACACAAATGACATTAATGAGTAAAAAGATAGATAGAAAGTGAGTTTAAGGAGAATTGTTGAAGAAACTGTTTGATTTTTTCTTCTAAAATATTGGGAAGTTATTTATTTATATTATTTGTAGTGAAAATGCAAGGAGGTTGTTAGAGTTGCTCTTAGTTGTTTTCTTATTTGTAAAGTTGTACAATGTCTAACGCGTATCAAATATAAATTGATTGTTGATCAATGTGTATTATTTTCATACAAGATATTACCAAATTACACAATGTTTCTAATATAGCTCATTAAGCAAAAAATATATATTTTTGTTTGTGTTGTATAATTTTTATTTAATGAATGAATATAAACAGGGTAGTAAGTGTACGTGTAAAACGAAATGATTAAACTTAATCTGTAGAATGTCGTTAGTATGTTTACAAATAAAAAGGTAAAAATTAACATATATGTTGAATACATAGCTGACCAAAAATTTTGAATTTTATTTAAATAAACTATATGTACTGGTCTATATTATTACTGAGTTCACTACTAACTGTTGTGCAAGACATGCCTGTATCATAACAAGACTAAGTCATATTGACAACCCTAAGATTAGTTGTATTGTAACCTTAATCTGTAATTTATACTTGTAACACTTAATGTCTGTAAAATGTAAATGGAGCAGACTGGAGCATTTTTCCCTAAATAATGTCAAGCCTAAGAATTCTATCTGGAAGAAGATCAAGAAGGTCATGCCTCAGAAGAATTATGAAGAAGTTTGGAGTTGAATAATCCTGTTTGGTGAAAAACATTCTAAGTCAAGATCTCTACAAGTCACAGAATTAGTGTTATAGAGAAGTCATTCGAGAACTCAGAAAGTCCTATCGAGAACTCAGAAAGACCTATCGAGAACTCAGGAATTTTCTATCGAGAACTCAGGAAATGCTATTGGAGATATCGATAAGTCAGATACCCATTCGAGAACTCAAAGATATCGACAAGTATACATTCATTAGAGAACTCTGATTTATCGATAAGCCAAAGTCCATTAGAGAACTCTGAGTTGTCGATAAACCAAAATTTACTAGAGAACTCAGAGTTGTCGATAAGTCAAGTCAACAATGAAGTTTTAGAGATATCGACAAGCCAACATGCCTATCGAGATGTCGAGTTCTCTACAACTTAATTGGAGATCTCGAAGTGAAGAAATTTCTCTAAGTACAGAATTGCAGAACAGTTCAATATCCAAGGTTGCAAATCAACAAACAATTCACACAGCTGAATTGAGAAGTCTATAAAAAGCAGCTTGAGATATGTGCAAGATTAATGGTGAAGATTAACTGACAAAGGAGGATCAACCAATACACAGTGGATGAAGATATGCTAATCTAGATATGGAAATCTCACTTTTCCTTTAAATAGAAGTGATTAGTGACATGTTAGAAAAGTGATTAGCACTTCTTATTGTTCACTGTGTAAACCAAAGTTAACTATCATATAAAGTTAACTGAGGTCCTTTGTTTAAGAGATGACTAAAAAGATTAGAAATTGTATTCTCTCTCAAGAAAAGAAGCTAAGTTCTAAACCAAGAACTTAGAGATTTTGTAGCAAAACACTGCTTGATTTTTAATATAAAATAAAGTGAGTTTTGAAGATCTTTATTTTACATATTTGCATTGTTATTTATGTTTAACATCTATTTTACAAAGTCATTGATAACAACCAACTGCTAAACCCAAAGTCGATCAAAAAGTAAACATTTAAGCCAAAACACATTCACCCCCCCTCTGTGTTGTATTCATTTCTAACAAGTGGTATCAGAGCAAAATCTGAAAGTAAACAGATTAGATCTTGGAAAAATGAATACAAAGAAAATCAGTAGTATCAAGATTCCTCCCTTTGATAAGGCCAACTACACTTTATGGAAAAAGAAAATGTTGCTGTTTATAAGAATGGCCAATCACCTTTACATTCAGATCCTCAAGAATGGACCCTTCACTCCTATGGTTAGAGTTGAGGAAACCACAGATGGAGACATGGTTATTCCAGCTCTTTATGCTCCCAAGGATGCCTCTGAGTATACTGAAACTGAAATAGAGAAAGTTTCCCTAGACAGTGCTTTGCAACTGATACTAATTGAGTCACTTGACAATGTAATGTATAATAACATTGTCAACTATAACACTGTTAAACAGATCTGGGAAAATATTGAGATACTCTGTGAAGGAACTGAGGAGGTTAGGTCAAATCAAAGAAGGATATTAATTTCTCAGTATGAGGGTTTTATGGCTAAACTAAAGGAAAGTATTACTGATGTGTTTGAAAGGTTTAATAAGCTGATAAATGACTTGCATCTTCATGATAAATTTTATGATGTTGAAGAAGTGAATTTGAAGTTCTTGCTTACTCTCCCTGATCATTTGGAACAAAAGATCTCTGCAATCAGAGAAGGAAGGGATTTGAGTAGAATCACACTGGAAGTGCTGTATGGGGTTCTGAAAACTTATGAACTTGAAATGATTCAAAAGAAATCATTAAGGGCCGGTCAAGGATATGTAATGGATGGCTCAAGTGCACTGATTGTGAATGATGACCAGACCTCTAATGATGAGCAAAGATCCCAAACTCTAGAAATTTCTACAAGTGAGAAAAGAGTCAATGATACTAAAGAGCAAGTCATACTGGAATTGGATGAAGAAGATGAGTTCTACACTCTTGATGAGTTTGATGAGCTAGAAAAATCAATGACTTACTTGGCTAGAAAATTCTCTAACATTAGAGTGAAGAAACCAAGATTTTTCAAGAGCAAAGGACAGTCCTTCAACAAAGACAACAGCTGGAAAGGAAAAGGGAAGTACACTCCTGATAGCAAAACTGGCTACAAAACTGGATATATTGATAGATCAAACATAAGGTGCTTTAACTGTGATGAGTTGGGACATTTTGCTACAGAATGTAGGAAAACCAAGAAGGCAAAGAAAGACAAAGCTTATCTTAAATTGGAAGCAAAGTATGATGCTCTTCTAAAGAAGCAACAAGGGAAAGCTTATATTGCTGAGGGCAAAAGCTGGGATGATGAAGATAAAGAAGTTGGAAGCTATGCACTCATGGCCTTGGAGCAAGGAGATTCTTCATCATCTAAATCACAGGTAACAACTCTTACCACAATTGATTTAAATGTGAGTCAATATAAGGAAACTGTTGAAAAGATGAGCACAGAAATGTTCCACATTCATACAAGCATGGTTGCTGCAAATGAGGAAGTTAGCAGATTGAAAAAGATCAATAAAAAACTTGAGAGTGAAAAACAAGAGACTGATTTGTTGTTGGTTGAGCTTGATGCTGCTAAGCAAGAAAATGCATACTTAAAGAACAAATTAAAGTGTGCAAGTGAAATTGAAGCAGTATTGAGAGAAAGGCTGGAGAAGAATGAAGTGAAGCTGAAATCCTTCAAAAATGCTTCTGAGCTGATTGGCCAATATCATGAAAAGAACAAGCCATGTGTAAACATTGCCATTGGTCTTGATTATGAGGGTTTGAACAAAACAAAGAAGTCTGTCAGGGATAAAGGAAAATCAACTGAAACTGAGAATGTTCCAATTATTTTGAAGAAAGTTGAATCACCTTTGTTCAAGGCATGTGAGGTGAAATTCAGTGAAGAAGAGTTGATCATCAAACATGAGATAGCTGATGAGGATAAGGAAAAGAAAAATGATGAGACAACTCAGTCTTCCATCTCTGTTGAAATACTAAAAGCCAATCAAGAAACTAAGGAGCATGTGAAGGAGATTAAAGCTGAAGAGGTCAAAAAGAAAAAGAAGAATAGAAATGGAAAGATTAGGATAAACAAAAGCAATAATTTTGCTTATGTTGCAGATGCTCCCAGAAAGAGGTGTGAGAATTGTGGATCAATGAATCACCTAACTCGCCTTTGTAAAAAGATTGTTAGCAATCCACCTGAATGAGTCGGCAAGTACAATGAAGCTAAGGCTAATGATCCCTATTCATTCTGTGACAAGTTTGACTGCATTCCCTGCAACATGAAAGTGATGAAGAGTTGTCATAAATTGAGAATTGATCTCATAGAATCAAAAGTTGGTTCTATATCTGAAAGGGAAAATGCTCAACAGTCTATGAATTCCATTTTATCTGAAATTTCTCATTCTACTTCTGCAAAATCAGTTAACAAGAAGAAAGTGCCCAACACAGCTTGGGTAGCTAAACACACTTAATCCTTATTGTATGCAGGGCAAAGGAAAGAAGGTCATATGGATCATTGATAGTGGATGTTCCAGGCATATGACAGGTGATAAGGCCCTGCTATCACAATTTGAGGAGATGGATGGCCCTTTGGTGACCTTTGGAGACAACAGCAAAGGATTCACAATGGGATATGTTAAGATTGTTTCTGGAAATGTTGTCATTGAAGATGTAGCACTAGTTGTTGGATTAGAAGTAAATCTTCTAAGTGTTAGTCAATTTGCAGATAGAGGTTTTCAAGTTGTTTTCAACAAAGAAGATTGTGCTTTTATTAGCAAAAAGACTGGTGAAATTGCTCTTAAAGGAGTAACAAAGGGAAGCTTGTTTGTTGCAGACTTAGACTAAACAAATAAGGATGGAGTGTGTTGTTTCTACACCAAGGCATCAGAAGAGCAAAGCAAATTGTGGCATAAGAAGCTATCTCACTTGAATTTCAAAGCAATCAACACCTTAGTCAAGAAGGAGCTTGTGAGAGACATGCCCAGTCTGGAATTTGCTCAACTGGAAGTTTGTGAAGCTTGTCAGAAAGGAAAAATGAAAAGATCAAGTCACAAGTCAAAATCTGTGAATTATATAAGTGCACCTCTACAACTTATTCACATGGACTTGTTTGGGCCAGTAAATGTCTTGTCCATTTCAAGGAACAAATATGCCCTTGTCATGGTTGATGATTTTTCAAGATACACTTGGGTTGAGTTCATGTACTCTAAAGATGAAACTCCAAACATTATAATTGAGCACAACAAGAAAATTGAGAAGCAAGCTGAAGGAAAAGTTAGTGTGAAAATATTGAGGAGTGATAATGGAACAGAATTCAGAAACTCAACATTTAGTGAATTCTGCAAAAGCAAAGGCATTGTTCAAGAATTTTTAGCAGCTAGAACACCTCAACGGAATGGAGTAGTTGAGAGGAAAAATAGAACATTGGTTGAAGCTGCTAGAACCTTGCTACAAGATGCTCAGTTGCCAACTAGTTTTTAGGAAGAGGCTGTTAATACTGCATGCTACACTCAAAACAGATATCTCATCAACAAAGCTCATGGAAAATCACCTTACTCAATCATGTCTAACAGGAAGCCTACAGTGAAGCATCTACATGTGTTTGGAAGCAAGTGTTATATTCTAAAAGACAACTCTGAATATGTGGGAAAATTTGACTCTAAAGTTTTTGAAGCAATTTTTCTGGGATATTCATTGGAAAGAACAGCCTACAAAGTTTATGTGATTGATCAAAAGAAAATTATGGAAAGCACAGATGTGATTTTTGATGATGATAAGTGTCCAGGCTTGGAATGCCTTGTTGCAAATGATGCTGAAGCCCTTGCATTTGAGAATCCATTGATAGTGATTCTGATGAGGAAGATGAAGTTGTGGCACAACAAATGACAAATAAAGAGACCTCTGAACAAAATCAAGGGAATGAAAGCTCTCTTTAGACACCTGAATTTGATGGCACAAACTCAGGGGGAAAAGGAGAGAATGGAAATGATAGTCATGGTAATACTGAAGAAAATGATGAAGGCACTAGTCAACAGACACACACTAGAAAGTGGGATAAGAGTCATACAGTAAAAGTTATTATTGGTGATCCCTCAGCTGGTGTGAGAACTAGAAGTGCAACTGCTAATGAATGCCTACATGCATATTTTCTATCTCAAGTAGAGCCCAAGAAAACTAAAGAAACCCTAGTGGATCCTGATTGGATATGTGTTATGCAGGAGGAGCTGAATCAGTTTGAGAGGAACAAAGTTTGGAAATTAGTCCCTGCACCAAAGAACAGAAGCATAATTGGAATTAAGTGGGTGTACAGGAACAAAATGGATGAAAATGGAATTGTTACTAGAAACAAAGCAAGGCTGGTTGCTAAAGGCTACTCACAAGAAGAGGGAATTGACTATGATGAGACTTTTGCTCCTGTTGCAAGACTAGAAGTAATAAGAATTTTTCTGGCATTTGCTGGACACTCAAATTTCAAGGTGTATCAAATGGATGTCAAGAGTGCTTTTCTTAATGGTGAACTAGAAGAAGAAGTTTATGTGCAACAACCACCTGGCTTTGAAGATCCAGAATTTCCTAACTTTGTTTAAAAATTACTCAAGGCTCTATATGGATTGAAACAGGCACCTAGATCCTGGTATGACATACTATCAGAATTTCTACTCAAATATGGTTTTATCAGAGGTACTATTGACAAGACTCTCTTCTACAAGAAGCATGGTGAAGATATGATCCTAGTTCAAATCTATGTGGATGATATCATCTTTGGATCTACAAATGAAAAGCTTTCTCAAAGATTCTCTAGGCTAATGCAGAGTGAGTATGAAATGAGCATGATGGGAGAATTGAGTTACTTCCTTGGCCTTCAAGTTAAACAAAGAAGTGATGGTATTTTCATCAGCCAAACCAAATATGTGAATGACTTATTGAAGAAATTTGGTATGGTGGATAGCTCACCTGCATCTACACCAATGTCTACTGCAACCAAGTTGGATGAAGACAAGAAAGGCAAGAGTGTGGATATTTCAAGCTACAGAGGGATGATTGGATCATTGCTTTATTTGACTGCTAGTAGACCAGACATCATGTTTGCTACTTGTCTATGTGCTAGATTTCAATCCAATCCAAAGGAATCACATTTGATGGCTGTAAAAAGGATTTTCAGATACTTAAAGGGAACTCCAAACTTGGGATTATGGTATCCTAAGGAACTGGTTTTGAACTGTTGGATACACAGATGCAGATTTTGCTGGATGCAGGGTTGATATGAAAAGTACTAGTGGAAGCTGTCAATTTCTTGGTCAAAGACTTGTATTCTGGTATAGTAAGAAACAACAATCTGTGTCAACTTCCACAGCTGAGGCTGAATATATAGCTGCTGGAAGTTGTTGTGCTCAGGTGCTTTGGATTAGAAATCAGCTAATGGACTATGGTCTAGTGTACACAAAATTCCTATTATGTGTGACAATACTAGTGCCATATCTATAGTAGCTAATCCAGTTAATCATTCTAGAACAAAGCACATTGATGTTATGTACCATTTTATCAGGGAACATGCTGCAAATGGTACCATTGAGCTCATTTTTATTCCAACAAAGAAATAATTAGCTGACATTTTTACTAAACCTTTAGATGAAGCAACCTTCACTAGACTTGTGAGTGAAATTGGAATGCTCAATTCTTCATCCTACGGCAAGAACTCAGCTAATGTGTTGCAGCAGATTAATTTCTAATAAATCAACCTAGTTTGATTTAATTGGAAATTAACTGAAATATGAATTATAAATATTTCAGAATCTCTGTATATTTTTTTTAAACTAAAAAATTAACTTAGAATATTTCAAATTCTAAGTAAACTGCTTAGTTGTTAATTTACATCTTAAATGTGTAAAATTAACACAAGGCAGAATAATAGTACTCAAAGGTATAGAGAACTGAGTTCTCGATAAGTCATAGTCAAAATGACTTATCGACAAGTCATTCTAGAGTTCTCGAGTGAGTCCTCGATAAGTCTATTTACAGACTTCTCGATAAGCTCTATTATGACTTATCGATAAGACCATGTAGAGTTCTCTAATAGTGTTAATTCACAGAGTTCTCGATAAGGATATTTTGAGACTTATCAATAACTCGGAACTAAAATAATTTTATTCAACGAATTATTTTAGACAAATACTTTTGGAAAATTTATTCTGATTTCAATTTGATTCAATTCAAATAAATTAGAATCATTTTTAGTCCATTTTCGGACAAACTGAGCCTTTATCAGAGTTCTCGATAAATCATTTCTTAGTTCTCGAAAAGAATTAATAAAATGACTTATCGAATGTACCTTTTTCAAATTCAAAATTACTTCTCGATAAGTTTAATATCAAACATTTATTTGAATTCTCGATAAGTCTTTTACTTTTCTATAAATACCTAGACTTCTCAATACATACACTGTACTTACACTTTTTCGAGATCTCAAGTGACCTAGCTTTCAGACAAAAGGCGATTTCTCTCTCGTTTTTGCTCCTTTCTCAAAACTTTTTCTTACCCACTACTTCTATACACTAAAATGGCACAGAACATTGTTAGAGTTATCATTCCAGAGAAGGGAACCAACTTTATTGCTTTTCTTGATGCTAACCAAGCCCCTGATAGTTTCAAGGGGTTTGTGAAGTTTCTTTCTGAATCCTATATTGCAGGTGCTTTAACTGCAAGTCATGTGCTGTATTTGGACGTTCTTCATGAATTTTGGACATCATCTATAACTAGGACAATTGTTCTAGAGAATGTCACTTCTATGGTGGTCACCTGCACAATTGGAGGCCAAGAAATTGAGTTTTCAGCTGCTGATGTGAATACAGCCCTAGGATTGCCAACTGAGAACTATGGAGAGATGCCAACTGCAGATGAGCTGAGTGAATTCATGGACTTCATCAACTACAGTGGCTCAATCAACTTGGCAAGTCTGAACAGGACAAACCTTAGGAAGGAATGGTCCTTTGTGTTTGATTCTGTAGTGAGGGCTTTCACCTGCAGAAAAACTGGCTTTGACAACATCTCAAGTGTGGTGCAGAAGCTGGTGTTCTCAATAGCTCACAACAGGCATCTGAATGTTGGGGCTCTAATTCTGGAGGAGCTGGCTACCAGGCTTACTATGCCTTTGAAGAATAGAGGTAAAGAAATCTTTTTGCCAAGGTTTATTATGTCTACTTTAGCTCATAAAGTAAATGACATACATTTGTTAGCTGGTATTGATAGTAGTAGAATTGGCAATTGTAAGTAAGTATCCAAAATAATATTTGGCTCACTTACTACAAAGAATAAGGTGAGTGTAAGTCTTAGAATCACTCCATTTATGTTGGAGAGATTCAGGACTTATCTTTACCCTATGCCAGATATGAGGGCTCCTCAATTTGCTAGTTCAGCTATGGTTCCTGAGCCTGTGGAAGTACAAACACAGGCACACCAATAGGGACCTTCCAAAGCTGCAGCCCCTTCTTCTAAACCACTAGATGTTAGCAAACCAACCACTTTAGTCTCTTAAAAGACTGAAGTGAGTAAAAAGAAGAGAAAGGTGTTAGATTTTAAATGCAGCGGGGGCATGGCAAAACACTTTTACACATACAAAATCCAAATAAAAGCATATAAATCGTGAATAAAAATTCGAGGGATCGAATCTAACCTTTTAAAATAATTCGGAGACAACGATCAGAGATCCTTAGCAGTTGCTCCTCAAGTGTGAAGCACTCCACCGGTATCCACCAAGAAAACGATGTTAAGGAGGAGGAAAGAGGTGGAGAGAATTGAGTTTTCCAAACTTTTTGGGTTTTCGGGTTCGATGTGGGTTCTCATAAAATAGGGTCTATAATAGTGTATTTATAGGCAAAATTTTCAGCTGAAATTTTCCCATAAATATTATTATTATTATCCCATTTATTATTCTCATTAATAATTAAAACACCTTTTAATCATTAATCCTTTTTCTAAACACTTTAGAAATAATTCTCTCTCTTGATTTAATTTCCAAAAATTAAATCCTTTAATTAATAATATTAAGAACTTTTCTTAATTAATTTATAATCAATTAAATCTCATTTAATCAATTATTAAATTTGCCAATTAATTATTTATTTTTTAGCCATTACTAATTAATTCCTCCACCATTAAATCATTCTCTTTTTATGGTGTGACCCTGTAGGTTCAATATTAAGCCGGTAGTAGAAATAAATAATAATAAAACTATTTAATAATTATTTATATAAATTCTCTAATTTATTAAATATGATTAATTAATCACATTTATTCTACATTGTGAGGGATACTTCTCAGCATATCGCGACTATCCGGATAATATGAATTCACTGCTTAGAATACCAAGAACCTATTCAGTGAATAGTTACCGTACAATAAACTCCTTCTACCCTACAATATCCCGATTAAATACAAGGCATGGATCTCGTGTCAAGCCTATCTAATTCAATCACTTGCTTACCATTTATTATGCGTAGTTCTATGCAAATTAGAAACTCCTTTCTAATTTCATTCACTCTGGCCAGAGATTTCTGAACTAGCATAAGTGGATCAGCCTTGAACATTCGCTTCCTTCACTGGAAGGGGTAGATCCTTTATTGATCATACACTATCTTCGTGTACAAATTCCTATACCCAGAAGAGCCTTAATAATTGTCCTCAGAGACTAAGAACTAAACCAAAGCATAGTTCAGTGTACACAAGATGACTATGATGACCTCAAGTCTAAGGATACTTGTACAACTATCACTATGTGAACAACTGCTGACACGTGAGTGAACTCCATCAGTTGTTCAGCTGTGCGAGTCATGTTCAGTGAACTTATTCTATAATAAGCACCTACATACTAGCTATAGTGTCACCACACAAATGTCTATGAGAACAGACATCCTTCATTATGAAACAAGCATAGTATGTACCGATCTTTGCGGATTATTAATTACCAGTTAGTAATCCTATGACCAGGAACTATTTAAGTTTAGAGTTATCATCTTTTTAGGTCTCACTATTATGATCTCATCATAATCCATAAAAAGCTTTACTCTAAACTATGGTATATCTTATTTAAACACTTAAATAGATAAAGCCCGTAATAAAAACAAAAACAAGTCTTTTATTAATATCAATGAAATCAAAATAGATTACATAAAAGTTATTCCTAAATCCTTATACATGATTGGACTTAGGACATATTCCTTTCAAAAGGAACCAACCTTTGTTGTTGTACATGAGAGTGAAATAGTTCAAACTGAACCAGAGTCACCCTTGGTCAAGAGACCAAAGAAGAGTAAGATACCTGAGTTGACCACTCAAAACACCTCTGTGTCCTCCCAAAAGGGCACAGTTGAATAAATGGGGAGTAAACAGTTACTAGATGCATCCTCTCAATAGGGTGTATCTATAGAAAATAGCATTCACGCCAATGCATCATGTACTGAGTCAGCACAACCTGCACCTAGAGTGTATGGTAGAAGAAATAAGGATGTCACACACATTGAGGGCACATCATTTGAAGCTCCCTCATCCATTCAGGGGGAGCTGCAACCCCTCACAACTGAGCAACCTTCTCTAATCTCTCAAATTTCTTCATCATATAGAGCACTTGAATCTGATTCTCAAGTGCACCAACACTCAAGTGACATGGTTCATGAAACTGTGATCACCACCCAAAACCAACATCTAGATGGTGAGAGGCTACTAGTTGGGTTAGACTTTGAAGATACCATAAAAACATGGGGGTTTCATCAATTTTTACTGAAGACCCCATGGTCACTCTTGCACCTTCATGTGCACAATCATCCTCACAGATGAATAGGTTTGAAGGTAGTACTCTTGAGGGAGAGCTATCTAAATCCTCTCCAATTCAATTGGAGGTTCCTCTAGAAGGAACAACTCCCCTCAAAACCCTAGCTGAAATTGCCTTGGGAGTTGAAGCTAGGAGTACAATTGCCAATGACCCTGTTATGGGAGAGACAAGTTCATCACATTTATGTGACAGTGCTCTACAAGGTGCACAAAGGTTTGAGGCTGGTGTACATGACAGTAACCCAGTCCAATCCTCTCCAATTCCAATGGAGGTTCCCACTACATGTGGTGAACAACAAATTGTCAAAACCACATATTTATCTGTGAGTCAAACTGTGACTTCAGTCATAGGTGGTAATCTAGACATTTCTCAATAGCCATCCACATCTCAATCCAGCCAACCACATGTCATGGCTCAATGGCTACAAGATATAGAAGCTCAGCCTTATACAGTTGATGACATGTTGGTAGATCAAATCTCAGGCTTGACCAATCTCTCTCAGCAATTACTCACTTCAGACATGGGAAACCAGGACTATCAAGCTATACTGCTATGCTTCAATGAAGAGGTTGAACAACAGAAGGAGAAGATAGTAGATGAGGCTGAAGAGGATGGCAATGTAGACGCCTAGTTGTCTGATGACCATGTGGCAGAAATGGATGAAGTTTTGGCTAGATTTAGGAGGGACTACATAACCATCATGGGAAGCAATGCTAAATCTCTCACTCCTCCTGAAGTCTATGATGCCATCATGGATGTGTACAAAGCTCAACTCAAGGCTTTCCATCTCTTTGGAAAGGCCCTTGAAGTAAAATTGAATGGACATGAAGATAAAATCAGGATGCTGATCAAGGAAAATATGGATGACATTGTGGCTTCTCAAAAGGACATCAAGGATAAATTCCAGTTTTTCACTGAGCAAATGTCAAGGATGAATCTGGCCTCCATAGAGAATGAAGTGTCAAATATGAAAAGTTCTTTCAAGGCCCTATTTGATCATGTTCAAGCTCTTATCACAAATTCAAATAATACCAGGGTCAAGCTAAATCAAATGCATACTTCTAGGTATGAGCCTTCATTTCTTCTCATGGAGGGTGTCATAAAAGCTGTTGATGAGCACTTTGGGTCCTTCTCAACCAAAACCTCTACTCCTCAAATAAAAGAACTTCAAGATCAAATTTATTCACTTCAAGCTTCCAACTCAGATTTATCTTCACAAGTCAGAGCTCTAACCACATTGGTTGACAGTCAACAACATGATATTCAGACCCTAGTGGAGTCCCATATGCATTTACAAATGCAGAATACAGTTGCTTTGGGAGCCATTATGGGAAAACTCAACATACCACTGCCAACATTGCCTGAAGATGTAAGACCTTAGATTCCTACTCCCCTACTCATGCCTGTCACCAAGACTAAGGGGGAGATAGATGCAAGGCTAACACAATCAAAACTGAAAAGTCAAGTACAAGGTCTAGAACAAGAGAGACTCCTTATGGCTGCCCAAGGTCCAGGAATGACACAAGAGTTTGACAATTTGCTCACTGGACTAAGGAACTCTCTCAACAACAACTTCTTCACTTATAAAAAGACCTTGGAAAAGATTATCAATTACATCAGGGTGCTGCAGATCCCCGTCAAGGACCAGTTTTTGGAGAAAAGGATAGTGATCAATCTTAATGATTCTGGTGTAGACAGATGTATGCAAGTCAATTTCAATTATCTAATTTCTAGAAGAGCATCTGAGGTGGATATTTTGATTAAAAAGGTCAGGATAATCACCAATGAAGAGAAAATGCTACTAGCAGAGTTGAAGAAGGCTCAAGAAGCTGCATTCCCAGAAGCCTATCTACATCCAAGCAAAGGGGTGCACTATATCTGCTCTACAACCAAGCAACTGAAACATTTCCAAGTACCTAAAAAATGTGTCATGGCTAACAGAAGACTGATAATGGTGCTTGAGTCTGAGCTGAAAAGTAAGAAATTGAAGACTAATGAAGATGAAGCTATGATCAAGATTCTGAGGAGATACATTGATAACCCTGAAGCCAATTTGCCTAAAACTCAAATCAACACAGATGACTTGGGTGATGATGAGCAGAAGAAAGATGGTCAAAACCCTTCTGGCTCAAACTCAAGTCAATCTAGCAAGGCAATTGGTGGAAAAGGTGACAGTGAGAAAGAGAAGGAGAAGAAAAGTGGATCTGAGACTCAAAGGCGGGGTGGAAGGAGACAAAGATAAAAGAATGATACCTCACAACCCCTCGAAACCCTAAATATCCAAATACGAATTGCTAAACCTTCACATTCAACCTCATCAAAAACTGCTCAACCTCAAACCTCTAAGTCTAAATATTTCTACAAGCTCACTGCAAACTCTCTCATTAAAACTCAAATCACTCACAACCATACTTCTCTGAAAAGACTCAAAACTGTACCTTCATTCAAGCCACCCCATAAAACACACTTCAAAACAGTTGAAATAGGTCCAAACGAAGCCAAGGTCAAGAGAAGACTTAGAAGACAAAGAAGACAAAGAAGAAGACAACTGATAGCTGAATTTCTCAATGATCATGGATTTGGTGAAAAGGCCATCTGGAACAGATATGATCAAGATGATTTCGAACCTCTAAATGTTGTAGATTCATATGAAGACTACTTCCAACAGCTAGCTGAAAGAATTGTCAGAGTTTGGGTTGTTAATATCAAAGAAGTTAGAATCTACTACAGTGATGGGTCCTTTGAACAGCTTGGAAATAGACCAATGGATTCTCTCTCAATTGTTGAACTGAAAAGGGTGATAAGCTTGATGAATGGTAAAGATTCAGCCACTGAGACATGGAGAATAGTATTGGCAGTGTTTGTGGTTAACAGAGAGGAGATGAGAGATGAGCATAGAGCTTTGCTAGTTGAAAAGAGGAGAAAGTATGAGCATGACATTGATGAGTATATTAGAAGATCAAGAGAGTTGAAGGTAGCAGGCAAGAGCAGAATATCAAAGGATGGAAGATTTCTGAATGTAAAAGCTGGCTCTTTGTCAAGATACAGGATATGGATGTTAGCTAGTTATCTTAAGCCAGATTTGATGAAACTAATAGAGGTTCTAACTGACACCCCCATCCTAGAAGAATTAGAAATACTTGTGCAGATTAAGAACATAATTGAGAAAGGATCAGAAAGCCCAGTCTTTACTTAATTATTGTAAACTGTCAAATGTTCAATGTACAAGTGTTGTATCAGCTTTTGTATTATTTTATTTTCATTCTTTAACTTGGGGTTAGTCTTGTTAATAGGCATGAATTTGTGATAATCAATCTTCTCACAAATTGGGGGAGATTGTTGTGCAAGACATGCCTGTATCATAACAAGACTAAGTCATATTGACAACCCTAAGATTAGTTGTATTGTAACCTTAATCTGTAATTTATACTTGTAACACTTAATGTCTGTAAAATGTAAATGGAGAAGACTGGAGCATTTTTCCCTAAACAGTGTCAAGCCTAAGAATTCTATCTGGAAGAAGATCAAGAAGGTCATGCCTCAGAAGAATTATGAAGAAGCTTGGAGTTGAATAATCCTGTTTGGTGAAAAACATTATAAGTCAAGATCTCTACAAGTCACAGAATTAGTGTTATAGAGAAGTTATTCGAGAACTCAGAAAGACCTATCGAGAACTCAGAAAGACCTATTGAGAACTCATGAATTGTCTATCGAGAACTCAGGAAATGCTATTGGAGATATCGATAAGTCAGATATCCATTCGAGAACTCAGAGATATCGTCAAGTATACATTCATTAGAGAACTCTGATTTATCGATAAACCAAAGTCCATTAGAGAACTCTGAGTTATCGATAAACCAAAATTTACTAGAGAACTCAGAGTTGTCGATAAGTCAAGTCAACAATGAAGTTTCAGAGATATCGACAAGCCAACATGCCTATCGAGATGTCGAGTTCTCTACAACTTAATTGGAGATCTCGAAGTGAAGAAATTTCTCTAAGTACAGAATTGCAGAACAGTTCAATATCCAAGGTTGTAAATCAACAAACAATTCACACAACTGAATTGACAAGTCTACAAAAAGCAGCTTGAGAGATGTGCAAGATTAATGGTGAAGATTAACTGACAAAGGAGGATCAACCAATACACAGTGGATGAAGATATGTTAATCTAGATATGGAAATCTCACTTTTCCTTTAAATATAAGTGATTGGTGACAGGTTAGAAAAGTGATTAGCACTTCTTATTGTTCACTGTGTAAACCAAAGTTAACTATCATATAAAGTTAACTGAGGTCCTTTGTTTAAGAGATGACTAAAAAGATTAGAAATTGTATTCTCTCTCAAGAAAAGAAGCTAAGTTCTAAACCAAGAACTTAGAGATTTTGTAGCAAAACACTGCTTGATTTTTAATATAAAATTAAGTGAGTTTTGAAGATCTTTATTTTACATATTTGCATTGTTATTTATGTTTAACATCTATTCTACAAAATCATTGATAACAACCAACTGCTAAACCCAAAGTCGATCAAAAAGTAAACATTTAAGCCAAAATACATTCACCCCCTCTGTGCTGTATTCATATCTAACACTAACTTACAATTAACTTACTCAATTTAAAAAGATAAAAAATGCATAATTGAAGTCAGAATGACTTCCAATCATAATATACAATAATGTAAAATTTACATTTTTGTTAATATTAAAGTTGATTTCAATGAAAAATGTTAGTTTTTGAAATTAAACGTATGTATGTATGGGAAAATATTAGATTTTTATTTACACTACTGTTAACAAAATAAGATTAAGTTATATGTATGTGTGTGTTAGCATGTAAATTATTGTGTGTTACATTTCTTAATAAATTACGATGGTTTCAATTATTTATATGCTAAATATCTGATTTATGTACATGTATAATCATTATTAACATCTACTAAGACAATTGAATACTTAAATAACATGCACTTATAATTATTCAAAAATTAAAATTATGTAATAAATAAATTGCTATAATTTATATATGGTATTCATATTATAACTTACAGACAATTCATATCTATTTTTTACGCAACCGAGTATCAATCATGGTTGTAACATAAAAATAAATTATATATTTTTAAGACTTATTATTGATATTCATGATTTTTTTTCAGAAATTCGAAGGAAAAATTATAATTATATCGGTATTTAAAACATTTTTAATTTTCTTTTATTACGACTCTAATATTTCTTCATATAATAATTTGATAACATTGTATACTATTCTCCTACAATTAATAATTTTCAGTTCAATAAAGTTTTATAAATATCAGTTGAACTGGTTAATTCCTTCAAATTATTGAACAAAATATAATTTTTTGTTAAATAATATAAAATGTATTGAATCAAATGCTACAATATATTATAGATATAACTTTTATTTGAATATTTCTAAATATTAAAATAATTCAAAATATTTGTACAATATTATCTTGATCAATGAATATTGCTTATTAAAAGAATTCTTTTTAAAAAGCTAGTTTTTTTTTAAAGTGAAAAATCAAAAATAAATCGATTTAATATATCATCGTAGTTTTAACAAATCTCGTGAGATCTCATATCAAATTTCGAATATTCTTAAAATCGGGATAAATCCCAAAAATAATAATACGTTACCAGTAAAGTTAGTAATTTTAATATAAATAATCAATTGACTTGATCCAATAAAGATCTTAAACACATTAATTTATATTAACATAAGATATTAAAAAAATTTCACATTATTGGTAAGATATTCTCACCGAGCTTGTAATTTAAATTTACTAAACGCAGAATGTGACGATATTTTTTGGCCGGGTCATGTAGTCAAATTTCGAGAATTTTTATAATAATGGGCCAAGTTTTAAAATGCATCGAATCATTATAATTCGAACTTATCTAAATATGCAATACCAATATAGATTATTTTTATATAAGCGATTCTATTTCTAATATTTTTTTAAAATTATATATGTACATTTTAATTACTTTTTATAATAAAAATATGTTAAAAATATATGAGATATATTTTCATACTAAAAAATGATTAATAAATAAGAGAATAATCTATTTATGTACTATGCCTAACTTTATGTTTATAATTCAATCCTTTAAAATTAATTGTACAAATATTCAACTAACTATTTTTTTTTGCGGAATTCAAGTAACTATCTTTAAAATTAAGTAAAATATTCATTCAACACAATTACATATTATGTGTATGATAAAAAGCACACAATATGGTGTAGTGGTAAGAGGTTGTATAGGTGAATGAAATATCTCGAGTTCGAATCCCATAAACCACATCTTTAATATAAATATTAAAAACATGGGTAGTTTAGTCTTTTCAATGAGACTTTTTAATCTCATGAATATTATCCTCTTGTTCTCCTATTATATATAAAAGAGACATTTAAAATTTTGAATAAGATCTGCACATAACTTCGGGAATTGGCGCCTAGAACCTAAATCAAAGTGCCTTATATTTATCTTTTTCAATATTTTTAAAATCCAAAAAATAAAATATTGAACCTTAAATTTGAAAAATCCCCTTAATGGGTCAATGCTTAAATTTTTAAAATTGTTGATTTAAGTTCCACACTAAAATTAGGGTGTAGCTCTAGGATTTTGGGCCTAGGCCCTAAAGACCCTAAACCCTAAACCCTAAAGCCTTAACCCTAAATAGAAATGTTTTTTATTCGCTTTTATAGAAATTTCTAAAAGCCAAAATAGGAAATTTATCTTAAAATATTAAAAAATATAAAAATAAGGTATATGCTTAAATTTTATAGATTATCAAATAAATATTTAAAAATTTAAAAAAATAGAAAATTACATGATCCCCACTGATAACACTTGATACTCCATCGTTAAGGAGTATCACACCTGATACTTCACCGAGAAGGAGTTTTACATACTATAATATTTATCATAATCAAAATCATGCAGATTTATCTACGCTACCTATCAACACATTAATACTATAATATTTTTTTCACTTTCAACCCTCTACTTCTGGATATTGTTATCATAACAATGTACATACGCAACATATTCACACATTAATATTTTTATCTTTTCACTTAAACCTCCTACTCTTTTTGGCATTATTAGTGATTTAAAAGCCATATTAAAAGATAATTCTCTCGATTGTGTATATTAATTTTCATAAATTTCATTGAGTCTAAATATTTCAGCCAGCATTACTCTACGTCGCCGTCTCGCATTTTGTATAATTATTGATATGGTTAGTGAGGAAGCAGGCAGAGTATTCAGTGAGGATTGCGGTTACGAGTGAATTTAGGAACATAAAAATTTAAATGATTTATGTAATAAAATAATTAAAAAATAATTTCACCACAATTTTTTTCAAGTGAAAATATTAAATTTTGCAATAATTTGACAGTTTTTTAAATCTTCAAAAATTTAATTAAATATTAAAATTTAAGTTTAATTGATTTAATAATTACATTTTAATAAAAAGTGATCTAAAATTTCATTATTAAATTTGATTTTCGTGATTGACAATTTTTCATTGAGTTAGATTTAATATATTTTATTGTAGAATATTAATTTACATAGTGTCACACTCCCATTTTATATATTAATATTAGATTAGTTACTAATATGGAAAAAATGAATTAAAAAAATATTAATTGATTATAATAACGGGTGATGACCATAAATAAATTTTTTTAAAAGCATAAACCAAAATACACATAGTTCAACTCATTCAAAATAACCATTGTGCATTCTATTGTAGTCCATTGGCATAATATTATCTCACCAACACTCTTTTATCAGTTAATTATCAAGCGTGATACTTCTCGTCGAGTATTATCTATAATATTAAAACTGTTGAATAAGATCTGCACTTAAATCTGGGATTTGGCGCCTAGAACCTAAATCAAAGTGTCTTATAGTTATCTTTTTCAATATTTTTAAAACCCAGATAATAAAAATATTGAACCCTAAATTTTTAAAATCCGTTTAAATGGGTTAGTGCTTAAATTTTTAAAATTGTTGACATAAGTTCCACACTAAAATTAGGGTGTAGCTCGAGGATTTAGGACCTAGGTACTGAAGGCTCCAAACCCTTCCAAACCTTAAAGCCTTAACCCTAAATGGAATTATTTTTTATTCATTTTTTTAGAAATTTCTAAAAGCTAAAATAGGAAATTTAATCTAAAAATATTAAAAAATGTAAAAATAAGGTATATTCTTAAATTTTAAAGATTATCAAATAAAAATTTAAAAATTTAAAAATTTAAAAATTTAAACAAATAGAAAATTACATGATCCTCAGTGATAACACTTGATACTCCAACGTTAACTTGATACTTCACCTCAGTGATAACACTTGATACTCCACCGTTAACTTGATACTTCACCGATAAGGAGTTTTACCCAGTATAATATTTATCCGAATCATGATCATGCAGATGTACCAACGCTGCCTATCCACACATTGTTATTATAATATTTTTTTTCACTTTCAATCCTCAACTTCATATTGTTATCATAACAATGTACATATGCAACATATTCACACATTAATATTTCTATCTTCACTAAAACCTACTACTGGCATTATTAATGATTCAAAAGCCATATTAAAAGAAAATTCTCTAGATTGTGTATATTTATTTTCGTAAATTTCATTGAGTCTAATTATTTCATCTTCACATTTTGTATAAGATAAATTAATATGGTTAATGAGAAAGCGGGGTACAGTAATAAGTGAGGATTGCGGTTGCGAGTGAATTTGGTAACATGAAAATTGAAATAATTTATATAATAAAATAATTAAAAAATAATTTGACCACAATTTCTTTCAAGTGAAAATACTAAATCTTGGAATAATTTGACATTTTTTCAAATCTTCGAAAATTTCATTAAATATTAAAATTTAAGTGAAATTTTATTAAAATTCATTAGTTTATACTTAAAGTATTATTCTTATCACGTTTTTCTTAATGTGTTATTATTTTTTATATAAATTATATTGAAGCATGTTTATTTTAAAATTTTAATATACCATTTTTTTAGATTGGATATTTCACGTGCATATATCTAGCTACCAAGTAAAATTAATAATACAATTTTGAGTTTTACACAATAATTTCTTTTTTATCATAAAATAACGTTATTGTTGTTACATCAATCCCAAACAACCTTATAAGAATTTGTTTTGTAAAATTCATAATTGTATTATTTTATAAGAAATAATTTTTTTTTTTGCATAATTTTCTACTTATAAGAAATTATAATAAAAATGATATTCAATAATTTAAATTTAGATCTCACATTCTTTTAAGTTTTATGCTTCTTGAATATTTTGATAATAGTTAAATGTTAAAAATATAAATAAAATAAAAAAATATATAAAAAGAATTAAGGTAATTACTTTGAAAATTAATTAATATATACCTACTGTGAACACATGTAAAGTTTAATAATTTATGTTGAAAATATTATTCTTATCATGTTGTTCTTAATATGTTATCATTTTTATATAAATTATATTGAAGCATGTTTATTTTTAAATTTTTATATACCATTTTTGAGATTGGATCTTTCACGTGCATAAATCTAGCTACCAAGTAAAATTAATAATATAATTTCGAATTTTACAAAATAATTTCTTTACCGTAATATAATATTATTGATGTTACACCAATCCCAAACAACCTTTAAATGAAATAACATATCATTACACAAAGTGGAATTAATAAACACAACAACAGAGTTTTCAACCTAATATTTATAATAATATATAATAATAATGTGTAGCTGATTTTGTAAATAAATTTTTTATTTGAAATAAGGTTCGAAGATTCGTATCATAGTATAATTTTCACAAATTTGTTAGTTTACTATATCCAAATATATAACATATGTCTCACATTTCATTATACAAATATCATCATCTAATTTTTTATTGTGACTATAGAAATATAATATTTTTTATTATTTAAATTTATGTGTGGAACTGTTTTTAAAAAATATATCATATAACAATGAAAGATTTAGTTAGCAGTGACATAAGAGGAAAAATCGTGAGGTAGTAAACTTTTAAATAGGAAATTTACATTATTTATATAAATAAAATACGGGAAAATATTTTTAAAAATATGTAATATGATCATGAATTTATGATGTATAAATATTGAAGTGTGCAGTATTTTCACATCATTTTAGTAGATCTCATAAAATTTATTAAAAATTAAAATGTCCGTTCATTTGATTTAATTAATTACGTTTGGAATGAAATTTGATTTGAAACTTATTACGAAATATGAGTTTTACTTAGTATTATTTAATATAAATGTACAATAGAACATTACTCGAAGTCGTCTCACAATGTATCTTTGAATTTTATATTAGTATTGACAAAAATAAATTGAAAATAAAGTTAATTAAAAAAATAAATGTAAGAAAAATATTAGTTTATCACAATATTAATCAAAATCCAACTATGTATTATCTCCGTTTTTGAAATAATGTTAAAAATTCTACTATGTGTATAATAGTGTTGTTAGATAAATTACTTAATTTTTAAAAGAAGTAAAGATCTAAAATTTATCATAAAATATGATTCTCATCATTTTAGAGCTTTTCTCCCATTACATTTTTTATTTTTGTCTCAAAAATACTTATTATGTCCGAGCAATTTTTTTATGCATTTTCAATGTTTAATTAAAAAATTCTAAAAAAAAATTCAAATTCAGTATAAGATGATTTTTTACCTTAATCTAATTGTATATCACACACAATTCAATGCTTTTTAATGGCGCCTCAAATTTTATGTAAGATATATTATTTTATAGGAATATTTTGTTAATGATGATTGTGATGCAACTAATTTTATAAAAATACCAAATTACGTTATTTAATTATTTAAATAATTGTAAATATTTTTCAAATTTTATTTTTTTTTTAAAAAAATACAGGGAGTAATAATTATAAATTAAGTTAGTTAAGTAGTTTTTAAATTTTTAAAAAATTGAATGAGACAAGACTGTTCCTCCAAATATTTCTTTTTATTTGTAGTTTGATTTTTCTACATGCACTTCTAAATTTTTTGACAGGATAATTTAAGTAACTATTTTTAAAATTTTCTTTTCTCAATAAAAATATATTTCTTAAAAATATTTTTAAATGTATCAGTGGAGAAACGTAACTTTCTACATTCACATCTCTATAAAACTATAAGTGAGGAAGTTAAGGTACTTTTAATTATGTGCCTTAAGTTTTGCAGAAACAACTTTAGCTATTATATATTGAGATTTCCATAATTGTGTTTGCAACTTCAAAAAATAAAATAGAAATCACTCTTCCCTTTGTAGATATAAAATTACTGCCAAGGTGCAAATTTGGCATCATGTTACTAAGTGTATCTAAAACTTACACGACATTCCTCAGTCAAGCAACTTGTTGACGGAGGAATTTGGTATCAACAAAGTTTGAGGTTCGTCGCCGGAATCAAGATCTACGATGGTGGTTCTTCGCCTGAAAAGTGAGCGGAGTGTGGTGGTTGTGATAAATTGGGAGCTGAGATTGCTTAGGGTTGGTGGTGGCTCCTTATGGCTCTCGCTTCCGACCCCTCACAATTTGCCCACGTATCCCTATTTATAGGAAATCAAGCCCACGTAGTTCTTGGGGAACAAGAAATCTAATGGGCTTAGACTTCTTATTCCCAGACCCGGTCCAGAATCCATCTTCTGCTAGTTTTAGGAATGTCCAACTATGAGGCCCAACCGCGAAGGCCCAAGGCTCGTTTGTAATCGCAGGACTTCACGGATAATGCATCTCCCTGCGCAAGGATAACATTCCGCTACAGCTATCTCCCTTGAATTACGAACGCAGGTATAGCCATGGTTCACCCCAAATGCCAGACGCGTCCCTGTCCCCCGAATGAGGATAACCCACCAGATAGCAGGACAGGTGATCCCAAGCTCTTGGGTGCAAAGTGCAGGATGACTCCAAAGTTCTCCAACGAGGACACCCGTTGAATACAAGAACAGAGTTCCCAAAGCACACACCAAAGTTAACCCCGCATCCACAACGAGGACACCCGTTGAATACAGGAGGAGGTCTTCAATCATCAGGCATACCCCTGGAGGCCTTCAAGCTTTTCACGAACATCCCCCTCCTTGACCGTCTCAAGGAGGGAATTCTTCAAAGAGTACCTGCAACAAATACGTTAGTGAAAATAATCCTCCATTGCTCCTTCCACGCTTGTCTTGCTTTAAACTTACTCTTGATCATGCATTCTTCACACACAGGACGCGTCCTAACGATTGGGCGCGTCCTGACGCTACGAACTCCACATATTGTTATATCTTCCAAGTATCTCTATTTGCTTTGTCTTGAATGAGAACAAGCTCAACCATCCCAAAGTATGCATCTCCAGGAGGCAGGACGCGTCCCCCCTTGTAAAATACACATATTCTCCTTGCATGGCAACCTTATTACCTGTACAGCTCATCCCATTATTTTTACTTATCAGGGCGCGTCCTGCGCCTTGGGCGCGTCCTCCTCCTTTCAATATCTTCCTCCTCATCTCTTTACATGACAACCCAAAATACAGCCTACACAATCATGGACGCATCCTACATATACAGGGCGCGTCTTCGCTTCATATAATGTAGACCAAAACCTAATTATTCATCTTCTTGCCCCAATTCAATTCCAATTGACCCGTATTTGACCCGAGATGATCCAATACCAAAATTTGGCTATAACAACTACCCCCCGAATTCCATCTGAAGTTGGAAACAAAATTGGAATTCTAATATCTACATCCAAGCAAAAATTTGTGTCATCCTCCACTCATATGAGTATGCGTCTTCTGCATCTTCCTCTATGAGGGCACATTCTCAATTAAGGCCGCGTCTTCGGAATCTTATCCTCCTTATTGACCATGACGGCGCGCTCTCACTCTTTGTCGCGTTCACAATTGTCATTCACATTTCTTCCCGCCTTCACCTATGAATACCCCTTCTCTTCTTGATAACTTTAACCTTGGTTTGTCTAGAGAGGTTTACCACTATTGTACCATATCTCTAAGCTTACATGAGCTAACTCGGCGTAAGAAATAAGAGAATTTGTACAAAAGTGTGCACCTCACATACCTTGGAAAAGCACAATCTATTAACAAAGGTTTGAGGGTTCTCTAACTTTTCATCCCAATATTGGTCTCCCATGAGCGCGCCTTAAACTGGAAGGGTCATCATATGAGGGCGCACTCTAAGGAAAGCGCGACCAGAATAAAACACTACCTCTCTGATCTTCAAGTAATAAATAATCTTTGACGCAAGGAGGACGTGTCTTGTTGGTGATAGTGATCCTTCCACCGATGACACAATACCATTCTATATTTGATTTCCTGCTTCTTTCCAAATCATGACTCCAAACCGCTGATCTCATCTTTTCCACAAATAACGTGATTCATTTATTCAAATCAAAGTCAAAACTTTTACAATCTTCTTCAATCATCTATTTTTAGAGGGTGCGCCCTTTAAAGAGGCGACGTCTTCCTCAAATAATTAACATCATTAGAGGGCGCATCCTCTTTACGAGGATCGTCTTGCTCGATAAGAGAAGCATCCACGTCGACAAGGGTATCATTCTTGGAGGGCGCGTTCTCTATGAGAGGAGCGTCCACCTCCACAAGGGGAATCACCCTTGGAAGGCGCGTCTTCTCTAAGAGGAGCGTCTACTTCGACAAGCTAACATCCTTGGAGGGCACGTCCTCTCTAAGAGGAGCGGCTTATCTCGACAAGGTCTTCGTCTTTGGAGGGCGCGTCCTCTCTAAGAGGAGCGGCTTATCTCGACAAGGTCTTCATCCTTGGAGGGCGCGTCCTCTGTCAGAGACGCATCCTCCTCGACAAGGGTATTCATCCTTGGAGGGCGCGTCCTCTGTCAGAGACGCATCCACCTCGACAAGGGAAATCATCCTTGGAGGGCGCGTCCTCTGTCAGAGACGCATCCACCTCGACAAGGGAAATCGTTCTTTAAGGGAGCTACCTCTGTAATAGGCGCGTCTACCTCGACAAGCTAACATCCTTGGAGGGCGCGTCCTCTCTAAGAGGAGCGGCTTATCTCGACAAGGTCTTCATCCTTGGAGGGCGCGTCCTCTCTAAGAGGAACGTCTTATCTCAACAAGGTCTTCATCCTTGGAGGGCGCGTCCTCTCTAAGAGGAGAGTCTTATCTCGACAAGGGTATTCATCCTTGTAGGGCGCGTCCTCTGTCAGAGACGCATCCACCTCGTCAAGGGAAATCATTCTTTAAGGGAGCTACCTCTGTAAGTGACGCGTCTACCTCGACAAGCTAACATCCTTGGAGGGCGCGTCCTCTATAAGAGGAGCATCTACCTCGACAAGGGTCTTCTACAAAATCTTCATGTAACAAAACTAAATCAAAGATCAATATTTTTAGAAGGCTTTTATCTTCAACAAAGCTCAAGCGATGCAGAAACTATCTCTTGTTGAAACATCTCCCAACGAGGCATCTCACGAAGTGGCATCTGATAAAGGGCATCTCACTCTCAGAGACATTTTCTTGAAGTTGAGCGTTTCCTTAAACATGAGTATTTTTTCGACCTTACGCATCTCTCTTATTTTTAGGAAAATCCATGTACCTTACTCATGTGGCAATATGTAACACCACAGAACTAATGAGAGGTAACCTACCCCCCGAGCGTGCACCTTGTCAAAAGTACTTTGTAGCCTCATCTTCCTCATCTGAACTAATGCAACTCCCACATTCCCTTTTTGCTAAAAACAACCAGATGACCTTGGTAGTCATATCGAAAGTAGAAGCCTTAACATATGAGCCAGATATGCTCAGGGCGCGTCCTGAAAACTCACTCAGATTATTGAGGATGTGAGGGCGCGTTCGCTGAAACTAAACTCTCGACATACTAGGAAGATCATTGTACTTCATTTGCTTCTTTATAAATCATGTATGTAATGTCGAGGAAGATCACATGGGTATTTCAATGAAGGCGTGCCTTGAGAGAGATAGCCTTGGAGAGTTTACTTATAACTGTTGAGGATATAACATTATATCCTTAGATGGAGGAGCTCATTCATGTCCTGGGGCCTCACCTTGACAATCAAGGGGTGCGTCCTAGGATTCATGGTACCTCTACTCTGATGGATTCTTTCCTCTTGAAGTTCCAATTATTAAGATTCTCCTTGTGGTCAATAAAGTTCACCTCACCATCAAATTTTTTTTCGAGGGCGCGCCTTAAGGAAAGGGCGCGTCTTGAAAGATGAGAAATTAGTTCCAGTCGAGCCATTCTTCAATTAGTGACTATAAATCATCTGATTATCATGACATCTTCATTGAAAACTTCCATAGACTTTTTCTTCTGAGGGCGCGCCCTGGGAGGGCAATTCTCCACTGAATGTTTCACATGCAGAGGGGGCGCCTTCATATATTGTGACGCAACACTTGGTAACTCATGAGATTTTTTCCTGATAAGATTTCCTACCTACAATAAACACAATTAATATGGAACTTGGAATGTTACCTGGAGGACGCGTCCTAGAGGGACGGACGTGTCCAGTCGGTGAATTTTTCTGGAATTTGCTGGAAGTCATCTGGGCCCCAAATTTTTAATCAAGGCGCGTCCTAAGAGTTTGTGGGGATTTTCTCCATGCCAAATCTCTTTCCCAATCCTCTTCCTGCACAAGTCCCAAAAACAAGTAATGGAAAATACAACGAAACTAGTGGAGTGTTACCTTGAGGGATCTTGTTAAAGGCGATGACTAGCTCATGATAGTAATGCCTTCTTCTTGGAGTGTTCTCCTCCCGATCGTCCTCAGATTTGCGCCTGATTAAGTCTTCTTAACTGAATAGTGTTCTCAAATCTTCTAAATCAAATAGAATTGTTCAGTCTTCTCGTTGGAATAGGATTCTCCAATCTTCTAAATGGAATAGGATTCTCCAATCTTCTAATTAGAACATAATTCTCCCATCTTCTAGATCGAATAGAATTCTTCAATCTTTTAATTAGAATAGGATTCTTCAATCTTCTATACCAAATAGGTTTCTCCCAATCTTCTTAATGGAATGGGTTTCTTGCAATCTTCTAAGCCAAATAGGATTTTTTGGTAAAAATTCGTAGCTGCTGTTTTCCTTTGTTTCCGGGCTGCTCAACTTGGATTGTCGTATCCATATCATGTCTGAATTAAAGAGAATTCAATAAGCTTCGCGTAGGCTATAAGATCGTTCAAATCTGACTTACGGAACTCGAGATACGGCCCAAACAGTGTAAGCAAATCGCTTAACCCACCAAATCCGAATTTTTCATCCAACTTTGCTCCTTTGGGGCCATGGTTGTAAATTTCAACCCTCATGGCTGGAAATCATCATCCGTGGATCTCCCTCGTGGCCGTGAATACTACATTCAAATCTCCTTTGACCCCTGGCCAAAATTATTTATTTTACGGATCTCCTTAGTGGTCGTTGTATGCAACTCCTCCGTGGCTATCCTTCAATTCTTGCGTCAAAGAACCTTCATCGTGATGAGACATCTCTTGCTCCTGAGATTATGATCTTGATCAGCATCCTTCCTTCTAGCGCCAATTTGTTGACGGAGGAATTTGGTATCAACAAAGTTTGAGGTTCGTCGCCGGAATCAAGATCTACGATGGTGGTTCTTCGCCTGAAAAATGAGTGGAGTGTGGTGGTTGTGATAAATTGGGGGCTGAGATTGCTTAGGGTTGGTGGTGGCTCCTTATGGCTCTCGCTTCCGACCCCTCACAATTTGCCTACGTATCCCTATTTATAGGGAATCAAGCCCACGTAGTTCTTGGGGAACAAGAAATCTAATGGGCTTAGACTTCTTATTCCCAGACCCGGTCCAGAATCCATCTTCCGCTAGCTTTAGGAATGTCCAACTATGAGGCCCAACCGCGAAGGTCCAAGGCTCGTTTGTAATCGCAGGACTTCACGGATAATGCATCTCCCTGCGCAAGGATAACATTCCGCTACAGCTATCTCCCTTGAATTACGAACGCAGGTATAGCCACGGTTCACCCCAAATACCAGACGTGTCCCTGTCCCCCGAATGAGGATAACCCACCAGATAGCAGGACAGGTGATCCCAAGCTCTTGGGTGCAAAGTGCAGGATGACTCCAAAGTTCTCCAACGAGGACACCCGTTGAATACAAGAACAGAGTTCCCAAAGCACACACCAAAGTTAACCCCGCATCCCCAACGAGGACACCCGTTGAATACAGGAGGAGGTCTTCAATCATCAGGCATACCCCTGGAGGCCTTCAAGCTTTTCACGGACATCCCCCTCCTTGACCGTCTCAAGGAGGGAATTCTTCAAAGAGTACCTGCAACAAATACGTTAGTGAAAATAATCCTCCATTGCTCCTTCCACGCTTGTCTTGCTTTAAACTTACTCTTGATCATGCATTCTTCACACACAGGACGCGTCCTAACGATTGGGCGCGTCCTGACGCTACGAACTCCACATATTGTTATATCTTCCAAGTATCTCTATTTGCTTTGTCTTGAATGAGAACAAGCTCAACCATCCCAAAGTATGCATCTCCAGGAGGCAGGACGCGTCCCCCCCTTGTAAAATACACATATTCTCCTTGCATGACAACCTTATTACCTGTACAGCTCATCCCATTATTTTTACTTATCAGGGCGCGTCCTGCGTCTTGGGCGCGTCCTCCTCCTTTCAATATCTTCCTCCTCATCTCTTTACATGACAACCCAAAATACAGCCTACACAATCATGGACGCACCCGACATATACAGGGCGCGTCTTCGCTTCATACAATGTAGATCAAAACCTAATTATTCATCTTCTTGCCCCAATTCAATTCCAATTGACCCGTATTTGACCCGAGATGATCCAATACCAAAATTTGGCTATAACACAACTCATGCTCTACCACGAATTACACCTACTTAGAAACCTGCCATTCATATATGGTTAATTTAACTGCTGTTTTGCAACATTTAAAATGAAGAAGAGCTCAGAAAAGTAAGCATTTTGAATATGATACCAATATATGTTGTTCATAACCAGAGGCGGCTTACAAATTCAACTTGAATGTTTTGATAATAAAGTGCATACATATCTTTTTTGTATAATTAAAAAAGTAGTATATCTTACGGTCGCAGGGATTTGATAAGATTTTAGATAATCCTCTTAAAAAGCTGATGATAGGTCTCCAGAGAGTCATGGCTTGGCTTTAGTACCCGGACCATATTCACCTTATTGTTAGGGAACAAAAGATTATACATGCATAGGGAAATATCATATTTGCTTGAACATATCATTTTCATTACAACTATATATATTTGTTAAAGCGAAGGGTCAACTAAATTAACGTATGTTATCTAAATAAATATACAAAACGCAACAGATTTTAGGTACTGTGCTGAAACCTTAAGTAACACAAACCCTGAGAGAGGGCAGATGCATTGGTCGCTCTACTGTACCCCACACGCCATGATATGTTTCATTACCTTGTATGATATAGGATCAGCTGCTGGATTGCAGTACAATGACCGCACAGAGAGTACTGAAGAATCTGTAACTCCCACTTTCGCACCAGCAATAGGTTTATTTGAATTAACATGATATCCTCCATAATTTTCCTGCTCACTGCTACAATGATTTTTTAATTCACCGAGATTTGGATAATCGGAAGTCCCAGTGCACACAACATTTCCATCCCCAATATTGTGAATACCATTATTTCTTATTATATTCTTATCAGTAGTCGTCTGTCCACCATCACATAGCTTCAACTTTGGGGTCAGAGATGCAGCATCCATGCCAGTTCCCATTTCAGTGGGATGATAACCCAAACTCTGTTCGCGGTCAGAGTTGGTCAAAGAAATCTCTATGCTCATATTGTTGGAAGAAGTACAAATCCTTTGTTGTCCAATAGGCTAGTCCTTTGAACTTTCCAGCCTAGAACTGTAAGCAATCTTTTCTGAAGCATCCAACACAGAAGCCCTTAATTGCAGCTCAATATTCAACGGAGATTCAGAATACTTCTGATCTGTTATTTGAACATGTGATTCTTTAGAACCTTTTGTTTTGTTATTCAAGTTAACTCCCACTTGAGACGTATAAGTGCTTTTTTCCTTTTTCCGCCTATATTTTTCATCATCAATAACCAAACCACTCCCATCACATTTGTCAAGTGAATACATTCTGGTGGTATTTTGGTGAACTTCAAACATATGCCCTAAATGATGAGTATTATTACGATCCATCAAGCTGCAAAAATAGTATTCACTTGACTCAATTATAGGTGAATCTATGCTGCTACTAAATTTAGATTCAATTATAGGTGAATCTATGCTTCTACTAAATTTATTTACAAAGAATGCTAGATGCCTAAAGTATATGACTGGCTTAGTGAAACAGGTAAAAGTGATCACATGCTTTATTCAAATTAAACTAAATTATCAATTTTACAAACGGTCCTACATTTATTATTAGAGAGTCATCAGAGAGTACTTTATCAAGGAGTTATGTGGATCCTTTACTCTAGTGCTCTGTATACTCAAGTCTATGATGTGTTAGGTCTGAAAGAATGAGATATATCAACTGAATAATCCCTGAGTGCATGTTTTCAGTAACAGTTTGTCAAAAAAAAACTAAGCAAATTGCAATAAACAATCATCTCCGAACTAATTAGTAAGATAGATCTAGTTCAAATAACATGAAAAATCAAAATTTATTCATTAATTGTTACCAGGACCGTTGTGAGAATTTGCAGACAATATATCATACTACCAAGATAAGACATAGCATTCGAGTTCAGGAGATATTAGAATAAAAACATAAAGAGAGTAGCAACTACTAACTGTTTGTTTGGTATTTTTTCCGGATTTTGCAAAGTAAGCTTGCTTCATTACTTGAACTCCTGCCACTTCAATTTTAGGCGCTCCCCTTGTAAGCACTGATAGCATATGTTATGCTCAAACTCATTCTTGTACGTGTATTTCTCACAAATCCAGGTCTCTTCTTCCAATGGAGTATCATCAGCTTCTGAAATACCATTCTCGAGTCCTTTAAGAAAGTGCACAAAATATTTTTATATGATCTGTCAGCTTTCTAAACTCGTCAAATTTATCTGAATCACCATCACCGCCAAAGTAGATCTGCAGCTTATTCTCAGTACTTCATGTAGTTTTTCTAAAGCTTCCTCTATAAAATACCCAGTACATACTAAAAAGGTTTTGTCTTCATCAAAACTTTAAACGGCATGAAATACGCATATGTCCATTTTAAAACTTGCCTACACTGAACAATTTGATCCAAAGTTGCTATTAAACCTTTCAGATGTCTTTCTCTCTTATTCACATAGCTTTTCTTCTATTTGCGAAAGTGCTTTAGTTTTTATCTCCTGTAATTCTGCTAATGCTCTCCCTCTCGACTTGTAATTTGCATCCCACCTCTCATAATAATGAGAATATCTCCAAACCCCCACTCTAGACTTCTAATATGGCTTAATTTGTTTAATATTTATTAAATAAGAATAATGCCTTAAATGGTTTAAAAGTGAATTTTTTAATATTTTTAAATTGCTAAACGGGTCGACCTATGGCCAAATCTAAATTTTCCTGACTTGTTCTTTAGCACACATTAAGAATATGTAGATATATCAACCTTACAATCCAGTCCATATTATACTGCTAGTAAATATAGAATTGCAGTTTCCAGTGCTTACATCTTGTGAGGAATATAAGTTTTTAGGAATAACATACATATGATTTTTCTTCCACTTGTGATTATATAGGCCTCGGTCACATCAAGTTGTTCAGTCTTTTGTCCCTCGGGAAGTTTCCAGTCAAAATGGTACAATATTTGCGCAAGTGGCAACTCTATCATAGGTAACGCAAACAACATTCCTGGACATATTCTTCTACCTGCACCAACTCTCTGCATTTTCTTGCAACTAACAGGGGTGCAGCTGGGTGTTCTCTTAATATCTCCTTGATCATCTCTTTTTAGTAGCTTAGTTCCTGAAGCATCCGGCGCCCACATTAAATTGTGAGAATGTTGGGGCTGGCTGGGAATCGAACCTTAGTTCTCCCGCTAGCCTAAGCTCTGATATAATGTTGAGTAACCAGCTCATCTAAAACCTTTAGGTGTTAGAGAAAAACTCCAATAGGATAATATATTTAACATGATGTATCGTAATATTCAGGGAACAAAACGCATAGGTGCCCTGTTTAGGCGCAGAAGTAGAAATTTGGTCATTAAATACCTACAAAAACATGATCAATTACTCCAATGATAAATGAAAATAGTTGTATCAAGTTAAGGTCTCTGTATCACATTAAATTAATGCCAAATCAATCATTGTAGTTAAATGGGAAAAACGAACCTCCATAAGCGGAAAATTCGATTGTATTTACTCTCGTGTACTACATACCCATCACGTTCTTGAAAACTGGTTCAGTGTAGTACATACCCATATTGTTCGTGAAAATTGGTTCAAGCATTTTATCAAACAATTAACCTGCATATAAAATAATAGTAAATTAATAATCATTGGAAGTAGAAAATGAAATAAAACAGTATTTAAATAGTGCAGATGAACGAGATAATGGACCAAGAGGCCCTGGTATACGACCTTGAAACAAAGAAAATGCTTAAAAAACAAAGAGATAGTATGATTATGCAGACTCATACCAGGACCGTTGTCATCAAAGGTAGTAAGAACGTTTGCTCCCATTCATAGCTTCTTTGTTATGTAATTAGACCTATCAATATCAACGTTCAACAAAACAGAGAAGAAATAGTATGATTATGCAGATTCATACTAGGTCCGAGGTCATGGAAGTTAGTAGAACGTTTACTCCCATTCAAAGCTTCAACGTTATGCGATTAATCCAGTGATAATCATTACTGCAAAACAAAGAAAAATAGGTTTTGTTAAACATTATCGGATGTACGATTGCATAATAGATAACAAATCATCGGTACAACTAATTCAATATATGATGATGATGTATACAATTATTGAGATTCATATATATGGCCTGTAACAAAGAAAGAAGAAGAAGATAATAATTATCAAGGAAAGTAGTAATGATTTTTGAATTTGAATTATTGAACACATGAATTGTGGATCTATAATTGATTTGGTATAATAACAAATCTATTTTAATAATATGTTTGATCTTTTTAATATTGATAATTAATTTTTAATAATTTTAAATAGCATTTAAGATGTGGATAGTCCATGGATCTTTGCATATTTGTATAGGAATTAGTTGATTTATGAATATAGGTCGAGCCACCGATCAAATTTAAAAAATATGGGTCAAAATATTTATAAAAAAGTCATTCTTAGTACAAAATTGAGGGGCTCTTCACTAGTGCTCATTAAGATATAATAGATAACATAAATTCTAATCAAAACATATTGCAAAAGTACAGAAAGGAAAAACCCTTTTAAGGAGAAAAACAGACCAATTCATAAAAATATGATAAAATAATCTATTTTATATGGTACCCAGTGTATAAAAATCTAAAAAAAAATAAAGATTCTATTATTAAATAAATGAAACACAAATTTAGATTAAATTTTTAAATTTAATATTAAATTTTGTGAGTGATATACCTTAATCAACTGATACAACTTTATGATAAATATATATTACTTAATTTTTTCTTCCAAAATTTTATATATCATATGAATATTTGATACTATATTTATAACTTGTTACGGTACTTTATTTAGAAATAAATTTTTATATGAATATTGAACATAACTTTATCGAATTAATTTTATACATATATGACTTTTTAAAAGATACACGTATCTTTTAATATACTTATAAATATGTATGCAATGCTCTTGTAATTCTTTATATCACAAAAAGTTATCTATCAAAATAATACTTCTTCTTGTAAATGTCTACGGGTAAAATGATCTCGTGCATTTTTTGCGGGTACTTAGTTTATACAGTTTTAAGTATGGATTTACATGTTCAGAGAGGTATGTACATGTATAAATTCCTGTATTATTGAGCTTTCTTACATGATTATTATTGTTGTCGATAATAAATAATTTGATATTTTTAAATAATTTTTATAAAGTATCGTTGTTATATTTCATTAATTTCACCAAACTCATACACAATATAAATTTTATCTTATATTTAAACAAATTCGTATTACAAAATATTGATATCAATTTATGATTTTAGATCGGTTGTTCAATACTCGAATATCTAAAGTTATTAAATATTTGATTTTAATTAATTTTATTATATTTGTATCTTTTTTTAGGAGGTTTGATGAATCAAAAAGAAGATATCACAATTGACATGAAGAACGTCGAAGAAAATAAAATTTGTAATGCTAGTTTACCAATTAGTGGTTATTGCGAGGACTGGAATTGTCGATATTGGTGCAATTATCAATTTCCAAAAATTTATAAAACTGCTTGGTGTGTAGGTCCCGATGGAACCAAGGATTGTTATTGTTATTTTACATGTTAGTTGAATAATTTATTGTCAGAAAACAAATCATTGAAATAAATCAAAATTATATTGTATTCTTAAAGTTTTCCTTTTATATTGAATTATAGTTACTAATTGATTTGTATGGTAGATGATATTAATTATTTTGACTTTTTAAAATAAAATATAATAAAACTTTCCAATGATGTCGAACTCCAATATTTTTATTAAACTTTGTAACCAAAGCAAGTTTCATATTCAAATGTTCAATATTATTGCCCATGATCGCTATTCCTCTATGTACTTGCGTTTATTGACAATCAATTCCTCTTGATATTGGCGTTGCATTTTTGCTAATTCCTCATAAATTTGACAATCTTTATTTATTAATACTTAAAGAATTTTGCAATCTCGTTCATTCAATATTGTATTTCGATTTGATGTTCGAACATATCGTGACATGTCAATTTGTGGTGTATTTGGTAAGGTAAGTGTCTCACTTATGTTTTCTCGAGGTGTTTGACACTGCATTCTGTCACTCGGCTCAGGGTTAAGGGTTTCATTCAACCTCACGAGTTCACTCCACTCAAAGCTCTAAATATTAGTTGTACTTGTAGAAGAAATCACTGTAGCCATCCTTAAGGAGGTCATCAGTGGTGCAGTGGGAGTTCGTGAATCATCATCCTTGTTCAAGACAAGTTCCCTATCATCAATATGATTGTTTCATAGATTGAATCTCTGTGAGCAAAACTGAACCCATCATATTTGGATTCGGTTCTTCAGTTCTCTCTAGTGTCTGTGAAGACATTTTTCACTTAGATTCACATTTATGTCAAATCTGATTCATTGCCAATAGGATGCGATTTGCATTTATGTCAAATCCCGTATCCGCAGATGCATTCAAGGTTGTTTGTCCTGGGGAGGTAGGTAGTGTATTTTGAATGAAATACAACACCTTCTCTTAACACATATGAAGGCAATTGCCCCACTGAAGGAAAGACAGACATTGTAACAACCTCCAAATCCAGGGTTTAGATCTGGGGGTTACTTGCCAATTAACAATAATATTAAACCCTGTACAGTAAATATATAAACATATATCTAACCCCTTTCTTATACTACTCAGGATCTTTAAGGTTAAAGTATGAAGACAAGAATAATTCACTACTTTATTACAAATCCAAATTAAAAGTGTTACAAAGCTCTCTTTATTACAAACCAGCTATCTACATATGTTTTATAACTAAATTTCGTTTATTCAAACACTTATTACATCTGTCTACACTACATCTGCTCCGGTAGTTCAAAACTCTCTTCTTGAATCGGGATTAGTACCCTTGGTACCGGAGGGTCCCGCCTTTTGACTCGCTTCTTTACCACACGAGTCCGAATATGTTTCATTTTCTGTCTTTACTGAAAAACAAAACGAGTAACACCAAAAGGGTGAGCCATAATTGCTCAACAAGTCCACAATATATATATATATATATATATATATATAGTATTAAACGAATGTTAAATGAACCGGTAATCTATTTGTTTGAGTAACCATATATTTCTTCAAGGAATAATGAAGGCCGCCATCGGCGATTACCAATGAATTAGACTGGACTCACAATCAAAGTACTTTATTCTGCTGATCAGTCAGATATAGTACGAATCTATTTTATTCACATATACCCACATCATTACAAGGTACCTAGGCTCATTTCTGGCCTCCGTAATTCATTCAAGGGTCCAGTTCATTCCTGACCCTAATCATAACCATCCAGTCCATAGGACAAGCATCCGGAACTATCAGCATGCTTCGATGTCATCTCAATCTTTGAGATATACATCAGGATATAAGTACTGCATAATCTATTGGAATATGAATAGAGTATTCAACGTATTAAAAGAAACCAGGAATCAAAGTGAAATATCATCAGGGGAAACAATAATCTCTTCTCTTCTATATATAATAGGAGAACAATGGTATAATTTCATGAGATTAAAAAGTCTCATTGAAAAAACTAAATTACCCCTGTTTTTAATATTTATATAAAAGATGTGTTTTGTGGGAATCGAACTCATGTTATTTCATTCAACTACACAACCTCTTACCACTACACCATATTGCCACATGTGCTTTTTATCATACACATAATATGTAAGTGTGCTAAATAAATATTTTATTTAACTTTAAAGATACTTACTTAAATTCCGCAAAAAAGGATAGTTAGTTGAATATTTGTACAGTTAATTTTAAAGAATTGAATTTCAGATATTAAATTAGGCATAGTACATAAATGGATTATTATCTTATTTATTAATCATTTTTTAGTTTGAAAATATATCTCATATATTTTTAACATATTTTTTATTATAAAAAGTAATTAAAATGTACATGTATAATTTTTAAAAAAATATTAAAAATAGAATCGCTTATATAAAAATAATCTATATTGGTATTACATATTTAGATAAGTTCGAATTATAATGAGTCAATGCATTTTAGAACTTGGCCCATTGTTCAAAAAATACTCGAAATTTGACTACATGACCCAGCCGAAAAACATCGTCACATTCTACGTTTAGTAAATTTAAATTACAAGCTCGGCGAGAATATCTTACCAATAATGTGAAATTTTTTAATATCTTATATTAATATAAATTAATGTGTTTGATGTCTTTATAGGATCAAGTCAATTGATTATTTATATTAAAATTACTAACTTCACTGGTAACGCATTATTATTTTTGGGATTTGTCCCAATTTAAAAATATTTGAAATTTGAAATGAGATCTCACTAGATTTGTTAAAACTACGATAATATATTAAATTGATTTATTTTTTATTTTTCACTTTAAAAAATCTAACTTTTTGAAAAGAATTCTTTTAGATCAGTAATATTCATTGATCAAAATTAATATTGTACAAATATTTTGAATTATTTTAATATTTTGAATTATTCAAATAAAAGTTATATATATACTATATTGTAGCATTTGATTCAATGCATTTTATATTATTTAAGGGAAACCATATATTGTTCAATAATTTGAAAGAATTAACCAATTCAACTGATATTTATAAAACTTTATCGAACTGAAAATTTTTAAATTTAGAAGAATAGAATAAAATGTTATCAAATTATTATATGAAGAAATATTAGAGTCGCAATGAAAGAAACTTAAAAACGGTTTATGTTAGGTCACACACACTGTAGAGGGGGTGAATACAGTGTAAAGTACAATCAAATCGAACTTTAATATCACAAGTAATAGAAAACAAACTTTATTGAAATAATAAACTCTGTTACAGTATGGAACTGTTACCTCTCAGTAATGAACAAATATCACGAGAGCTGCTAGGGTTAATACGAATAATCTTCTCGAATATGATAACACTTATAGTGTAAACCCTATGTTTGTGTTTATATACTACACAGTTACAAGATAATCGCTAATTGATATGGAATATAATTCTGCTTCCTAAAATATATCAATCAGATATCTTTTCTTCCAAGTATTCTATTCTTCATAGAATTCCTTCTTCATGCATATCTCTTCTTATGTTTATCTCGATCTTCTTTCCTTTAATCAGCTACTGTCCTTATCTGAACGTCCTTCAGCACTTAAGTTTTGATATCCATCTTCTGATGATTATCTCCTGATAATATAAGTACTGATATCCTTAAGTCCTGACTTCCAGTAAGTACTGATTTATCCTGTTTAAGTAAGATCTGAAAACTAAACATAAATCATATAAGCCATGACATTATCAAATATATCTAACAGTTTAAATAACGATATAAATATAATTTTTCTTTCGAATTCTTGAAAAAAATCATGAATATCAATATTAAGTCTTAAAAATATGTTAGGCCTCAATGATGCTATAGAAGGGGGTAAAATATAGTATATACAATCAATTCGATTATAAACACAAGTATGTAACATAAAACAAGTTTATTCAATATATCAAACTCTGTTACAGACTTACAGTAGGTTTAATCTACTCTCTCAGTGATGTATGATATCACTAAGAGCTGCTAGGGTTATAATGAATAATATTCTCGTGAATGATAATACTTATAGTGTAAACCCTAATCTATATTTATATACTGCACAGTTACAAGATATCTCCTAATTGATATGATAATGATTCTGTTTCCTAGAATACATCAATCAGAGATTATCTACTGCAGTCCTATAGCTGTCCAATTCTTCATGCATATCTTTACTTGTTTAATCCAGATCTTCTCCTGTAAATTAGCTGTTTTCCTTATCTGAAGTGTACCCGCACTTAAGTCCTGATATAAGTTCTGATGCCTTAAGTTCTGATAACTTCATGTCTTCAGCAAGTTCTGATTTCAAGTTAAGTTCTGATACTAAGTTCTAAAACTAAAAAAATCAGATTAGACATGACATCACAAATATATCTAACAATCTCCCCCAACTTGTAAATTATGAAAAATATACAAGTTAATAGATTTGATGATGTCAAAAACATTTAAGTACAAATGCAATGAGATATTATTTTAAATAGCTAAATACAACTTACAGTATATGTAGCTTTACCAATATCACTGGATCAATCTGAATCCATAATGATTCCTTGTAAAGTCTGTTACCAGCTTGTCCTCAGCATTTCTCAGAACTTCAACTAACTGTGCTTTGACTTGCATCAGTTCTTCATCTTCATTATCACCAATCTGATAAATGACTGCTCTGAGTGCAGGAATTGATGTTCTTTCAAGCCCATCTCCAAGTCTAATAACTCTAGGATGTGAAGAGTCTTCATTATAACATAAACACTTTCCCTTCAGAATTACTTCAATCTTGACAAACTTCTTCTTCATAGAAACTTCCCTTCCATCATCTTCAGTAATTTTTGGAATGTATTCAGAAGCTTTTGCACCAGAAATTCTGAGAAGATCTCTTATAGCCTTTAAAATGTAATCTGAACATCTTCTTGTAACATCAGATTTTACTTTCAGAAGGTAGTGCATATGTTGAAGCTCTTTGACAGACTTCTTTAGCACATCAGAATATGCTAGTCTGTAAGTTCTACCATCATTAAGAAACAGGATCAATTTTTCTTTATCTTCTGATTCATCATGAGTATCCATGACAATTTGAGCAGACAACACTTTGTCAAGGTGCTTTTGTTTGATTTCTTCATATGGTTTGTCTGTCAAAATGAAAGGATCTATGAGAGTAACTTCTACTCCTGTTTGTCTCTTTTCATTGTCAGAACCTAACCCAGACTTGTCTCTAGCTTGTTTAGGTCTAACCCCAAAAGATACAAGCTGATTCATCATTATATTGGTCTTAGGTTCCACTGGAGTAGCTTTGTTCTATAGCAGCTTTTTTTTTCTGATCAAGTGTTAAGCTGTCTATGTCAACTTGTGCAGTGTCAAAGGTTGATGTCTTGATGAATTGGTCAGGATTTGCAGTTTCATCTGTAGCTTGTTGTTCTGAAATATCTTCACTCTGAACAACTTGAGCTATGTCAGAGGTTGTCTGAGATTCTTCTGTCATCCTCTTTCTCTTCAGAGTTTCAACTGTTTCATCTTCAACAGCAGTATCATCAAAGACTTGAACTATCTTGCACACAAGATCCATCAGAATTTGAGGAATCTTCATCTTCTGTTTCTTGACTGTCTCCCCAACTTTTCCTTTTCCCTTGTCTTTGGGATCAATAGTATTTTGAGATCTAGTCCTTGATCTAAGAATCTCTGTGGCAGATCTTTCTCTTATTACTATACCTTTCTCCTTAGGTTTGAGAGGCTTCTTTGCATTAGAAGCTTTAGACTGTAGTTTTGACTTTTCAGCATTAAATCTTACTTCTTCTTCTCTAAGTTCCTCTAAATCCACTGTTAGTCCCTAACAATGCAACAAGAATTACAGAAGGGGGGGGGGGTTGAATGGAATTCTTAAATGTAACGCCCCCAAATCCGGGGTCAGGAATCTGGGTCGTCACGCCATCCTTCACTCATGTGTAACCTGGTATTGATTCAATAATCCAACAGACCCCAATCTCATACTCGCACACACAAGTTATAGCCTTAGAAACGACGTACAAAATGTATTCTTCTTTTATTACACTCAAATGTACTTTACAGGATCTCAAACAATTATTTATAACCTCTACATGAAGTTACAATAATTACGACCGATATCTTATATCTATCTGATACTCTAGCACACATGAGACAAAGCTGCCAGGGATCCTCCCCATGACTGCAAGCGACTAAGTCCCACACCGGCATATTGGTTATCTGTTGTGTTGTGTCATTTAAAAGAAAGCAAGAGCGAGCTATAATGCCCAGCATAATAATGTACAGTATGAAAATGACTGTATGATAAACTCACGTAAAACATCATATTTGATAAATACGTTTTATTCGAAAATAGTTTTCCTTGGTGATACACACCTTTTACAAAAACAATTTTTTAGTGGATTTTAATATCCTGTGAATACCTTAATAGTAAACCCATCACCTAGGCTTGGGTTACGGTATTGCATCACAATTCTAATTGAAAGATTTAGGACACTCGTTGGAGCCACCGTATACGTTGATCATTCATAATATGATAATAGTAACCTTTTCTACTAGTAGAAGGACAACACCTTTGTATCCCGGTTATCACCCTTGCCGCATTCAGGCTACGTGTCCCATTTTAGGGTATACACATACTTCACAAGTTCCTGAGTACACTGAGTACCTTCACCTGCAGTACCTTTGGTAGTCCATCTAGCACACATAGTACCAGAGTCTACCCCTCCCTTGTCCTTTAAAAGAATTCTATCAATCTCGAGAACTCGAACCACATCGAAGTTTCCCAAGCATTTTGCTTGTTGATAGAAACAACTTATCTCTCTAAGATATAAGTGTGTATATATATATACGTACTTCCGAGAATTTCGGAGGAAGTACTAAGGATGTGAGTTGACCGTTGTCAACAGATAATTAATAAGGGGGAAAAGTTTCTCCTTCAAACTATATTCAAAATATTAAATAAGTCGGGGTAATATTCACCGATGATCTGAAATTATTCGAATGATATTCTGAAATCAGAAAGTATGTATTAAATCAGGATCTATGATTTTAAATCAAAATAAACTCTTCAATTAAATAATAATTAATTAAATGATAATCAATAAATAATTAAATCTCGAATGAGTTTACTCTTCAAAAGAGTATTTAAAAATAATATTCCTCAACTAGTTTATGTCTACGTAGTAATAATCTTTAATGATTAATCGAGTTTGAAATAAATAATCGTTGGAGTGTATTACTCCCATAATAAAGGAATAAGTATATAGTATTTATTATTCGAACAAGAAAATATAGTTGAGGGAATATGATCGTTGGGAAATCATTTTAATAAAAGTTCGAGGTATTTCAATGTTTCGCAAGTGGACGTTGAGTCCCTTTAAAACGTACCATTATGGACTTTTAATCGTCCAAAATATCTCCGGGATGATTCCCGGGTTTATACTTTATAAAACAAAACTGACCGACTCTCGGTCTTACGACTTATACATCACGCTCTACTGTAGCGTTAATATTCTAATTAAAACACCTCCGGAATACTTCCGGGTTTTCATCAATCTTTACTGACCGATCCTCGGTCTATATATACCATGCTACTCGCTAGCGTTAACGTTCTCAATTATAAACTCCTCCGAAATACCTCCGGGTTTTTATAAGCTTACACCGACCGACTTTCGGTCTAAATATAACATTTCGAACTCGGTATGAACATATACTAGACATTGTCAACAATTAAGTAATATAATACATCTCAAACTTCGTAAAATAGTTTAAAGCAATCTTATGCATATATCACAGTTTTGTAAAATATTTACAACACAACAGTTCTTAAAAGGTAGGGTTTGAAAACTTGCCTGGGTATCTCGAGGTGGAGGATGCTCTAGGTTCCGCTCGGAAATCTATGACCATAAACACAATTTATTTCGTTAGGTCCCGTTCTAATTTACGGTGACTCGCACTCATGCGCTATTTATTATGCACCCTCTCAACTTATACTACCCTTATTATTCCTTTAAGTCCTTATTCACATCATGGTCGCTTCATTTTTCTAAGTATCTTAGGTTCATTCTCTTTATCGTCGTCGGCTCCGCTTATGGATTCTTACAGTTTCTACTCGCGCGGTCTCATCTCCGATATTTTTATAAAATTGAGAAATCATTATTTTTACTTGATTTTTTTTTTTGTTAGAAAACTCAATATATTACTCTATGTAAAAATTTCATGATTTATGAATATTTTTATGTCGATCCTTTATATTTTCAAAGTTCGTAATTCGTAGCAGTTTTTGTCGCGTAAATCACTTTTAGTAAAACGGCCATAACTTTTGATTCGTAAATCGGAATTAAGCGATTCAAGCGCCTAAATGATCCTTATAATATTGTATATCATAATAAAGGGTTATTTTTCAAGAAACTATAGTTTACAACTTTGGGACTTTCTGCAGAAACTTAAGGTTACGATTCGTTGGTTTTAACGGAGTTACATTTACGATCGAGGTTTCGTTTACGCCCTAACTCTTAACACAACCACCAACAATCATCATTTCATCATTAACACACAAACTCCTCTCAAGAACATCATGTTCTTGAGGCAACAACAATCAACCTTAAATCTACTCAACTTAAACTTCAAGATCTCAACAATACCACTTCTTAAACTAAGTTTTCTACCACATACTAAATGGATCTTAAAAATGAATCTTAAATAAAGCTGGGCCAAAGATTTTTACCTTTATTGAAATATTGATATGTGTTATTGAGGATGGTGGAGGCTTGGAAGTGCTTGGTATGATTTTTGGAACCTAAAACCACCATTGAAATCAAGAAACCAAGGAGAGGTTACTATTCATACTATTCACTAGTGAGTTTCTTGATTTTATTTTACCCATCAAACCTTGATAAAAAGAGATGAAAGAATTTTATTACCTTAGTTTAATTGCTAGGAAGCTTGAGAATTAATGGGATGATTTTACCATGGCTAGATTTTGAGATTTGAAATTGAATTCTCCCCTTTTTCTTCAAGGGGCCGAATGGAAGCTTGATGGGGTGGGGGGTATTTATAGTTGCTTCCCTTGGTTGCTTAGCTTGGTTGCTTTGCTGGGTTGCTTCTAGGAAATGGGGTGGGAGATCTTCCACTTGATTTGATAATCTTTTTAGCATAGCATTCTAGGTTTATTCTTGTTGCAAATCTTGGGGACAAATCTTAGGTAGCTTCCTAGAAACTACTTATGTTAGCTTCCTTAGCACATTATTTGGATAGCTTGCTTGATAATCCTATGGTTAGCTTAATATTTGATAAAGTAACCATGGTTACTTTCTTACCTTGGTTTAGTTAGTGCGTTACGTTTATTTAATCGTTTACGCGTTCGCTCGGTCGCTTAAACATTTTCGTAATACTTATTCGTAAATGGTTCACGACGTAATTCCTTTCGTATTTATTCCTTATATTTATAATTATCATACTTGAATATAAATCCGTAGGGTTTTAATCTCGTAATTATACTGTGATTCCCGTAATCCTCGATGAGTCGTAAATACGGTCGTTTTTCAAAGTTCGTTTTCTTCGAAAACTAATAGCGTTTACATACACTCATTTAGTACGTAAAATCGTAATATCAACTCCGAAACTCATTTTCTCATGCACTACATAGTGTGGGCTCAAAAGTTTTTCCCGTCCGTCAGGGTTACTATTCATTAAACGTTTTACAAGGTCTCAAAAATTCAAGTTATTATATTACCATTCATAAAGGTCCTTTACCGATGTCAAAAATTTGGGTTCTTACATAAACCTTTTTCAAAAATATAAAATGTTCTAACTTAGAATATATATATAACAGTGTTTTTATTTGCAAAGTGCGGAATAACAAGTTGAATATAAATCAAAACACAAAGTAATAAAAACACAAGTCTTTAAAACTTTCTGGTGGATTTGAATGTATCCACCATATATATATATATATATATATATATATATATATATATCGAGAGAACTCTGTGATGCTTGAGTAGCTCACAGCTGCTTACAAATGAGAACAACTAAACTTACAGAGAAATGCTAAGAATACAACTTACAAATATTTCTCTGAGAATTTTCTTGCTTAGTCTTCTTGTTGTTCTAATTGCTACTCTTGGTTTATATATCACCAAGATTATACAGTAATAAGACAAGATAATAAAACAAAAACCTATCAAGTCTAATACTATGCTGCTTCATTACTCTATTCCAACATCTTTGAATATCTTTATAATAGCATGGAAATGGCAATGCTTCTTTGTTCTCAAAAACCCAGTTGAATAGGCTTCCACATTCCTTTTGCATACACTCGACACATGTGACTGTGTTGTCACTGTCAATAGATGTTTGAATTGATTATCCGTCAGGTACATGATCATCCGTCGGGTTGCCTTGTTGATCATCCATCGAGTAGCATTGTTGTTTATCTGTCGTGTAGCTATTTGGCACTTGACTTCATTTCATTTATGCAGAATTACAAGACATCATCTATGTACAATTAATTAACCTATTCTGCATATCTAATTAAAGTCAACATGACTTATATGCTACTACAAAATCTAAACAAGGTGTATGCAGAAATGTGCTACAGACTCATTATTACACAAGCTACTCACTCGATGGATAAAAGTCATCATCCGTTGGGACTATATTGAGTTATCCGTCGGGACTATATTCCTTATCTGTCGAGTGCTACATTTTTCACTAAGTAAAATCTACTAAGGTGTTTTGTTAATAAAATCATCAAGTTCACAACATATTCACAACAATCTCCCCCAGTTTATGTCTACTAGAATTGTAGCCATAAATTAAGAGAAACTTGATGATAACAAAATACCCTAAAAATACAAATTTAAATGGAAGTAGATAAAACTATTAAGTGCTTCAAATTACAAAATGTACAAAGTTTTGCTCACAGTCATTTTCAAGGTGCTCCTCTAGCTTAAGCAGATTAATCTATTTCCTTGAAGATCTAGATCTCTTTCCAAGCTTTCTGTTGTTTTATTCTATCTGATTTTGGAGCTGTCTGTGGAATTCCAGTTCATCAGATTCTGAGAGATTCAAAATTTCTTGCATTTCCAAAAGAGTCTCATTGCTAGAGATGCTCAATTGGTCTTCTAATATGAAGAATCTTCTAACTCCTTTGTCATCCATGAACTCCATCAGCCAGTATAGCATTAGATGCACTCTACTCCCTGTGTAAGGAATAGTTAGAGTCTTTGGGAGTGCATCTTTAGCTATAATACTCCTCAGTTCTTCAATCTTCTTTAGAACAAGTCTTCTAGCTGTCACGTTGAATCCAAAGTTCTTCTCGAAGGATGAATAAACCTTTATCAGCACAGATTGGCTTTCTTGAAGGATCTTGTGAAGTGGCCATTGAATCTCCTTTCCTCCTTTGTACTTGAATACTAACCTTTCAGGTAGATTCCTGTAAGCATCAATCCCTATAACTTCTTCCAGTTCATCTAGATGATGTCACAGATGTACATGCTGTCTCCCTTGTTGACTTTGGTTTGAGCTTTGGTTAGAGACTTGGATCTGAGAGTTGATGGCTTCACTTTCTTGACTGCTCTTGTCTTTGTCTTCTTTGGCTTCATAAAGTGAGGTAGATTGAGTTCAGGTATTGGTAGACTATCCCAGTCTATTGGCTCATCCTTAGGAATGATAGGTTCACCATGAAAATTCTTGGTTGGATCTATCTTGAATTTTTCTTGTGCCACAGAGGGCATGGATGTTTGAGTTGTTGTAGAAATAAACTCTTTGGGAAAGTACCCTTCCATCTCCTCATCACTGAAATCCAACTTTCTCTTTATTCTTTGCTTGTACCTTGGCTTCTTTGTCTGTGGAGGTTCATTTTGCATTACTTGATCTTGAGATTCAACTATTTCAGATGGTTGTGCAGAAACTTGTTGTGGTGGTTTCACAGCTTGTAGCTTGGCCAAGATAGCAGCTTGCTCCTTCTTTTGTTTGACCTTTTTAGCATCTAGAGCAGCTTGCTTCTTTTCTTGCTTCAATCTTGCCTTTTCTTCTCTCTTTGCTTCAGCAAATTGAAGGTGTCCAGCCACCACACAAATTTCTTTACCATTCCTGAAAACTTTAGCAATTCTTCTTTTCAATGCTGAATCAGCTGGATCCTTGTAGAATGCTATGGACCTGGCCAACAGTTTCTTTTTATCAGGCTTTGGTGTCTCATACACTTGTCCAAGGGGTTCTTTAGTGAAGATTTTGGATAATTCACCCTTGGCTTCAAAATTAGCTTAGTCTTTGGAGATTTGATGCAGGATGGTTGTCCTTTTTCCAGATTCTTCATGCTCATTTCATTCACAGATATTTGCCTGACTTGAGAGTGATGAATGGCTGATTTCTCTGGCTCCTTTACTAACCCAAATTTCTTTTGTATATCCTCATCAATTTTCTCCCAGTTGATTGGACTCAACTGCTTCTTCTCAGCTACTCTCAATGTGGCTACTGCTTCATCTATGAGATCAATACTGTTTGTTGTTGGTGGCTTGTTGAAAGCAATTGCAGGAACAATTACTTTACTGACTTGAATGTTAAGCTGTTTCTCCCCCTCACTTGATCCTTTCTCCCCCTTTTTGTTATCATCAAGTTGTGTGGGAGGGAGTTGAGCTGCCACCAGTTGTTGGAGTAATGCAGTTTGAGCTTCTTAATTGTCTAGTATCTTGGCCATTGACTTCTCTACAGCTGATAGTCTTGAGTCCATGGCCTCAACTTTCCTGTTTAGATCAGCCTCCTTCCTGAGTTTGTGAGCAATTTCAGTCATGGTGGTTGCAGGGAGTCTAACATCCATCCTTTCTATAACATCCTGCTTGACTTCAGAGATTTCCTACTTGATGGCATCCACACTTTGACTATGTTGGAGGGCTTGAATCTTATGTAGCTGGAGAGCTTCAAGATGTGCTTTGAGTAGTTGCTTTGTGCTGGCATTGGAAGATGCCTGAATGGCTGCTTGGGTGTCATGAATCAGCTTGAAAAGTGTTGATTGGAGATGTGAGTAGGAGCATTCTTTTGTGAGCATCCAGGCAGGAGTATCTGCATCTCCCCCTATGGACATGCTATCATCCTCATCATCACCACCATCATCCCCAAAACAAGTCTCATCCACTTTCAAATCACTTCCAATGTTGGAAGGCATAGCAGTGATTGCATCCTTTGCTCTTTGTAAAGATTGTGTTATATGCACCAAATTCAGCAATCTTTCAGCCTCCTCATTGCCCTGTACAACTAGAGTTTGGTAAGCTGTCACAGGGTGAGTAAATGCCTCAGCATCTAGGGAAATGAAATCTATAACAGCTTGATATTCTTGCTGAAATAACCTTTTCCTTTCTGCATCATTGACACTCATTGACTCACTTGCAATGGTTTCCACCCTTATCACTCCTGTACCTGCATTTCTCTCTTGATCTCTCTTTTGTTGCATCAAGGTCTCACCTTGGCTCCCCACCCTCACACCCTCACCTTCACCATCTAAGGTGGGACTCCTCACACTCACTTTTGCCAATCCTGAAGAACTGGATTGTATTTGGTCACTCTTTTCCTCTCCTTTTTTCTGGGAGCAACCCAGACTCTCACTCATTTCACTCCCTTCCCTAAAGCCTAGAACTGATTGTACTACCACTAAGTCTTTTGCACTTATGATATTTGATGAAATTTGAAGCTGTGCAGAGACACTCGACAGATAAGGGATATCCGTCGGGTTAGCAGTTTGACTATCCGACGGATAACTGCTTTTAAGCTTATCCGTCGGGATACAATCGCTACTCGACGGATGGACAATATCCATCGAGAGAGTAGAAATATATGAGTTTGGAGTGGAGACTATTGTAGACTCTGTGCAGATTGATGAATATTTTGGCACAGATGTCTTAACATTCTCAGAAAGAAATGGCAAGTCATGAGCCAACAAATCATCTAAAAGATGATGCTCACTTGCTTGAATTTTTGGCTTCTCCAAGAGAGTTAAAGATGGAGAATTTGGAAGTGATGTGTTTATCATATCCACATCTAAAGAGTGTGTGGGAGAGTTTGGTGTTTCAGGTGCTTCTATTATTAAAGATTTTGGCTGTGACTCCACATTTATTGGAGCCACATCAAACTGACTTTGAGAAGGTGCAGTGACTGTGTCTTTGACACCAATTTGCACAGTGTGTGAACCCTGTGCATCCCCAAGTGTCTTTGGTTTCTTCTTTCTAGTATAGGTTTGGGGTGAGCTTGTGTCCCTTACCCTTTTGGCCTGTGCTCTTGGATGAGAGCTTTGTTCAATAGTCACATCCTTTTGGGAGGATGCAACTAGCAATGAGCTTATGTCCTTATTAAGCACTGCAGTTTGTTGGAAAACTGCAGTGTGGCTAGGCTGGGAAACACTCACCTCTCCAACCTTATCCTTAGGGTTTCTTTGATGTTCACCCTGTCCCTCACCTTTCTTACCCACCTTCACACTCCCCTCTTTTGGTTTGGTGGATTTTACAACTGGCATTTTTTGACAGACACCATAGGGGGCTTTCTTTGTCTTGGTTTTTGAAATTTTGGATTTGGTAGCTTGGGTAGGCAACTGTTGGGTCAATGACAGAGTTGCCATAACTGCACTAGAATGCAAAGAAGTGTGTGAGACTGGAAGAATAGAGATAGATGAACTTACCTCACTTACCTGAGGTGCCTCCATAACAGGTAAATAGAAGAGGGGCACCTATTTGTGATGGTTTCACCTGTTCAAATCTGCAATGATTCTCCTTTCTTGAACCCAACAATCTAATTTGTTGGTTGGGTTCTCAAGCACAATATCCTCAGAGAGGTGGTTAGTAATCATCATTAAGAATCTAGCATATTAATCATTTTTACCCCTCTTATTTAACTCCCCTAACTTAAACCCCAACTCAAATATGACAAGATCACTAAAGTTGAAAAATTTATCAGTAACTAGCATGTAAAGCATGTTAAGCATAGAGATATTGACAGAATCAAAATTACTGATTTTACCAGAAAAGACCATAGTAACTACATCACACAAATAACTCCATTCCTTCCTAAGACCCAACCTCCTAATTTCACTTAATTTAGAAGTAGATAGTGCATAGCCCATGGAGTTAAGCATATTAACAATGTCAGTGTCCGTGTGTGGTGAAGTTACAGTATTATCAGGAATCTTGAAACATGCTTTAACAATGTCACTATTAACACAGAATTCCTTACCTTTAATAGTGAAAGCGATAGTCTTATCAGCTGAGTTGTATGTTGCATTTGTCCACATTTCTTCAACAACCTCACAGTAGATGGTGGGTGATTCCAGCATGGCATAGTTAAGTTTGCAGTTCTTCACAAAATCCATCATTTTGTGGTAGTCTCCAGACTGTTGAATCCCCTTGTTCACAAGAGCAGTGAAGTTGTTCTTCTCATAGATAAATCCAGTTTGAGACATGATTTTGACGACTGGTGCCATTGTTAGAGAGTGAAAATTGCAGAGATAGAGATAATAATTGCTTTTGAGAAAGAAAGAAATTAGAGCAGATGATTTGAGAATGATAAAAGAAAAGCAATGAAAATGAATTATGCTTTTATACTATCTCAAAAATAACTGTCAAAAATAATAAGGTAAAAAAAGTAACCAATAAGAATTGCCCAAAATATCCGTTTAAAAAATAAACTGTAAAAATTCATCAATTATCCGTCGTGTTATACTTACAAACTGTAAGTATACTCGATGGATAATGTTCAGGAAATTAACGGCTAGGATTCAGACAATTCGACAGATGAGAATAAATAGTTATCCGTTGAGTCATAAAATATTCCACAAAAATAATTGATTTTATTAACAAAATGTATACCAACGGATGATCAAACTCGATGGATAATGATCATCCATCGAGATGTAAATTTTGACTTAGCCAAAATTTCATCCAAGACTGAAAAACCAATTAAATTTCTGGCTGCAATTCAACTTGCAAAATATCTTAAAAAGATTCAAGAGTAATTTAACATACCTAACTCACTTACCAATCTTGAAAAGGTGGATTCATCTAGTCGCTTGGTAATAATATCTGCAAGTTGCTTTTCACTTGGAACAAAATGTAGTTCCACAGTACCATTCATTACATGTTCCCTTATGAAGTGGTACTTGATGTCTATGTGCTTTGTTCTTGAATGCTGTACTGGATTTTCAGTGATGGCAATTGCACTTGTGTTATCACAGAAAATAGGAATCCTTTCAACTTGCAGACCATAGTCTAGCAATTGGTTTTTTATCCACAAAATTCGTGCACAGCAGCTGCCAGCAGCTATATACTCAGCTTCAGCTGTAGAAGTAGAAACTGAATTTTGCTTTTTACTGAACCAGGACACAAGCTTGTTTCCTAGAAATTGACAAGTTCCTGTTGTACTTTTTCTATCAATTCTACAACCTGCATAATCTGCATCTGAATAACCAGTTAGATCAAAACCAGAATCTCTAGGGTACCAAATGCCAAGTTTTGGTGTTCCCTTGAGATATCTGAAAATTCTCTTAATAGCTACTAAGTGAGATTCTCTAGGATCAGCCTGAAATCTAGCACAAAGACATGTAGCAAACATTATATCTGACCTACTAGCTGTTAAGTATAGAAGTGAGCCAACCATGCCTTTATAACTTGAAATATCCACAGACTTTTCAGTAGTGTTTAATTCAAGCTTAGTTGCAGTGGCCATGAGAGTTTTTGCAAATGTGCAATCCATTAGATCAAACTTCTTCAAGAGATCATAAATGTATTTAGTTTGACTAATGAATATTCCATCACTAACTTTCTTAACTTGTAAACCAAGAAAGTAAGTTAGTTCTCCCATCATGCTCATTTCATACTTACTTTGCATCAATTTGGCAAACTTTTTGCAAAGTTTTTCATCTGTAGAGCCAAAAATAATGTCATCTACATAAATTTGAACAAGTATACTAGAGCCATTAACATTTCTAAAGAATAAAGTTTTGACTACAGTACCTCTAGTGAAGTGATTCTCTAAAAGAAACTTTGACAAGGTGTCATACCAGGCTCTAGGTGCTTGCTTCAGTCCATAAAGTGCTTTCAAAAGATAGTAGACATTTTCTGGAAAATTTGGATCTTCAAAACCAGGAGGCTGACTGACATAGCTTGTTAGGTCTCACACACTGTAGAAGGGGGTTGAATACAGTGTTTATCACAATCAAATCGAATATAAGAACACAGAAAATATATTTTATTTAACATAATAAACTCTGTTACAATATGGAACTGTCCTCTCTCAGTGATGAACAATTTATCACGAGAGCTTCTAGGGTTACAATGAATAATAACTTCAATTATGATAACACATATAGCGTAAACCCTATATCTGTGTTTATATACTACACAGTTACAAGATAAATTCTAATTGATATAGAATATAATTCTGCTTCCTAAAATATATCAACTAGTTATCTTTTCTTCCAAGTATTCTATTCTTCATAGAATTCCTTCTTCATGCATATCTCTTCTTGTGTTTGTCTTGATCTTCTTTCCTTTCAATCAGCCGCCTTCCTTATCTGAAAGTCTCCTTAAGTCCTGATATTATCTCCTGATAAATATCTCCTGATAACTTAAGTTCTGACAACTTAAGTTCTGATATCTTAAGTTCCGACTTCAGTATAAGTACTGATTTCCAGTTAAGTACTGATTTGTCCTGTTAAGTAAGATCTGAAAACTAAACATAAATCATATTAGTCATGACATTATCAAGTATATCTAACAATCTCCCCCAACTTGTAAATTAGTATAATATACAAGTTTAACAGATATTTGATGATGTCAAAAATATTCAATACAAATGCATGAAAGTTTGACTAGATAACTACAACTTACAGTCCTTGTAGCTTTACCATCCTCAAGGTCTGATAACAACTTCAGTCCGTATATACATCAGAATTTAAGCAGTTGTTGATCTTTGACTTGGCTTCAAATACTGATCTCTTTGATATCAGGAGTTGTTCTGAGATAGTTCTTTAACAAACATCTCTCAGCATATTTAAGTTCATTAACCATCCTCCTTTTAGCATTCTTCAGTTCAACTGTATCTTCACCAATTTGAAAGATAGCAGCCCTGAGATCATTTATTCTAGCTTTCCTTATATCCTGATCTAGTCTGATCCAATATGCCTTGTCAGACTTAAGATTGAATTCCACAGCCTTATATCCCAGAAAAGTAGTTATAATCTTAGCAGAGTTAGGCTTCATCTCGACAATATCACCTTTGTGATCTCTGTACTTGGGACAGTATGTGCTGTCAGACTTTACAGAGTAAAGCTTCTTCTGTCTTTGAATTTGAGTCTTCAAATAATTTGCAGCACTATCTATTAATATGTTCTTCACTTGAAATAAGAATTGAACATGTTCCAGTTCCTCAAAATACTTCAGTGGTATAGCATTCTGCCTAATATGGTATACCCTTCAATCTGTCATAAAATATAACAAGATGTGTTCTTTCAAAAATGTATGGTAAACCATCTGTACAGATTCAAGCTGATTCAATCTTTCAGGAATTGCTCCAACACCTGGTTCACTTAAAGAAGTTGGATCATTGGTTGTGTTATGTATTCTTCTTTCATCAGCACTACCCAATCCAGATTTATCTCTTGCTTCTTTTCCTGTAACAACTCTTGCTTCAAAACCACTTGTTGCAGTCTTCAAAGATTGAGTCTGTTTAGCTTTGGTGAATCCTGGTAGGAGTAACTTTGAATGTTTAACATGAGCAATGTCAGAGGTTTCCTTTTCCTTATCTTCTGATATCAAGCCAACTTGAGCTATGTCAGAGGTTGCTTGCTTTATTGTCATATCAGAACTTACTATATCTTGACTCTGAACAACATGAGCCATGTCAGAGGTTGTTTGAGAAATCTTTCTTGTTATCAGAGTAAGACTAACATCTTCATCAGATATTTCTTCATCCATGAATGGCACATAAACCTTTACAGGTTCATCAACTTTTTCTTTGCCCTTGGACCTTGGATCTATCTCCACTTGTGATTTGGCTTTAGTTGCCTCAGGATTTGTCCTTTCTTTTATCACAATGCCTTTAGCCTTAGGAAGTTTCTTTTCAACAACAGAAGCTTTAGATTTGGAGTTGACTTTTTCTAACTTAAGTCTAGCTTCTTCTTCCCTTAGACTCTCAAAGTCCAATCCTGGATTTTCTTTCAGAAATAACTGTCTTGAAATTTCCTCATCAAGTTCCAGATGTTCATAAGACTTATCATTTTACCAGTATCAGAACTTATTCTTCTCCCAGTAACAGAACTTGTTCTTTGACTTGTAGTTCCAGCTTTGCTTGATGAAAAACCTTTACCTTGACCATGACCTCCACCCATTCCAGAGTTTCCCTGGTCATCTTTTTCATCATCCTTTCCCTTCAGTGTCTTAACAGTTTTGCATTTGGACTTAATTACTTTCTCCCCCTTTTTGGCATCAGCAGGTAAAAGAAGAGAGATAAGCAATTCCACTGAGGATTGGATCTTATTGAGTTGATTTTGATGAGAAGCTTGATTATTCAAAATTTCATCAATCTGAGCCTGTTGCTTCTCCTGAGTTTTCTCAATGTACTCAATTCTGTCAAAGGTAGGTTTGAAAAACCTTTTCTTGTCCAGCTTGACAAGCATATCTTGCTGATTTATGGATTCTTAAATCTTGTCTACCTTGGCCTGAGTTACAGATTGTTGACCTTGAAGGTGCCTTGTACTTAGTGCAGTAACTCTGAGCTGTGTCTTGAAATCATCATTGACTAGCATCTCATCAGCTTTGGTCAAGTGCTCAACAAGTATGGTTGAAGAAGGAACAAAATCAACTTTGTTCCATTCCTTAGTCCACTCCCTTCCTCTAGGAGTTTCACTCCAAGGTACTGGTGTATCTTCTCTAACAAACTTCTTGATTAATTCAGCTTTGTTTGGAGCTTGTTGAGGTGCATGTCCTGATGGACCAGCTACATCAGCATCTATATTGGCAGCAGCTTCACCAGTAAGTTCAGCATTAGCAACATCAGAACTTATAGAATCAGCATCATCAACATCCTCTGATAAAAGAATAGTGTGAGAGGCTATTGAGGCTTCAACATCATCCTCTAAGTGTTGATCTCCAACTAAGTTCTGATCAACAACCAAACCTTGATGCCCACCTAAAATCTGATTTTCATCATCCAGATTCAGAATTGGTGTAGTAGGAATATCTTCATTAAAATCAGCATCCAGAATTGGTGTTGTTGGTGGAGTGATTTGAGTTGGTGGAGCTTCTAAGTACAAGACCTCAGGCACAATCAAGTTATGAATATCAATCTCAGCACTTGTACCTGGGTCATCAGTATGTACTTGTTCAATTATAGGTGACACAGGAGGAGTAGGCACTCTGTCTTGAGCAGTTTCTGGTTGTGCTGAAGGAAGTAATTCAATAATAATTGGTTCTGTTGGGATCAGAGATTCCTGACCCCCTTCCTTAGCTGCTTCCTCATCTTCTGATTCTGACTTAACTGTGTCCCTGTGAGCTCTTTGCTTTTTTATTTTCTTCAAGGGTGGAGACACTGTAGGAGCTTTATCATCAGGATTTAGCTTTTTAAGCCTTTTAAGAGGCCTAGAACTCCCAGTTACAGTGTCTTTCTGAGAAGATATCTTCTCATCTTCTACTACAACAGGTTCAGACATGGGAACCTATTCCTCATTGTCTCACTCATCTCTCAGAACAAGTTTCCTTCTCTTCTGTTGAGTCTGAGGTACTGTCTTAGTCCTCTTGGGTTTGGAAGATGAAGGCTTCCCAGGATGTGCTGAAGGTTGAGATTGAGATGACTGTGATGGTTTGAAATATGTCCTGATTGAGGGTTGAGTAGGTTGAGGTTGAGAAGTTTGAGGTGTTTGTGTAGATGTGGTATGTTCTGATGGCTGTTGTGGTGGCTGGGATGTGGGTTGAACATCAGGGTAAACAGATGTGTAGGTTTGAGGATCAGCATTTACCAGTATCTGTTTCACTAACTGAGGTATTTGTAAGGGTCTAACCACTTATTTCTTAATTTCAGCATTTAACAAATCATTAAAAGCCCTTTTTTCAAGCTTAAAGGGTGGAATTAAATCAGTGGTAGGTTGGGGTTCATCAGAACAACAAAAAGTATATATAAGCTGGCAGAATCTAGCAAAGTATACTATATTCCTATCCTCTGTCATCCTATCCCCTATGAAACCTAGCACAACACTTGCAAAATCAAAGTGAGTTTGATGAATAAGAGCATACCCGATTTGCTGACTCATGATTGGAATAGCATCAAAGTTGGAGCATTTATTGGCGAATGCCTTAGTGACGCAATCAAAGAAAAAGTTCCATTCTTTCCTGATATTTGCTCTTTTCAGTTGTCCAAGCTTTCCCAAACTTTTCTCATAGCCCAAACTGGCCATAAGCTGCTCTAGAACAGGGTCCTCCACTGTTGAGAATGTACAGCCTTCTGGTAAGTGGAGAGCTTTGCGAACTGCCCCAAGAGTAACTACATGTTCAACATCATTTACTTCAAATACGATGCTTGGAGTACCAGTAGCCGTTGGATTTTTAACGCAGCGGGGGCATGGCAAAACACTTTTACACATACAAAATCCAAATAAAAGCATACAGATCATGAATGAAAATTCGAGGGATCGAATCTAACCTTTTAAAATAATTCGGAGACAATGATCAGAGATCCTTAGCAGTTGCTCCACAAGTGTGAAGCACTCCACCGGTATCCACCAAGAAAACGATGTTAAGGAGGAGGAAGGAGGTGGAGAGAATTGGGTTTTCCAAACTTTTTCGGTTTTTCTGGTTAAAATAAAATTAGGGTCTATAATAGTGTATTTATAGGCAAAATTTTCAGCTGAAATTTTCCCATAAATATTATTATTATTATTATCCCATTTATTATTCTCATTAATAATTAAAACACCTTTTAATTATTAATCCTTTTTCTAAACACTTTAGAAATAATTCTCTCTCTTGATTTAATTTCCAAAAATTAAATCCTTAATTAATAATATTAAGAACTTTTCTTAATTAATTTATAATCAATTAAATCTCATTTAATCAATTATTAAATTTTCCAATTAATTATTTATTTCATAAATAAATAATTATTAGCCATTATTAATTAATTCCTCCACCATTAAATCATTCTCCTTTTATGGTGTGACCCTGTAGGTTCAATATTAAGCCGGTAGAAGAAATAAATAATAATAAAACTATTTTATCATTATTTATATAAATTCTCTAATTTATTAAATATGATTAATTAATTAATCACATTTATTCTACATCGTGAGGGATACTTCTCAGCATATCGCGACTATCCGGATAATATGAATTCACTGCTTAGAATACCAAGAACCTATTCAGTGAATAGTTACCGTACAATAAACTCCTTCTACCCTCCAATGTCCCGATTAAATACAAGGCATGGATCTCGTGTCAAGCCTATCTAATTCAATCACTTGCTTACCATTTACTTCCTTCACTGGATCATCCTTGAACATTCGCTTGCATGGATCAGCCTTGAACATTCGCTTACTTCGCTGGAAAGGGTAGATCCTTTATTGATCATACACTATCTTCGTGTATAAATTCCTATACCCAGTAGAGCCCTAATAATTGTCCCTGGAGACTAAGAACTAAACCAAAGCATAGTTCAGTGTACACAAGATGACTATGATGACCTCAAGTCTAAGGATACTTGTACAACTATCACTATATGAACAACTGCTAACACGTGAGTGAACTCCATCAGTTGTTCAACTGTGCGAGTCATGTTCAGTGAACTTATTCCATAATAAGCACCTACATACTAGCTATAGTGTCAACACACAAATGTCTATGAGAACAGACATCCTTCATAATGAAGCAAGCATAGTATGTACCGATCTTTGCGGATTATTAATTACCAGTTAGTAATCCTATGAGCAGGAACTATTTAAGTTTAGAGTTATCATCTTTTTAGGTCTCACTATTATGATCTCATCATAATCCATAAAAAGCTTTACTCTAAACTATGGTATATCTTATTTAAACACTTAAATAGATAAAGCCCGTAATAAAAACAAAACAAGTCTTTATTAATATCAATGAAATTAAAACAGATTACATCAAAGTTATTCCTAAATCCTAATACGTGATTGGACTTAGGACATATTCCTTTCAATCTCCCACTTGTACTAAAGCCAATCACTCTGGTATCTAATACCCATCTTGTCTTTATGACGATCAAAGTGACTTTCATAAAGTAGCTTTGTGAGTGGGTCTGTTATGTTATTATGTGTGTCAACTGTATTTCAATACAATACAAGAAATGTAACCGCGCTCCCACTAACCCTTTTGTAGACGCATGGTTCATCTACGTTTTTGATAAAATTAAACTCTTTGATTGTCTCATCAAAACGAATGTTCCATCTTTCGAGAAGCTTGCTTTAAACCACATATGGTTCGCAGCAGCTTACACACTAGGTTTTCATTTCCCTTGGAAAGAAAACCATCTGGCCATCTGCCAGATTTCATAGTCGTAGTAAGCAACATTCACAAGCAAAATCCGAACTGATTTTAACAGGGCTACAGGTAAAAGGTTTCATCAAAGTCAATCCATTGCCTTTGTTTGAATCCTTTTCCCAAAAGCCTGGCCTTAAGGTCTCCACCTGGCCATCTGCTCTAATCAATCTTTCGTATACCGTATACATAGATTCCATTCCGGATTTTATGGCACTATGCCATTTCTCTGTGTCAACACTACTCATAGCCACATTATAGGTCACAGGGTCATCATCATCAATGATCGACAACTCATTTTCATTCTCAATAACAAGGCCATATTACCTCTCAGGTTGGCGAGACACTCTCCCTGATCTATGAATGGGCTGTTCCACAAAAGGTTGTTTAGTCAGAACAGGTGTTTCCACTTGATCCGTAGTAGTTTGTTCTTCTTGAACTTCATCAAGTTCAATTTTGCTCCCACTGTTTCCTTCAAGGATAAACTCCTTTTCCAAGAAGGTAGAATGTTTGGAGACAAACACCTGATGATCGGTGTAAAAGTAATACCCTAAAGTTTCTTTAGGATATCCCACAAAACTACATTTTACGGATCGATATTCCAGCTTATCTGGGTCAACTTACTTGACATAAGCTGGACATCCCCAAATCTTAACGTGTTTAAGACTCGGTTTCCTTTCTTTCCATATCTCATACGAAGTTTGAGGAACAGATTTTGGAAGGCACCATATTCAGTAAATATGCTGAGGTTTCCAATGCATAACCCTATAGGAATACTGGAAGATTTGCATAGCTCATCATGGACCGAACTATGTCTAACAAAGTTCAATTTCTCCTTTCAGATACCAATCTGGAGGCGTCCACTGGGAGACTATACCATTTACTTTGAGATAATATAGAAACACTCCATTAAAGTATTCACCACCTCGATCTAATCGAAGAATTATAATACTCAGTTTGGTTTGTTTCTCCACTTCATACTTATACTTTTTGAACTTTTCAAAGGCTTCAGACTTGTGTTTCATCAAACACATATCCGAATCTAGATCTATCATCTATGAAAGTAATGAAGTTTGAAAATCCACCCATGGCTTGCTTAGACATTGGTCCACATACATCTGTGTGTACCATTCCTAGCAAATTTGCAGTCCTCTCTTCATGTCTACTAAATGGAGACTGCAGTGCCACAATGAAGTGATATTTTCATCATCCCTTTCCTTTTATTAGTTTGTTCAATCTGAAGTAAATTATATCACACTTATACAGACCATTATTTAAAGTACCACGTCCATAAAGAATATTATCTCTAAGAATAGAACATTCATTATTCTCAATAATAAATGAAAATCCAACCAATTCTAACATGGGAATAATATTCCTCACAATCGAGGGAACAAAATAACAATTATTTAAAACAATAGTCTTGCCCATAGGCATATGTAAATGAAATGATTCTACATCTATAGCAACAACTCTTGCTCCATTTCCCATCAGTAGAATCACCTCCTCTTCCTCAAGAGTCCTACTTCTCCTTGGTCCCTGCAACAAATTGCAGATTTGAGAACCACAGGCGGTATCTAATACCCAAGTAGAAATTTGATTTAATGACATATTCACTTTTATCATGAACATACCTGAATCAGAAGCGGTAGTCTCACTCCCCTTCTTCTTCAATTCTGCAAGGTAAACCTTGCATTTCCTCTTCCAGTGCCCCACCTTGTTACAGTGAAAGCAAATAACTTTGCTCTTGGGGTCTTCAGCTTTTGGTGGAACCGGCATTTTCTCACCTACTTTCTTCTTCTTGGAAGGGTTCCTCTTCCTTTTCTTAGGATTGGAACCTTCACCAATTAGAAGAACAGAACTCTTCTTAGGGGAAAAATTCGATTCCGCAGTCTTCAACATGTTGTGGAGTTCAGGCAGGCTGACATCCAACTTATTCATGTGAAAGTTCACAACAAACTGCGAGAACGAACTCGGAAGCGATTGCAAGACCAAGTCTTGGCTCAGCTCCCCATTCATGGCAAAACCAAGTTGTCCAAGATGTTCAATCAAATTGATCATCTTAAGTACATGGTCATTCACAGATGATCCCTTAGACATCCTACAACCGAACAACTCCTTCGATATCTCATATCGAGCTGTCCTCCCTGCCACATCATACAACTCTTGTAGATGCATGAGGATAGTGTGAGCATCCATATGCTCATGTTGCTTCTGTAGCTCAATGTTCATGGAAGCTAGCATGATGCATTGAGCAACATTTGCATCATCTATCCACTTACGATACACAACATGTTCATCATTATGTGCATCACTAGCAGGTTCAGTAGGCTTAGGTGAGTCAATCACGTATTCCAGCTTCTCAATCCTGAGAACAATTCTCAAGTTTCGAAGCCAGTCAGCATAATTAGGACCAGTCAATTTGTGAGCATCCAGTATGCTCCTGAGTGATAGTGCAGAAGACATAACATATAAAGTAAATCTGTAAATGATAAACACATAACAACACTTAGCAAATATTCGATTTCATTTCAAAACACTATATGAATCGGGTCTTTATTCATAAGTGGCTCCCACTAGTTTTCCTAATTTATTCAACCCCCTACGTGAAAAATTAAGCATTCATAATGCTAGTGGGAATAGGGATCCTACATTCCATTACACAACCCCGGCTGTAGCACGAACCGCCATGCAATGTTCAATAGGCAGACAACTCTTGTCAATTACATCTCATGTTATTCCCTAATCAAACTTTAGCCTCTTAAATAATTGAGTCTCGGCTGTAGCACGACAAACTCAATATTCTAAGTCAAGTCTAACCCAACATTCCGTACAGTTGAATCAGTCCCCAAAGGCCCACGGCTGTAGCACATACCGACCTTTAGATTCTTATTCAATGTACACATCTCTATGTAATAGACAAGTATTTCTTATTTCAAAATCAAAGCCCTCGGCTGTAGCACGAACCGACAATGATTCAAAAATAAGAACTACTTTTCTATCATGTTGGAAGGCTATGACCGACACAAGCCCGTTGTGTCATTGGCCAATTACTACTTGATATTATTTAATTTTAGAGGGATTATATTACGTTACAATCGTAATCATATTATAAAGAGATTCTTCCTTTTAAATTAAATATTCCAAATCAATAATCAATAATCAGATGATTCCCAGATCGGGTGGAGCATTGTCAAGAGGCGTCACTTAATAACCCTTTCTTACAGATAGAAATCTGTTGTTGACAGAATCATCCTTTCTCTCATATCGAAAATTCATATTCAATTACGTGTTTCATAAACACAAGAATCTCATGATTGTATTCATAATATTATTATTAAGGTTATGAAATAATTTCACTATACTAGGTTGTCTAACAAACGCCTTATGTTCATTTAAGTTCACCTAAATCTATCATCGCATGATAAACTAAGCATATATCACATATATAAACATGACTAAACATCAAGGTAGGCATGTTACATCATCTAGCACATAGAACTAAGCATTATACATCTCTATGTATCACATGAAGCATTTAAAAGCAGTTAAAACAGTTAAAAACAACTTTAAAACACTTCATGGAAATATAAACAGTTCAAAAATTTATATAAACTAAAATTGATCACTCCATTAGATCCGTCTCAGAAAAACGAATCCAATGGTATATTGCACGCCCAAAACGGAGTTACGAAACTCCCAGAAAATCAATTTTAAAATCAACAGACGGGCTATAACGCATTACAGGGAATGCGTTACTACAAAATCCAAATAAAAGCATACAGATCATGAATAAAAATTCGAGGGATCGAATCTAACCTTTTAAAATAATTCGGAGACAACGATCAGAGATCCTTAGCAGTTGCTCCTCAAGTGTGAAGCATTCCACCGGTATCCACCAAGAAAACGATGTTAAGGAGGAGGAAGGAGGTGGAGAGAATTGGGTTTTCCAAACTTTTCGGGTTTTTGTGGTTAGAATAAAATTAGGGTCTATAATAGTGTATTTATAGGCAAAATTTTCAGCTGAAATTTTTCCATAAATATTATTATTATTATCCCATTTATTATTCTCATTAATAATTAAAACACCTTTTAATTATTAATCCTTTTTCTAAACACTTTAGAAATAATTCTCTCTCTTGATTTAATTTCCAAAAATTAAATCCTTAATTAATAATATTAAGAACTTTTCTTAATTAATTTATAATCAATTAAATCTCATTTAATCAATTATTAAATTTTCCAATTAATTATTTATTTCACAAATAAATAATTATTAGCCATTATTACTTAATTCCTCCACCATTAAATCATTCTCCTTTTATGGTGTGACCCTGTAGGTTCAATATTAAGCCGGTAGAAGAAATAAATAATAATAAAACTATTTTATCATTATTTATATAAATTCTCTAATTTATTAAATATGATTAATTAATTAATCATATTTATTTCACATCGTGAGGGATACTTCTCAGCATATCGCGACTATCCGGATAATATGAATTCACTGCTTAGAATACCAAGAACCTATTCAGTGAATAGTTACCGTACAATAAACTCCTTCTACCCTCCAATGTCCCGATTAAATACAAGACATGGATCTCGTGTCAAGCCTATCTAATTCAATCACTTGCTTACCATTTACTTCCTTCACTGGATCAGCCTTGAACATTCGCTTGCATGGATCAGCCTTGAACATTCGCTTCCTTCACTGGAAAGGGTAGATCCTTTATTGATCATACACTATCTTCGTGTATAAATTCCTATACCCAGTAGAGCCCTAATAATTGTCCCTGGAGACTAAGAACTAAACCAAAGCATAGTTCAGTGTACACAAGATGACTATGATGACCTCAAGTCTAAGGATACTTGTACAACTATCACTATGTGAACAACTGCTGACACGTGAGTGAACTCCATCAGTTGTTCAACTGTGCGAGTTATGTTCAGTGAACTTATTCCATAATAAGCACCTACATACTAGCTATAGTGTCAACACACAAATGTCTATGAGAACAGACATCCTTCATAATGAAGCAAGCATAGTATGTACCGATCTTTGCAGATTATTAATTACCAGTTAGTAATACTATGAGCAGGAACTATTTAAGTTTAGAGTTATCATCTTTTTAGGTCTCACTATTATGATCTCATCATAATCCATAAAAAGCTTTACTCTAAACTATGGTATATCTTATTTAAACACTTAAATAGATAAAGCCCGTAATAAAAACAAAACAAGTCTTTATTAATATCAATGAAATTAAAACAGATTACATCAAAGTTATTCCTAAATCCTAATACATGATTGGACTTAGGACATATTCCTTTCAATCTCCCACTTGTACTAAAGCCAATCACTCTGGTATCTAATACCCATCTTGTCTTTATGACGATCAAAGTGACTTTCATAAAGTAGCTTTGTGAGTGGGTCTGCTATGTTGTTATGTGTGTAAACTGTATTTCAATACAATACAAGAAATGTTACCGCGCTCCCACTAACCCTTTTGTAGACGCATGGTTCATCTACGTTTTTGATAAAATTAAACTCTTTGATTGTCTCATCAAAACGAATGTTCCATCTTTCGAGAAGCTTGCTTTAAACCACATATGGTTCGCAGCAGCTTACACACTAGGTTTTCATTTCCCTTGGAAAGAAAACCATCTGGCCATCTGCCAGATTTCATAGTCGTACTAAGCAACATTCGCAAGCAAAATCCGAACCGATTTTAACAGGGCTACAGGTAAAAGGTTTCATCAAAGTCAATCCATTGCCTTTGTTTGAATCCTTTTCCTAAAAGCCTGGCCTTAAGGTCTCCACCTGGCCATCTGCTCTAATCAATCTTTCGTATACCGTATACATAGATTCCATTCCGGATTTTATGGCACTATGCCATTTCTCTGAGTCAACACTACTCATAGCCACATTATAGGTCACAGGGTCGTCATCATCAATGATCGACAACTCATTGTCATTCTCAATAACAAGGCCATATTACCTCTCAGGTTGGCGAGACACTCTCCCTGATCTATGAATGGGCTGTTCTACAAAAGGTTGTTTAGTCAGAACAGGTGTTTCCACTTGATCCGTAGTAGTTTGTTCTTCTTGAACTTCATCAAGTTCAATTTTGCTTCCACTGTTTCCTTCAAGGATAAACTCCTTTTCCAAGAAGGTAGAATGTTTGGAGACAAACACCCGATGATCGGTGTAAAAGTAATACCCTAAAGTTTCTTTAGGATATCCCACAAAACTACATTTTACGGATCGATATTCCAGCTTATCTGGGTCAACTTACTTGACATAAGCTGGACATCCCCAAATCTTAACGTGTTTAAGACTCGGTTTCCTTTCTTTCCATATCTCATACGAAGTTTGAGGAACAGATTTTGGAAGGCACCATATTCAGTAAATATGCTGAGGTTTCCAATGCATAACCCCATAGGAATACTGGAAGATTTGCATAGCTCATCATGGACCGAACTATGTCTAACAAAGTTCAATTTCTCCTTTCAGATACCAATCTGGAGGCGTCCACTGGGAGACTATACCATTTACTTTGAGATAATCTAGAAACACTCCATTAAAGTATTCACCACCTCGATCTAATCGAAGAATTATAATACTCAGTTTGGTTTGTTTCTCCACTTCATACTTATACTTTTTGAACTTTTCAAAGGCTTCAGACTTGTGTTTCATCAAACACATATCCGAATCTAGATCTATCATCTATGAAAGTAATGAAGTTTGAAAATCCACCCATGGCTTGCTTAGACATTGGTCCACATACATCCGTGTGTACCATTCCTAGCAAATTTGCAGTCCTCTCTTCATGTCTACTAAATGGAGACTGCAGTGCCACAATGAAGTGATATTTTCATCATCCCTTTCCTTTTATTAGTTTGTTCAATCTGAAGTAAATTATATCACACTTATACATACCATTATTTAAAGTACCACGTCCATAAAGAATATTATCTCTAAGAATAGAACATTCATTATTCTCAATAATAAATGAAAATCCAACCAAATTCTAACATGGGAATAATATTCCTCACAATCGAGGGAACAAAATAACAATTATTTAAAACAATAGTCTTGCCCGTAGGCATATGTAAATGAAATGATTCTACATCTATAGCAACAACTCTTGCTCCATTTCCCATCAGTAGAATCACCTCCTCTTCCTCAAGAGTCCTACTTCTCCTTGGTCCCTGCAACAAATTGCATATTTGAGAACCACAGGCGGTATCTAATACCCAAGTAGAAATTTGATTTAATGACATATTCACTTTTATCATGAACATACCTGAATCAGAAGCGGTAGTCTCACTCCCCTTCTTCTTCAATTCTGCAAGGTAAACCTTGCATTTCCTCTTCCAGTGCCCCACCTTGTTACAGTGAAAGCAAACAACTTTGCTCTTGGGGTCTTCAGCTTTTGGTGGAACCGGCATTTTCTCACCTACTTTCTTCTTCTTGGAAGGGTTCCTCTTCCTTTTCTTAGGATTGGAACCTTCACCAATTAGAAGAACAGAACTCTTCTTAGGGGAAAAATTCGATTCCGCAGTCTTCAACATGTTGTGGAGTTCAGGCAGGCTGACATCCAACTTATTTATGTGAAAGTTCACAACAAACTGCGAGAATGAACTCGGAAGCGATTGCAAGACCAAGTCTTGGCTCAGCTCCCCATTCATGGCAAAACCAAGTTGTCCAAGATGTTCAATCAAATTGATCATCTTAAGTACATGGTCATTCACAGATGATCCCTCAGACATCCTACAACCGAACAACTCCTTCGATATCTCATATCGAGCTGTCCTCCCTGCCACATCATACAACTCTTGTAGATGCATGAGGATAGTGTGAGCATCCATATGCTCATGTTGCTTCTGTAGCTCAATGTTCATGGAAGCTAGCATGATGCATTGATCAACATTTGCATCATCTATCCACTTACGATACACAACATGTTCATCATTATGTGCATCACTAGCAGGTTCAGTAGGCTTAGGTGAGTCAATCACGTATTCCAGCTTCTCAATCCTGAGAACAATTCTCAAGTTTCGAAGCCAGTCAACATAATTAGGACCAGTCAATTTGTGAGCATCCAGTATGCTCCTGAGTGATAGTGCAGAAGACATAACATACAAAGTAAATCTGTAAATGATAAACACATAACAACACTTAACAAATATTCGATTTCATTTCAAAACACTATATGAATCGGGTCTTTATTCATAAGTGGCTCCCACTAGTTTTCCTAATTTATTCGACCCCCTACGTGAAAAATTAAGCATTCATAATGCTAGTGGGAATAGGGATCCTACATTCCATTACACAACCCCGGCTGTAGCACGAACCGCCATGCAATGTTCAATAGGCAGACAACTCTTGTCAATTACATCTCATGTTATTCCCTAATCAAACTTTAGCCTCTTAAATAATTGAGTCTCGGCTGTAGCACGACAAACTCAATATTCTAAGTCAAGTCTAACCCAACATTCCGTACAGTTGAATCAGTCCCCAAAGGCCCACGGCTGTAGCACGTACCGACCTTTAGATTCTTATTCAATGTACACATCTCTATGTAATAGACAAGTATTTCTTATTTCGAAATCAAAGCCCTCGGCTGTAGCACGAACCGACAATGATTCAAAAATAAGAACTACTTTTCTATCATGTCGGAAGGCTATGACCGACACAAGCCCGTTGTGTCATTGGCCAATTACTACTTGATATTATTTAATTTTAGAGGGATTATATTACGTTACAATCGTAATCATATTATAAAGAGATTCTTCCTTTTAAATTAAATATTCCAAATCAATAATCAATAATCAGATGATTCCCAGATCGGGTGGAGCATTGTCAAGAGGCGTCACTTAATAACCCTTTCTTACAGATAGAAATCTGTTGTTGACAGAATCATCCTTTCTCTCATATCGAAAATTCATATTCAATTACGTGTTTCATAAACACAAGAATCTCATGATTGTATTCATAATATTATTATTAAGGTTATGAAATAATTTCACTATACTAGGTTGTCTAACAAACGCCTTATGTTCATTTAAGTTCACCTAAATCTATCATCGCATGATAAACTAAGCAAATATCACATATATAAACATGACTAAACATCAAGGTAGGCATGTTACATCATCTAGCACATAGAACTAAGCATTATACATCTCTATGTATCACATGAAGCATTTAAAAGCAGTTAAAACAGTTAAAAACAACTTTAAAACACTTCATGGAAATATAAACAGTTCAAAAATTTTATATAAACTAAAATTGATCACTCCATTAGATCCGTCTCAGAAAAACGAATCTAACGGTATATTGCACGCCCAAAACGGAGTTACGAAACTCCCAGAAAATTAATTTTAAAATCAACAGACGGGCTGTAACGCATTACAGGGAATGCGTTACTACAAAATCCAAATAAAAGCATACAGATCATGAATAAAAATTCGAGGGATCGAATCTAACCTTTTAAAATAATTCGGAGACAACGATCAGAGATCCTTAGCAGTTGCTCCTCAAGTGTGAAGCACTCCACCGGTATCCACCAAGAAAATGATGTTAAGGAGGAGGAAGGAGGTGGAGAGAATTGGGTTTTCCAAACTTTTTGGGTTTTGTGGTTAGAATAAAATTAGGGTCTATAATAGTGTATTTATAGGCAAAATTTTCAGCTGAAATTTTTCCATAAATATTATTATTATTATCCCATTTATTATTCTCATTAATAATTAAAACACCTTTTAATTATTAATCCTTTTTCTAAACACTTTAGAAATAATTCTCTCTCTTGATTTAATTTCCAAAAATTAAATCCTTAATTAATAATATTAAGAACTTTTCTTAATTAATTTATAATCAATTAAATCTCATTTAATCAATTATTAAAATTTCCAATTAATTATTTATTTCAAAAATAAATAATTATTAGCCATTATTACTTAATTCCTCCACCATTAAATCATTCTCCTTTTATGGTGTGACCCTGTAGGTTCAATATTAAGCCGGTAGTAGAAATAAATAATAATAAAACTATTTTATCATTATTTATATAAATTCTCTAATTTATTAAATATGATTAATTAATTAATCACATTTATTCTACATCGTGAGGGATACTTCTCAGCATATCGCGACTATCCGGATAATATGAATTCACTGCTTAGAATACCAAGAACCTATTCAGTGAATAGTTACCGTACAATAAACTCCTTCTACCCTCCAATGTCCCGATTAAATACAAGGCATGGATCTCGTGTCAAGCCTATCTAATTCAATCACTTGCTTACCATTTACTTCCTTCACTGGATCAGCCTTGAACATTCGCTTGCATGGATCAGCCTTGAACATTCGCTTCCTTCCCTGGAAAGGGTAGATCCTTTATTGATCATACACTATCTTCGTGTATAAATTCCTATACCCAGTAGAGCCCTAATAATTGTCCCTGGAGACTAAAAACTAAACCAAAGCATAGTTCAGTGTACACAAGATGACTATGATGACCTCAAGTCTAAGGATACTTGTACAACTATCACTATATGAACAACTGCTGACACGTGAGTGAACTCCATCAGTTGTTCAACTGTGCGAGTCATGTTCAGTGAACTTATTCCATAATAAGCACCTACATACTAGCTATAGTGTCAACTCACAAATGTCTATGAGAACAGACATCCTTCATAATGAAGCAAGCATAGTATGTACCGATCTTTGCGGATTATTAATTACCAGTTAGTAATCCTATGAGCAGGAACTATTTAAGTTTAGAGTTATCATCTTTTTAGGTCTCACTATTATGATCTCATCATAATCCATAAAAAGCTTTACTCTAAACTATGGTATATCTTATTTAAACACTTAAATAGATAAAGCCCGTAATAAAAACAAAACAAGTCTTTATTAATATCAATGAAATTAAAACAGATTACATCAAAGTTATTCCTAAATCCTAATACATGATTGGACTTAGGACATATTCCTTTCAATCTCCCACTTGTACTAAAGCCAATCACTCTGGTATCTAATACCCATCTTGTCTTTATGACGATCAAAGTGACTTTCATAAAGTAGCTTTGTGAGTGGGTCTGTTATGTTGTTATGTGTGTCAACTGTATTTCAATACAATACAAGAAATGTAACCGCGCTCCCACTAACCCTTTTGTAGACGCATGGTTCATCTACGTTTTTGATAAAATTAAACTCTTTGATTGTCTCATCAAAACGAATGTTCCATCTTTCGAGAAGCTTGCTTTAAACCACATATGGTTCGCAGCAGCTTACACACTAGGTTTTCATTTCCCTTGGAAAGAAACCATCTGGCCATCTGCCAGATTTCATAGTCGTAGTAAGCAACATTCGCAAGCAAAATCCGAACTGATTTTAACAGGGCTACAGGTAAAATCATCAAAGTCAATCCATTGCCTTTGTTTGAATCCTTTTCCCAAAAGCCTGGCCTTAAGGTCTCCACCTGGCCATCTGCTCTAATCAATCTTTCGTATACCGTATACATAGATTCCATTCCGGATTTTATGGCACTATGCTATTTCTCTGAGTCAACACTACTCATAGCCACATTATAGGTCACAGGGTCGTCATCATCAATGATCGACAACTCATTTTCATTCTCAATAACAAGGCCATATTACCTCTCAGGTTGGCGAGACACTCTCCCTGATCTATGAATGGGCTGTTCCACAAAAGGTTGTTTAGTCAGAACAGGTGTTTCCACTTGATCCGTAGTAGTTTGTTCTTCTTGAACTTCATCAAGTTCAATTTTGCTCCCACTGTTTCCTTCAAGGATAAACTCCTTTTCCAAGAAGGTAGAATGTTTGGAGACAAACACCTGATGATCGGTGTAAAAGTAATACCCTAAAGTTTCTTTAGGATATCCCACAAAACTACATTTTACGGATCGATATTCCAGCTTATCTGGGTCAACTTACTTGACATAAGCTGGACATCCCCAAATCTTAACGTGTTTAAGACTCGGTTTCCTTTCTTTCCATATCTCATACGAAGTTTGAGGAAAAGATTTTGGAAGGCACCATATTCAGTAAATATGCTGAGGTTTCCAATGCATAACCCCATAGGAATACTGGAAGATTTGCATAGCTCATCATGGACCGAACTATGTCTAACAAAGTTCAATTTCTCCTTTCATATACCAATCTGGAGGCGTCCACTGGGAGACTATACCATTTACTTTGAGATAATCTAGAAACACTCCATTAAAGTATTCACCACCTCGATCTAATCGAAGAAATATAATACTCAGTTTGGTTTGTTTCTCCACTTCATACTTATACTTTTTGAACTTTTCAAAGGCTTCAGACTTGTGTTTCATCAAACACATATCCGAATCTAGATCTATCATCTATGAAAGTAATGAAGTTTGAAAATCCACCCATGGCTTGCTTAGACATTGGTCCACATACATCTGTGTGTACCATTCCTAGCAAATTTGCAGTCCTCTCTTCATGTCTACTAAATGGAGACTGCAGTGCCACAATAAAGTGATATTTTCATCATCCCTTTCCTTTTATTAGTTTGTTCAATCTGAAGTAAATTATATCACACTTATACATACCATTATTTAAAGTACCACGTCCATAAAGAATATTATCTCTAAGAATAGAACATTCATTATTCTCAATAATAAATGAAAATCCAACCAATTCTAACATGGGAATAATATTCCTCACAATCGAGGGAACAAAATAACAATTATTTAAAACAATAGTCTTGCCCGTAGGCATATGTAAATGAAATGATTCTACATCTATAGCAACAACTCTTGCTCCATTTCCCATCAGTAGAATCACCTCCTCTTCCTCAAGAGTCCTACTTCTCCTTGGTCCCTGCAACAAATTGCAGATTTGAGAACCACAGGCGGTATCTAATACCCAAGTAGAAATTTGATTTAATGACATATTCACTTTTATCATGAACATACCTGAATCAGAAGCGGTAGTCTCACTCCCCTTCTTCTTCAATTCTGCAAGGTAAACCTTGCATTTCCTCTTCCAGTGCCCCACCTTGTTACAGTGAAAGCAAACAACTTTGCTCTTGGGGTCTTCAGCTTTTGGTGGAACCGGCATTTTCTCACCTACTTTCTTCTTCTTGGAAGGGTTCCTCTTCCTTTTCTTAGGATTGGAACCTTCACCAATTAGAAGAACAGAACTCTTCTTAGGGGAAAAATTCGATTCCGCAGTCTTCAACATGTTGTGGAGTTCAGGCAGGCTGACATCCAACTTATTCATGTGAAAGTTCACAACAAACTGCGAGAACGAACTCGGAAGCGATTGCAAGACCAAGTCTTGGCTCAGCTCCCCATTCATGGCAAAACCAAGTTGTCCAAGATGTTCAATCAAATTGATCATCTTAAGTACATGGTCATTCACAGATGATCCCTCAGACATCCTACAACCGAACAACTCCTTCGATATCTCATATCGAGCTGTCCTCCCTGCCACATCATACAACTCTTGTAGATGCATGAGGATAGTGTGAGCATCCATATGCTCATGTTACTTCTATAGCTCAATGTTCATGGAAGCTAGCATGATGCATTGAGCAACATTTGCATCATCTATCCACTTACGATACACAACATGTTCATCATTATGTGCATCACTAGCAGGTTCAGTAGGCTTAGGTGAGTCAATCACGTATTCCAGCTTCTCAATCCTGAGAACAATTCTCAAGTTTCGAAGCCAGTCAGCATAATTAGGACCAGTCAATTTGTGAGCATCTAGTATGCTCCTGAGTGATAGTGCAGAAGACATAACATACAAAGTAAATCTGTAAATGATAAACACATAACAACACTTAGCAAATATTTGATTTCATTTCAAAACACTATATGAATCGGGTCTTTATTCATAAGTGGCTCCCACTAGTTTTCCTAATTTATTCAACCCCCTACGTGAAAAATTAAGCATTCATAATGCTAGTGGGAATAGGGATCCTACATTCCATTACACAACCCCGGCTGTAGCACGAACCGCCATGCAATGTTCAATAGGCAGACAACTCTTGTCAATTACATCTCATGTTATTCCCTAATCAAACTTTAGCCTCTTAAATAATTGAGTCTCGGCTGTAGCACGACAAACTCAATATTCTAAGTCAAGTCTAACCCAACATTCCGTACAGTTGAATCAGTCCCCAAAGGCCCACGGCTGTAGCACGTACCGACCTTTAGATTCTTATTCAATGTACACATCTCTATGTAATAGACAAGTATTTCTTATTTCGAAATCAAAGCCCTCGGCTGTAGCACGAACCGACAATGATTCAAAAATAAGAACTACTTTTCTATCATGTTGGAAGGCTATGACCGACACAAGCCCGTTGTGTCATTGGCCAATTACTACTTGATATTATTTAATTTTAGAGGGATTATATTACGTTATAATCGTAATCATATTATAAAGAGATTCTTCCTTTTAAATTAAATATTCCAAATCAATAATCAATAATCAGATGATTCCCAGATCGGGTGGAGCATTGTCAAGAGGCGTCACTTAATAACCCTTTCTTACGGATAGAAATATGTTGTTGACAGAATCATCCTTTCTCTCATATCGAAAATTCATATTCAATTACGTGTTTCATAAACACAAGAATCTCATGATTGTATTCATAATATTATTATTAAGGTTATGAAATAATTTCACTATACTAGGTTGTCTAACAAACGCCTTATGTTCATTTAAGTTCACCTAAATCTATCATCGCATGATAAACTAAGCATATATCACATATATAAACATGACTAAACATCAAGGTAGGCATGTTACATCATCTAGCACATAGAACTAAGCATTATACATCTCTATGTATCACATGAAGCATTTAAAAGCAGTTAAAACAGTTAAAAACAACTTTAAAACACTTCATGGAAATATAAACAGTTCAAAAATTTATATAAACTAAAATTGATCACTCCATTAGATCCGTCTCAGAAAAACGAATCCAACGGTATATTGCACGCCCAAAACGGAGTTACGAAACTCCCAGAAAATCAATTTTAAAATCAAGAGACGGGCTGTAACGCATTACAGGGAATGCGTTACTACAAAATCCAAATAAAAGCATACAGATCATGAATAAAAATTCGAGGGATCGAATCTAACCTTTTAAAATAATTCGGAGACAACGATCAGAGATCCTTAGCAGTTGCTCATCAAGTGTGAAGCACTCCACCGGTATCCACCAAGAAAACGATGTTAAGGAGGAGGAAGGAGGTGGAGAGAATTTGGTTTTCCAAACTTTTTGGGTTTTTGTGGTTAGAATAAAATTAGGGTCTATAATAGTGTATTTATAGGCAAAATTTTCAGCTGAAATTTTTCCATAAATATTATTATTATTATCCCATTTATTATTCTCATTAATAATTAAAATACCTTTTAATTATTAATCCTTTTTCTAAACACTTTAGAAATAATTCTCTCTCTTGATTTAATTTCCAAAAATTAAATCCTTAATTAATAATATTAAGAACTTTTCTTAATTAATTTATAATCAATTAAATCTCATTTAATCAATTATTAAATTTTCCAATTAATTATTTATTTCACAAATAAATAATTATTAGCCATTATTAATTAATTCCTCCACCATTAAATCATTCTCCTTTTATGGTGTGACCCTGTAGGTTCAATATTAAGCCGGTAGTAGAAATAAATAATAATAAAACTATTTTATCATTATTTATATAAATTCTCTAATTTATTAAATATGATTAATTAATTAATCACATTTATTCTACATCGTGAGGGATACTTCTCCGCATATCGCGACTATCCGGATAATATGAATTCACTGCTTAGAATACCAAGAACCTATTCAGTGAATAGTTACCGTACAATAAACTCCTTCTACCCTCCAATGTCCCGATTAAATACAAGGCATGGATCTCGTGTCAAGCCTATTTAATTCAATCACTTGCTTACCATTTGCTATGCGTAGTTCTATGCAAATTAGAAACTCCTTTCTAATTTCATTTACTCTGGCCAGAGATTCCTGAACTAGCATAAGTGGATCAGCCTTGAACATTCGCTTCCTTCACTGGAAGGGATAGATCCTTTATTGATCATACACTATCTTCGTGTACAAATTCCTATACCCAGTAGAGCCCTAATAATTATCCCTGGAGACTAAGAACTAAACCAAAGCATAGTTCAGTGTATACAAGATGACTATGATGACCTCAAGTCTAAGGATACTTGTACAACTATCACTATGTGAACAACTGCTGACACGTGAGTGAACTCCATCAGTTGTTCAACTGTGCGAGTCATGTTCAGTGAACTTATTCCATAATAAGCACCTACATACTAGCTATAGTGTCAACACACAAATGTCTATGAGAACAGACATCCTTCATAATGAAGCAAGCATAGTATGTACCAATCTTTGCGGATTATTAATTACCAGTTAGTAATCCTATGACCAGGAACTATTTAAGTTTAGAGTTATCATCTTTTTAGGTCTCACTATTATGATCTCATCATAATCCATAAAAAGCTTTACTTTAAACTATGGTATATCTTATTTAAACACTTAAATAGATAAAGCCCATAATAAAAACAAAACAAGTCTTTATTAATATCAATGAAATCAAAACAGATTACATCAAAGTTATTCCTAAATCCTAATACATGATTGGACTTAGGACATATTCCTTTCAGTAGCACCACCATCATCAAAAATCCCAGTCCGCCAAAACGTCAGTACTTGTTGGCTTGAAATGGTTTGAGGTTGGGTCAAAGCATACCCAATCTCACTATTTGCAAAGAAATCTTGCACAAAGTGCAAATCTGATGGACTTTCAGCCTTGTTCAAGATTGCAGCATAGTTATTTGGTACAAACTTGGCTCCATCAGCAATTAAATCCCTGGGCGCCATCAGAAATAAGTGAGAAACTTGTTTTCCTGGAAGGTGTTTGTTGAAATGTCTGTATAATGAACCGTTAGAAAATGTGAGAGAATAAGAAAAGAGAGAGTGAAATAGAATAAAAATATGAATAAAAGATTTGAAAATCTTTTATCTCTTCTACTTAGACAACCCACTTTACAGCAGTTAATGAGGAGTGGAACAGACCTTTACACCTGTCAAACATGCAGCAGTTAAGGCAAAAGTTAATGGGCACGGTAAATAAGCAATCATGACTTTGCACGTTCAGTTTTTTTAAAAAAACTGTTCCCACTAAACAAATGATTATTACTGCTTTATCTCACATAAACCAATATTCTGAAAAAAAAATGTGACCGTTGAGGTAATGACCAAAAATAAACCAAGTAAATAAATACCGCCACGTCAGCATCAGAACTTGATTATTATCAGAATTTAAAAGTCATCAGAATGGCTTCTTAACTCGAAAAGTGAATGTTTATTCCTGTAATTCTTCACACAAATACTGATATGGGTACATCAGAACTTAATCATCAGAGCTTCCATCAGAACTTGTCCTCAGAATTTATGCAACTAACACTTAAACTGTTCATCCAAAATAACATTTATCACTACAGTAATTTTCATCATTCATATGGAATGTATGTGTGTGCATTAAGCTAAATATCAGACAAAGAGTAAAGTCTGATTCACTTCAGTACATCTTAGAAATAAGGCATAACTAAGAACCTTGCTTAAAATCTGTCATTATTCTGAAGTCTACTATAGAATGTGTTCATGCATGAGTCCACCTCAACTATTTTGTGCTCATTTTATGCATCTTTTGAAATTCCTTTTTACAGTGGCTTCTCAGTGTAAGTGAGTCACAACTGCTTATCAGAATTTATGTTATTATCAGAGTATTTCTCCAGTAATCAGAGAATGTGAAAAGTCACCAAGAAAACTTTATTTTGCTTTTCTAATGCATATTACTTGATACCAGCAATGCACTTGGATCTTCCCTTCCACATTTTTTACTCTAGATCTCAAAGGAGTACCTGATTTTTATTACTTTTCTTTTCTTTTTCTTTTGATAAGTGAGGCTTATCAGCACTTAGTACATTCACCAGATTTACTAACATCAGAACTTAACAGATAAGAAGCACTATTCTAGTTTTTGACTTAGTAATAAGATACACAAAGTAAACTGCAACTAAGCTCAATATCAGAATTTTCTTGTGTTAAAAGATTTCCACATAAACAATTACTTCAAACATGAGATCCTTAGTATATTAAAGACTACTAGGTCAGCATCTAGCACAGTTATCCTCATTGGATTGAATAGTCGCAGAAACATTCATATCACTATCATAGTTTAGAAATTCACATCAGATAATAATCAGCATTTAAGCAAATTTTCAATTTAGGCACAGAATTCACACACATAGTAATATCTGTAAATATTGATCATAAAGTCTGATGTATCAGAACATAAACTAAGCAGATTTAGAAAAAGAACCTGAAACCATTCCAAGTTCATTTACCAATCTTATAAAAGTAGCTTCATATAGTGGTTTTGTGAAGATATCTGCTAGTTGTTGATCTGTGGGAACAAAATGCAATTCCACTGTACCTTCATCCACATGTTCCCTTATGAAGTGGTACCTAATGCTGATGTGCTTTGTCATTGAGTGTTGAACTGGATTACCTGTCATAGCAATTACACTTTGATTATCACAGTAAATAGGGATTTTAGAATATGTTAACCCATAATCCAGTAACTGATTCTTCATCCAAAGACTCTGTGCACAACAGCTTCCTGCAATAATGTGCTCTGCTTCTATAGTTAATGTGGAGATTGACTTCTGTTTCTTGCTAAACCAAGAAACTAATCTGCCTCCAAGAAATTGGCAGCTTCCACTTGTGCTTTTCCTGTCAATTTTGCATCCTGCAAAATCTTCATCTGAGTAACCTATTAGCTTAAAGTCTGATTCTGTAAGATACCACAATCCCAGATCAGCTGTACCCTTAAGGTACTTGAAAATTCTTTTCACAGCTGTTAAGTGAGGTTCTCTTGGATCTGCTTGAAATCTTGCACAAAGACAGGTAGCATACATGATATCAGGTCTACTTGCAGTTAGATAGAGTAGTGAGCCAATCATACCTCTGTAATTAGTAATATCTACTGATGTACCAGTATCCTTATCCAATTTTGTTGCAGTGGCCATATGAGTGGATGCACTTGAACAATCTTGCATTCCAAATTTCTTCAACAAATTTCTGGTGTACTTAGATTGACAAATAAAAGTTCCTTCTTCATTCTGCTTGACTTGAAGGCCCATAAAATAGCTAAGTTCTCCCATCATACTCATTTGATATCTTGACTGCATTAGCTTGGCAAAACTTTTACAAAGACTGTCATTTGTAGAACCAAAAATGATATCATCAACATATATTTGAACCAAAAGTAAGTCCTTTCCATGGTTGAGATAAAACAGTGTTTTGTCAATAGTCCCTCTGTTAAATCCACTTTCCTGAGGAAACTGAGCTAATGTCTCATACCATGCTCTTGGAGCTTGCTTAAGGCCATAAGTGCTTTGTCAAGTCTGTAGACATGATTAGGAAATTTTGAATCTACAAAACCTGGAGGTTATTCAATATATACTTCTTCTTCCAATTCTCCATTAAGCTAAACATATCCTTATGACTTCCAATCTAGCAACTGGTGCAAATGTTTCATCATAATAAATTCCCTCCTATTGAGAATATCCTTTTGCAACCAACCTTGCTTTATTCCTTTTAATTATGCCATCACTATCAGTTTTGTTTCTCAACACCTACTTTATACCAACTACAGATCTGTTCTTTGGTCTTGGCACTAGGGTCCAGACTTTATTTCTTTCAAATTCATTTAACTCTTCCTGCATTGCTTGCACCCAATCAGCATCTTGAAGAGCTTCTTCCATTTTCTTTAGTTCAGTTTGAGAAAGAAAAGAGTGATAGAGACATTCATTTGATGTAGCTGTTCTAGTTCTGACACTTACATCAGAATTTCCAATAATTAAGTCAGGTGTATGTGCTTTAGTCCACTTCCTTGTAGATGGAAGGTTTTCTCTAGAACTAGATGCTCCCCCATGATCCATGCTGTCTTCATCAACCTTTTCTGATGCTCCCCCTGAAGTTATGCTCTCTGAGTTGGATCCTTCATTATTGGAGTTCCCAGAATTATCAGAACTTGGCCCGTCAGAACTTGATGAATCAGAACATGAAGAGCCAGTTGTAGGTTCTGATGCTTCTTGAGATGTGGTTGTATCTTCAGTATGCTCCCCCTGCATAGTTGCATCTTCATTTGGCGTAGTCACCACAGTTTCAATAACATCAGAGTTTAATCCATCAGAGTTTGCAGTATCAGGATTTAGACTGTAAGGATTTACAGTATCAGAATTTAAAACTTCATTCTCAAATTTCTACTGATCATGATTATTGAAATATTCAAGTCCTGTAATCTTCTTATCATCAAAAGAGACATTGATAGATTCCATGACAACCCTTGTTCTTAAATTGCAGACTCTGAAGGATTTTGTGGAAAGTGGATATCCAACAAAAATTCCTTCATCAGCTTTTAGATCAAATTTGGATAGCTGTTCAGGATGAGTCTTAGGAACAAAATACTTGCATCCAAATACATGAAAATACTTCAGATTTGGCTTCTTTTTCTTCACCATCTCATATGGTGTCTTTCCATGCTTGTTAATGAGTGTTGCATTTTGAGTAAAACAAGCAGTCTGCACAGCTTCAGTCCAAAAATAGGTTGGTAACTTTGCCTTATCAAGCATAGTTCGTGCAATTTCAATGAGAGTTCTATTCTTTCTTTTAACAGCTCCATTTTGCTGTGGAGTTCTAGGAGCAGAGAATTCCTGTTTGATTCCTTGGTCTTTGCAGAACTCTTCCATAATCAAATTCTTGAACTCAGTGCCATTATCACTTTTTATGATTTTGACAGAGTCTTTAACCATTTTATCCAGTTGTTTGCCATGATCAATGAAGATAGATGCAGTTTCACTTTTTGTGTGCAAGAAATACACCCATGTGTATCTGGTGAACTCATCCACTATGACCATATCATATTTCTTCTTTGCAATAGATATGACATTCACTGGACCAAATAGATCAACATGAAGTAGGTGATAAGGCTCAAGAATTGAAGATTCAGTCGTACTCTTGAATGAAGATTTTCTTTGTTTTGCCTTTTGACAGGAATCACAAAGGCCATCAGGAGCAAATACTAATTTAGGCAAACCTCTCACAAGATCTTTCTTGACTAGTTCATTTATAATGTTGAAATTTAAATGAGAGAGTTTCTTGTGCCAATTCCAGCTTTCTTCAATTGACGCTCTACTTAACAGACAGACTGTAGAGCCATCAGTATTTATTGAAAGCTTGGCTTCATAAATGTTACCATGCCTGTATCCTTTCAGAACAACTTTGCTTGTAGATTTGCTTACAACTTCACAGTGTTATTCAAAGAAATCCACATGATAACCTCTGTCACAGATTTGACTAACACTCAGCAAATTATGTTTAAGTCTTGAGACTAGAGCTACTTTTTCAATGATGACATTCCCCAGATTGATATTTCGATATCCCAAAGTATTTCCCATGTTGCCATCTCCATAAGAAACACGTGGGCCAGCTTTCTCCACAAAGTCTGATAGCAGGGCATTATTTCCAGTCATATGTCCTGAACATCCACTTTCCAGAACTAAGATGTTTTTCCAGTTGCCCTGCAATCACAAAGACCACTAATGATTAGTTTTAAGGACCCAGACTTGCTTGGATCCTTTGGCCTTATTAAGTTTGTTAACATTTTCAGCGGATTTAGCATCAGAGTTTATATTAACATTTTTCTTATCAGCATTTACACTATCAGACTTTGCATCAGAACTTACACTAGAAGGAATAATGCTAACTTTCTTTAAAAAAGGTTTTATTTGATAATAATCATAGTACAAACTATGATATTCCTTACAAGTATAAATGGAATGCCATAAACTACCACAATGAAAACAAGGATTTTGTGGCCTATATCTAACAGACTGACTCTTAACTCCTGACTTTGAAGGTAAGGAGTTTATGTTCTTATTTTTCCTGCAAAAAGAAGCCAGATGGTTAGAATTTCCACAGTTATAACATTTCTTTCTAGGAGCATTAGGAACAGGCTTATAATCATTACTTTTATTCACACCTTCCTTTCCATTCCTATTTTCCTAGGGAGCTTTACCTTGTTTACATTCTTAACATCTTTCAGCTCTTGCTTAAGCTGCTTCTTTGTCATTAAGCCTATGTTAACTTTAGTTGGCTTATCCTGTTTTGGTTTGTCAGAAGTTAATTTCTCTTTAACTTCTGATTTATCAATATCAGACTTTACAGCTACAAACTTAACATGATTTACCTTTGGCTTTTGTTTAACAACTATAGGCTCAATTTCTACAGTTCCCTTATCATTCTTATCATCTCCATAACCTAAGCCTTCTTTCTAGTTTCCACTGTTTAACAAATTCTGAGTTGTTCTGCCAGAGTTAGTCCAAGTCCTGATAATCTCTCTTTCCTTTTCTAACTCAGTTTTTAGAGATTCATTTATTTTAAGTACTTCATCCCTAACCTAAAAGGCATCATCTCTATCTTTCTGAGTTTGATGGAACATGACTAACTCTTTTTCTAAATAATCATTCCTCTTTTTATAAGCAAGATTTTTAGAAGTTAATCTTTCACATGTTAAAGTTTGATCTCTATAACTAATGAACATGGTTTTAAGATATCTTCTCAACTCAGTTATATCATCAGTATGAAAGGCATAAGTAGTTTGAGGTACCTTTAACTCAGCATTATCAGAACTGCTATCAACATTTGCCATCAAGGCATAGTTCACCTCACTTTCAGAATCTGAAATGTCTGTCCAACTTTTCTTCTTTGTGACAAGAGCCTTGCCTTTATCACTCTTCAATTTCTTGCAATCAGGAGATATGTGGCCTTTCTCACCACAGTTGTAGCACTTAACATTTGAGTAATCTCCTATGTCAGACTTTCCTCCTTTGCCTTCAGATTTTCTGAAACCCTTCTTATCAGAACTTGCACCTTTTCTGGAAAATTTCTTTCCCTTTCTGAATTTCCTATATGCAATCCTTATGATTCCTTTTACCATAAGAGCACACAGCTTCATCATCTCTTCATCAACATCAATCTCAAGTAAGATTTCAGTTTCTGAGTCATCATCGCTATCAGAACTTGATGACTCAGTATCAGACTTTGTGATGAGAGCTTTTCCTTTGCCTTTTCTTGAGGCAGCTGCTTTGGGGGATTCCTTCTCAGCCTTTAGAGCAACTGTCATTGACTTTCTTCCATTCCTCTTACTTCTTAGTTCCATCTCAAGTTCATGAGTCTTGAGCATCCCATAAATTTCATCAAGAGTTGTTTCTTCAAGATTATAGTTGTCTCTTATAGTAGTGGCCTTCAAATCCCAACTTTCAGGAAGAGCTAACAAGAATTTAAGGTTTGAATCTTCAAGATCATATTCCTTGTCAACTAGTGACAAATCATTCAAGAGTTTGACAAATTTGTCATATAAACCAGTCAATGACTTATCAGGTTTTGAGTCAAAGTGCTCATACTCTTGAGTGAGTATAATCTTCCTGTTCTTCTTAATTGAATCAGTTCCCTGGCATCTTGTCTCCAAGGAATCCCATATCTCCTTTGTAGTCTTGCAGTTAATTACCCTATTTGACATGACATTATCAATGGCACTATGCAGCAAGTGTCGTACCTTAGCATCCTTAGCAATCGATGAGATATCTTCAGCAGTGTAATCACTCTTCTCCTTTGGTACAGACTTTGCTGGTTCACCTACAACTACAACAGAGAGTTTGGTTGGCTTGTGTGGTCCTTCATTGATTCTGTCAAGGTATTCTGGATCTGTAGCTTCCAGAAACATAAACATCATCACCTTCCATATGGGATATTCAGATGGTTTCAGTATGGGAACTCTAATAGTCTCATATCGATTATGGATTTGAGTCTTTGGAGGTTCTTCAGTTTTGGTGGGCTTGGTTGGAGTTTGTTCTTCTTCAGACATGATTGTTTTTGGATCTTAAACTGTTTGTGTGTTAACAGATCAGCTCTGATACCACTTGTTAGGTCTCACACACTGTAGAAGGGGGTTGAATACAATGTTTATCACAATCAAATCGAATATAAGAACACATAAAATAGATTTTATTTAACACAATAAACTCTGTTACAATATGGAACTGTCCTCTCTCAGTGATGAACAACTTATCACGAGAGCTGCTAGGGTTACAATGAATAATAACTTCGATTATGATAACACATATAGCGTAAACCCTATATCTGTGTTTATATACTACACAGTTACAAGATAAATTGTAATTGATATGGAATATAATTCTGCTTCCTAAAATATATCAACTAGTTATCTTTTCTTCCAAGTATTCTATTCTTCATAGAATTCCTTCTTCATGCATATCTCTTCTTGCGTTTGTCTTGATCTTCTTTCCTTTCAATCAGCCGCCTTTCTTATCTGAAAGTCTCCTTAAGTCTTGATATTATCTCCTGATAAATATCTCCTGATAACTTAAGTTTTGACAACTTAAGTTCTGATATCTTAAATTCTGACTTCAGTATAAGTACTGATTTCCAGTTAAGTACTGATTTGTCCAGTTAAGTAAGATCTGAAAACTAAACATAAATCATATTAGTCATGACATTATCAAATATATCTAACAACTTCCTCCTCCAAATCTCCATTCAGAAAGGCACTTTTGACATCCATTTGATAAACCTTGAAATTGGCATGGGCTGCATAGGCTAAGAAGATTCCGATGGCTTCAAGTCTTGCAACAGGAGCAAATATTTCATCAAAATCTATTCCTTCTTGTTGACAATAGCCCTTAGCAACCAATCTAGCTTTGTTCCTGACTACTATGCCATTTTCATCCATCTTATTTCTGAATACCCATTTGGTGTATATTGGATTCTTTCCTTTAGGCTTGGGTACCAACTTCCATACCTTATTCCTTTCAAATTGGTTTAACTCCTCCTGCATAGCTAAAATCCAATCAGGATCCAACAAAGCTTCTTCTACCTTCTTTGGTTCTTCCTTAGAGAGGAAGCTGCTATACAGATATTCTTCTTGAGTTGCTCTCCTTGTTTGAACTCTAGAAGATACATCACTAATGATGAGCTCAAAGGGGTGATCCTTTGTCCATTTCCTTTGTTGAGGTAGATTAGCTCTAGATGAAGAGGCCTCATTGTTGTCTTGATGTGTGATTGAGTTTTGATTATTAGAGACTCCCCCCTGAGTTAATGGATCTTTGATTTGAGAAAGGGTAACTTTCTGTAAGTGATCTATTCTGACCTCCAGCTTCTTTTGAAGACCCGACGGATGGTGAATTTAAAGTACCGACGGATGAAGCTGGTTGTTTCCCGACAGATAAAGCAGGTTGTCTCCCGACGGATGAAGGATTATGCAACTCGACAGATGTTGAATTTTGTGCTTCATTGATAGTGGATTTTTCTGCATTATCCTTTGATATTGTTTCTTGATCACTTTCATCATCACTATTATCACTAACCATCTCCACATTGTCAAATTTGAGGCTCTCATGGTAATCTCCATCTTGCAGTCCTTCAATCTTTTTATCATCAAACACAACATGTATTGATTCCACAACAATGTTGGTTCTTAGATTATAGACTCTATATGCTTTACCAACAGCATATCCAACAAAAATTCCTTCATCTGCTTTAGCATCAAACTTCCCATTCTGATCAGTTTAATTTCTCAAGATATAACATTTGCAGCCAAAGACATGAAGAAAATTTAGAGTTGGCTTCTTGTTCTTGAACAATTGATAGGGAGTCATGCATTTTGCTTGATTAACCAGAGAAATATTCTGAGTGTAGCATGCAGTATTTACAGCTTCAGCCCAGAAATATGTTGGTAACTTGGACTCTTCAAGCATTGTTCTTGCAGCTTCAATAAGTGATCTGTTCTTTCTTTCTACTACTCCATTTTTTTGTGGAGTTCTTACTGCTGAAAACTCATGCAAAATCCCATTTTCTTCACAAAATACTCTCATGATAGAATTTTTGAACTCAGTTCCATTGTCACTCCTGATTCTTCTAACTTTGAAATCAGGATGATTGTTGACTTGCCTTATGTGATTGATGATGATTTCACTAGCCTCATCTTTGGACTTAAGGAAATATGTCCAAGAGAACTTTGAGAAATTATCTACAATTACTAGGAAAAATCTTTTCCTTGAGATGGACAACACATTGACTGGTCCAAACAAATCCATGTGTAGCAGTTGCAAAGGTTCTTCAATTGTTAAATCAAGCTTCTTTCTGAATGATGCTTTAATTTGCTTTCCCTTTTGGCAAGCATCACACAGTCCATCCTTAGAAAACTCCTTTTGAGGAATGCCTCTAACCAGTTCTTTCTTTACAAGTTCATTCATGGTCTTGAAGTTTAGATGGGATAGCTTCTTGTGCCATAACCAAATTTCATCTTGACTTGCTTTACTGAGAAGACAAGTAATAGATTATGCATTTGATGAGTTGAAGTCAGCTAGGTACACATTTCCTTTTCTCACTCCAGCGAGAACCACTTTGTTACTCCTCTTGTTTGTCACAACACAGGCTTCTGAGCTGAAGGTTACTGAATTGCCTTTATCATATAGCTGGCTGATACTCAACAAATTGTGCTTGAGACCATCCACTAAGGCAACCTACTCAATGATGACATTATCTTTTGAAATCAAGCCATATCCCATCGTATAACCCTTGCTGTCATCTCCAAAAGTAATACTTGGGCCAGCTCTCTCTTTGAACTCTGTGAGCAGGGTAGAATCACCAGTTATGTGTCTTGAACAGCCACTATCCAAGTACCATAGATTCTTTCTGTTTCCCTGATTACTTGAAGAACTTGTCTCTATTTCATCAGACTTGGCCATTAGGGCTATATTGTCATATCTGACATCCTCACCTTCATCTAGACCATCTGCTGCCCAGTCATTTTCTTATGTAATGAAAGCCCTTTCCTTTTGTTTGAGCAACTCAAAATATTTCTATTTATAATCCACAGGCTCAAACTTCTTCTTGCCGGAATCTGACTTTCTACACTCACTGGCAAAGTGCCCTGCTAAGCCACATTTGAAATATTTGAATTTTGATTATCCATCATATTTCTATTTGGCTTAGCTGCTCCAAAGTTCTTCTTGAACTTGAGCTTGGAATATCTTCTGGAAAGAAATGCTAGATGTTCATCAATGTTATCCATATCATCTTGGCTCAAAGAATCTTCATTTTCTGCTACCATCCCCTTGCCCTTGTTTTCACAGACTTTTGAAGTTGACTCAACAACTTCTATCTTCATCTCCTTCTCTTTCTCTAACTCAGCAACTAGTGAAATGGACCCTTCTTTCTTCTTTCCTCTCTCCATCCTCTCATCTTGCTCTATTTCAAGCTCATAAGTTTTCAGGATGCCATACAGTCTCTCCAAAGTAAACTCCTTGTAATCTTGAGAGTTTTTCAATGAGACTATCATTGGTTTCCATTCCTTTGGAAGAGATCTAAGGAACTTAAGATTAGAGTCTTTTGTCTGATAGACTCTCCCATGCAACTTCAGAGCATTTAGTAGTTTTTGAAACCTACTAAAAATGTCAGTGAGAGACTCACTATCTTCACTATGAAAGTGCTCATATTGCTGAATTAGCAGCTGCATCTTATTTTCCCTGACTTGTTCAGTGCCATCACAGATAATCTGTATTGTATCCCAAACTTCCTTGGAAGTTTTGCAATTGATGATGTTGTCAAACATATCACCAACTCTATTGAACAGAATATTCATGGCCTTCTTGTCCTTCCTGACTTGTTCAATATCAGGATCTGACCATTCATGCCTTGGCTTGGGGACTGATGGCTCATTTCCAGTTGCAGCTCTCATTGGTACATGAGGGCCTCTCTCTATGCAATCTACATAGGCCTCATCTTGAGAAAGTAAATGAAGATGCATCTTTACCTTCCAGTGAAGGTAATTATCTTTGTCCAGAAAAGGAATCTTAACTCCAACGTCCTTCTTGTTCATCTTGCTGTTTGTTGTGATCTTTTAAACTCTTTGTTCTTCAAGAGCTTGCTCTGATACCAATTGTTAGTCCCTAACAATGCAACAAGAATTACAGAAGGGGGGGGGGTTGAATGGAATTCGTGAACCTTTTTCAAAAATATAAAATGTTCTAACTTAGAATATATATATAACAGTGTTTTGATTTACAAAGTGCGGAATAACAAGTTGAATATAAATCAAAACACAAAGTAATAAAAACACAAGTCTTTAAAACTTTCTGGTGGATTTGAATGTATCCACCACACACACACACACACACACACACACACACACATATATATATATATATATATATATATATATATATATCGAGAGAAGTCTGTGATGCTTGAGTAGCTCACAGCTGCTAACAAATGAGAACAACTAAACTTACAGAGAAATGCTAAGAATACAGCTTACGAATGTTTCTTTGAGAATTTTCTTGCTTAGTCTTCTTGTTGTTCTAATTGCTACTCTAGGTTTATATATCACAAAGATTACACAGTAATAAGACAAGATAATAAAACAAAAACCTATCAAGTCTAATACTATGCTGCTTCATTACTCTATTCCAGCATCTTTGAATATCTTCATAATAGCATGGAAATGGCAATGCTTCTTTATTCTCAAAAAGCCAGTTGAATAGGATTCCACATTCCTTTTGCATACACTCAACGCATGTGACTGTGTTGTCACTGTCAACAGATGTTTGAATTGATTATCCATCGGGTATATGATCATCTGTCGGGTTGCCTTGTTGAACATCCGTCGAGAAGCATTGTTGTTTATCCGTCGGGTAGCTATTTGGTACTTGACTTCATTTTATTTATGCAGAATTACAAGACATCATCTATGTACAATTAATCAACCTATTCTGCATATCTAATTAAATTCAACATGACTTATATGCTACTACAGAATCTAAACAAGGTGTATGCAGAAATGTGCTACAGACTCATTATTACACAAGCTACTCACTCGATGGATAATAAGTCATCATCCGTCGGGACTATATTGAGTCATCCGTCGGGACTATATTCCTTATCCGTCGAGTGCTATATTTTTCACTAAGTAAAATCTACTAAGGTGTTTTGTTAATGAAATCATCAAGTTCAAAACATATTCATAACATCCACTCCAGGATTATCCTTAAGGAACAGTCTCTTTGCAAGTTCCTCATCTAAGGCTTAAATCTTAGGATCCTTGTAAAAGAAGGTTGCCTTCTTTCCCCTGAACTTTAAGGTTTGCATTGATTTCTTCGAGTCTTGACTTCAACCTTAAATGAGAACATTAGACTTTGTCATCAGAATTTGATTATCAGAACTTGCTGTCAGAACTTGATCTTCAATTTCAGAACTTGTGAGCAACAAAGTTTGATCTGTAGCTGAAGTCTTCTTTCCTTCCTTATCACTCCTCTAAATAGTAGATTTATCAGAAATTTTACTATCAGGTACTTTCTGAATAGGAATTCTGCTAACTTGCTTTCCTTGACTTTGACCTTTGCCCTTGCGAGGGTTTCCCTGGTCATCTTCAGAATCATCCTTTTTCTTCAGTGCCTTTCTAATTGAGTATTTAGACTTAACAACCTTCTCCCCCTTTTTGGCATCATCTGTCAGGAGTAGAGAAAGAAGCAGTTCCACTGAAGATTGGATCTCATTTAAATGAGTCTGTTGAGCAGCTTGATTTTGTAAGACCTCATCCAGTTGGGCCTGCTGCTTGTCTTGAACAAGCTCAATAGCATCCACTTTTTCTTGAATTGGTCTGATGAACCTCTTCTTGTCTAGTTTGAGCATCATGTCTACCTTATCAGCTGTTTCCTGAAGTTTATTAACCTTTGCATGAGTCTTGGAGTGTAGACCTTGAAGAGTTTTAGTACTGAGAGTAGTGACTTTAAGTTGTGTTTTGAAGTCAGAATTTGTCACCAACTCATCAGCTTTTGCAACATGATCTATCAGAATAGTTGGGTTAGGAATGAAGTCAGGTTCATTCCACTTCTTTGTCCATTCAACTCCTCTGTGAGTGTCCTCCCAAGGAATAGGAGCATCTTCTTCATCAAATTTAAACAGTGCCTCCTTGCCAAGAATTGGAGCATTGACTGGAGCACTTGCTGGAGCATTGTCTCCAGAATTTGATAAAATCTCATCATCTTCTGATAACACCAGAGTGTGTGTAACTGAAGGAGATTCTGGAGCAACTTCATCTGTTTCCAAATTTTGATCTTCAGGTTCCAAATCCAGAATTGGTGTAGTAGGAATTTCAGCATTTAGTATTGGGGAAACAGGTGGAGTTGACTCTTTTGCTGGTGGTGCTTCCAGATACAAAATAGTTGGAATATTCAACCTGTGAATGTCAATTTCAGGACTTAACTCTGAATCTTCAACTGAGGCAGTTTCTTTGAATTGAGAGTAAGGTGGAGAAATCACATATTCTTATACAGGTTCTGATCTGTGGACTTCATTAATTTCAGATTCCTGAATTAGAACTTCTTCAGCTGCTGGCAGGGCTTCAATCATAATAGGTTCTGATGAGATCATAGATTTCTGATCCCCTTCCTCAGCATCTTCGGTATCCTCATATTGAGTTTTGTGCAATATGCACACCTGCTCTAGTCTTCCTTGATTTTGATTTTCTAGATGGAGGGGTGACATGATTAGTATCAGAATGTGAAGACCTCTTTCTTTTCTGAATGCCAGAAGCTTCAGCTATTTTCTCCTTCTGAAGAGTTGACTCTTCAGCTTCTAATGTCACAGGTTCTGATGCAGGAACCTGGACTTGTTCATCCTCATCAGATTCATCTCTCAGAATCAACTTTCTTCTTCTCCTTGGTGGAGATTTAGGCTTAGAGATAAAAGGCTGGGTTGGTGGAGGTTGAGAAGTAGTAGGCTGTGTAGGTGCAACATCAGGATATATAGTTGTGTATGTGTGAGGATCAGAATTTACTAAGAATTGTTTGACATATTGGGGAATTTGGAGGGGTCTTAGTATATCCTTCTTATTATCAGCAGATTATAAGTCTGTGAAAGCCCTTTTGTGAAGTTTAAAGGGTTCGATTAACTAACTAAAGGTTTGAGGTGCATCAGGACAACAGAAACTATATATAAGCCGACAGAATCTAGAAAAATATACTATGTTGCTATCTTCTTTCATCCTATCACCTATAAACCCTAGCACAACACTAGCATAATCAAAATGAGTTTGATTAAGAAGAGCATACCCGATTTGCCGACTCATGATTGGAATAGAATCAAAATTGGAACATTTGTTGGTAAAGGCTTTGGTAATACAATCGAAAAAGAAGCTCCACTCCCTCCTGATGTAGGGCCTCTTCAGTTGTCCTAGCTTGGACAAAGACTTCTCATAGCCAAGATTTGCCATCATATTTTGAAGAACTGGCTCCCCAACTTGTGAATTGTAAGTACAGTTTTCTGGTAGATGCAATGTTTGTCGAACAGTTGACAAGGTTACCAAGTGCTCATCTTCCCCTGTTGTAAAAATGATGCTTGGGGACCCACTTTCACCACCATTATCATAGACTCCAGACCTCCAAATCTCCAGAATTTGCTTGCCTGAGAGAGCCTGTGGTTGGGTCAGAGCAGACCTAATTTCACTTCGAGTGAGAAAATCTTGAATGAAGTGAAGTTCTGGAGGAGCCTCGTCCTTGTTGAGAATAGCCATATAGTTATTGGGGACAAACTTGGCTTCATCATAGATAAGATCCTTAGGTGCCATTTCTGTGAAAATTAAGTGAAAAGTTGTGTGTGTATAGAGTGTTTGATAAAATGCCTGTAAGAAAGTCCGTCAGAAAATAGAGAGAAAAAGAGAGGGAGAGTAGAAGAAATAAGAGATAAAGTAAGCGAGAAGGTAAAAGATTTGTATAATCTTTTATCTCTAATATCTATACTCTTTCCACTCAACGACTCTTTTTGGAAGTAAAACCGGCATAGTTACACCTGTCACGCAGTAAATAGTCAAGGCAGTAAAGTGGGAACGGGAAATGTGCAGTAATTATTGCACACATGCATATGCAAAAACCAACACGCAACCCATTAATCAAATGATTATTACTGTTCTATTGCACTTAATTATTTTTATGAGAAATATAACCGTTACAAAAAATAATTCAAGTAAATAAATAATACCACGTAAGCATCAGGATTTGCATCAGAACTTGACTATTATCAGAATTTAACGGTCATCAGAACATGGCTTCTGTACTCAAAAAGGTGAATGACTGTTTCTGTGTTTCTTCACACAAATACTGACTGGTTTCTTCAGAGTTTAATCATCAGAACATAATCAGAACTTGTCCTAAGAATTTATGCAAATAATACTTAACTGTTTATCAGAAACAACTTAATCACCACAGTAATTTTCATCATTCATATGAAGTGATAGTGTGTGTATGTGCAAATGATCAGATAAAAATTAAAGTCTGATAAACTTCAGTATATCTTAGAAATAAGGCATAACAAAGAAAAATGCTTAAAATCTGTCTTGAATTGTGAAGTCTACTGTAGAATAAAGTTATGCAAGAATTCACCTCAACTGTTTGTGCTTATTTTATGCATCTTTTGAAATTCTTTTGACAAGGGCTTCTCAGTGTAAATGAGTTACAACTGCCATCAGAATTTATGCTGTATCTGAATATTTCTCCAGTAATCAGAGAATGTGAAAAGTCACCAAGAAAAATGAATTTTCTTTTCTAATGCATATAACTTAATACCAACAATGCACTTGGATCTTCCCTTTCACATAAATTACTCTAGATCTCAAAGGAGTACCTGATTTCAATTTTTTTTATTTTCTTCAGATAAGTGAGGCTTATCAAGCATGTAGTTTATCCTTAAGATTTACTCACATCAGAATTTGAAAGATAAGAAGCAATAATCTAGTTTGTGACTTAGTAATAAGATACATGAAGTAAATTTGACTAAGATCAAAATCATAATTTGCTTGTGTCATTGATTTCCATATAAATAACTAATTCAAATATGGGATACATAGTTTGTTAAAGACTACTAAGTCAGCATCTAACAAGATAATCCTCATTGGATTGAATAGTCACAGAACATTCAAAACACTTTCAGAGTTTATAGAATCATATCAGATAATAAATAGTATTTAATATGTTACAATTTAAGCACAAATTACATTGAGATAAGAAAATCTGTAAACACTAATCATAAAGTCTGATGTATGAGAACAAAAACTAAACATATTTTGAGAAAGAACCTGAAACCATTCTAAGTTCATTTACCAGTCTTGTAAAAGTAGCTTCACATAGTGGTTTTGTGAAGATATCTGCTAGTTGTTGATCTGTTGGAACAAAATGGAATTCTACTGTACCTTCCATCACATGTTCCCTTATGAAATGGTACCTAATACTGATGTGCTTTGTCATTGAGTGTTGAACTGGATTTCCTGTCATAGAAATAGCACTTTGATTATCACAGTAAATAGGTATTTTAGAAAATTCTAACCCATAGTCCAGTAACTGATTCTTCATCCAAAGAATCTGTGCACAACAGCTTCCTGCAGCAATATATTCTGCTTCTACAGTTGATGTGGAAATTTATTTCTGTTTCTTGTTAAACCAAGAAACCAATCTGCCTCCAAGAAATTGGCAGCTTCCACTAGTGCTTTTCCTGTCTATTTTGCATCCTGCAAAATCTGCATCTGAGTAACCTATTAGCTTAAAATCTGATTCCCTAGGATACCAAAATCCTAGATCAGCTGTACCCTTGAGGTACTTGAAAATTCTTTTCACAGCTATTAGATGAGGTTCTTTTGGATCAGCCTGAAATTTTGCACAAAGACAGGTAGCATTGTTGTGAATATGTTGTGTACCTGATGATCACTTAAACAAAACATCTAAGTAGATTTTACTTAGTGAAATAATGTAGCACTCGACGGATAAGAATTATAGTCCCGACGGATAACTCATTATAGTCCCGACGGATGATTAACTTATTATCCATCGAGTGAGTAGCTTATGTAATAATAAGTTTGTAGCACAGTGATGTATGCACCTTTGTATAGAATCTGTAGTAGCATATAAGTCATGTTGACTTTAACTAGATATGCAGAATAGGTTGATTAATTGTACATAAGTAATGTCTTGTAATTTTGTATAAGTGAAATGAAGTCAAGTGCCAAAATAGCTACCGACGGATGATTAACAAAGCCTTCGACGGATGATCAAATTACTATCAACGGATGTTTAACATAGCAGTCGACGGATGATCAATTAAGTCATCGACGGATGATCTGAAAGTCGACGGATGATCATATCAAGAATTCAAACATCAGTTGAACAGTGAAAGCTGACACACAGCCGTCGAGTTGTATACAAACACATTGTGGAAGCCCATTAACTGGGTAATAGAGGATGAAAAGCAGCAAAGATTAAGACTGTTAGATTTTATATTTGTTCAGTCTTTTTGACTTTGTAATCTTGGTATTATATAAACCAAGAGAGTAGCAAATAGAAAAATAACTGAGATAACTGAGAGAAACTCAAAAACAGAGAAATTTTTAGCATTTCCTGTATTCTCAGTAGTTCTATTTTGTAAGCAGCTGTGAGCATTTCTGCACACAGAGTCCTCTCGATATATTATATATATCTCTGGTGGAATTGTTTAAATCCACCAGAAAGTTTTTAAAGACTCTTGTTTTTAATTACTTGTGTTTTGATTCATTTAAGTTTATATTCCGCATTGTGCTAATCAAAACAAATATATCTATAATCGAGTTAAACATTTTTATTTCAAGAAAAAGGTTCAAGAATTCCATTCAACCCCCCTTCTGTAATTCTTGCTACATTGTTAAGGGACTAACAATTGGTATCAGAGCAAGCTCTTAATCTACAAAGAGTTTAAAGATCAAAACAATCAGCAAGATGAACAAGAAAGATGTTGGAGTCAAGATTCCTTTTCTTGATAAAGATAATTACCATCATTGGAAGGTAAAGATGCATCTTCATATGCTTTCTCAAGATGAGGCCTATGTGGACTGCATAGAAAGAGGCCCTCATGTTCCAATGAGAGCTGCAACAGGAAATAAGCCATCTGTTCCAAAGCCAAGGCATGAATGGTCTGATCCTGGCATTGAACAAGTCAGGAAAGATAAAAAGTCCATGAACATTCTGTTCAATGGTGTTGATGCAGACATGTTTGATAACATCATCAACTGCAAGACTGCCAAGGAAGTTTGGGACACAATACAGATAATCTGTGATGGTACTGAGCAAGTAAGAGAAAATAAAATGCAGCTCCTGATTCAACAATATGAGCATTTTCACAATGAAGAAAGTGAGTCACTCACTGACATTTTTAGTAGATTCCAAAAACTACTAAATGCTCTTAAGTTGTATGGAAGAGTCTATCAGACTAAAGACTCCAATATGAAATTTCTCAGATCTCTTCCAAAGGAATGGAAACCAATGGAAGTCTCATTGAGAAACTCACAAGATTATAAGGAGTTTACTTTAGAGAGACTGTATGGCATTCTGAAAACCTATGAGCTTGAGATAGAGCAGGATGAAAGAATGGAGAGAGGAAAGAAGAAAGGAGGATCCATTGCACTAGTTGCTGATCTGGAAAAGGAGAAAGAAGTGAAGATGGAAGCTGTGGAATCAACTTCAAAGATCTGTGAAAGCAAGGGTAAGGGGCTAGCTGCAGAAAGTGAAGAATCATTGAGCCAAGATGACATGGAGGACATTGATGAGCACCTAACATTCCTTTCAAGAAGATTTGCCAAGCTCAAGTTCAAAAAGAACTTTGGAGCATCCAAGCCAAATAGAAACATGGTGGATAAGTCAAAATTCAAATGTTTCAAATGTGGCTTGGCAGGGCATTTTGCAAATGAGTGTAGAAAGTCAGATTCCAGTAAGAAAAGGTTTGAGTCTGTAGATTACAAGCAAAAATACTTTGATCTACTCAAACAAAAGGAAAGGGCTTTTATTACACAAGAGAATGACTGGGCAGCTGATGGTTTGGATGAAGATGAAGATGTCAGCTATGTCAATCTAGCCCTAATGGCCAAGTCTGATGAAACAGAGACAAGTTCCTCAAGCAATCAGGTAATCACTACAAACCTTGCACATTTATCTAAAGCTGAGTGTAATGATGCCATAAATGACATATCTACAGAATTGTATCATTTGCGTGTTACACTTAAGTCTCTCACTAAAGAAAATGCTAAAATCAAAGAAACCAATTTGTTTTTAAGTGAGAGGAACAATGTGCTTGAGTCTCAGTTTCTTGAGTTTGAGAAACTAAAAATTGAGTGTAAGATTGCCAAGGAGGAATTAACAGAGTCCTTGAAAAAGGAAGAAATTTTGAAGAAGCAGCTCGAGCGTGAACAAGAGGTGATTAAAGCATGGAAAATATCTAGGGATGTTCATGCTCAAATCACCAAGGTTTAAGAAATTGAGTCCTTTTGTGATGAAGCCTGGAAAAAGAATAAGGAGAAACTAGAACCTATTTTGGTAGATGGGTTGCTGACAGATGTAGACTCGACGGATGATGAGGACTATCCGTTGGATAACAAAAAGTGTTATCCGTCGAATGATAAAAATCCTCATCCGTCGGTGGTAAGCAAACCCATTAGCAAAGCCAAATTAATCAAGCTAAATGAAAAGTATGGGTCTGTTTCCAAGAATTTTGTTTCAGGAGAGTCAAGTCAAGCTAAGAAAGGGAAAAAGGCTAATGTTGGTCACATGACTGTCAAACAGTTAAGTGACAGACTTGAGAAGATAGAGGTAAAAATAGAGACTAAAAAGAAAAACAATAGGAATGGTAAAGTAGGGATTGACAAACACAATAACTACACACCTGATAAATATGCTCCTAGAAAAATCTGTGTCAAGTGTGGTAGTGTAAAGCATTTGTCTGTTAATTGCAAATCTGCCATGCCTACTCCCATGTCTGTTCAGCCTCAATTTCCTAACATGAATGCCATGCCTCCCATGCCTGTTAATGCTATGCCTACATAGAACATGAATGCACAGTTTGCTAATATGCCATTTGCACCTAATCCATATTATGCTGCATACAATATGCCTCAAATGCCATTTAGCATGCCTTACTGGAATAACATGTTTGCACCAAGCATGCCATTTCCTGTTAGCCATAACATGCATGATAATTCTGTTGCATTTAGTGGTTTCAAAGGTACAACCCAATTGACTAAGGAAGAATCTGAAATTCCTAAGTCAAATGAGATAAGGCCTAAGAAACAGAAGAAGAAAGCTAACAAGGCAGGACCCAAGGAAACTTGGGTACCAAAATCAACTTGATTTGATTTTGATGTGTGCAGGGAAACAGAAAGAATCTTTGGTACTTGGATAGTGGCTGTTCAAGACACATGACTGGTGATTCTACCCTGCTCACAGAGTTTAAGGAGAGAGCTGGCCCAAGTATCACTTTTGGAGATGATAACAAAGGTTATACTGTGGGATATGGCTTGATTTCAAAGGACAATGTCATCATTGAAGAGGTTGCCTTAGTGGATGGTCTCAAACACAATCTGTTGAGTATCAGCCAGCTTTGTGACAAAGGCAACTCGATAACCTTCAACAAAGAAGCCCGTGTTGTGACTAACAATCAAAACAACAAAATGGTTCTCACTGGTGTGAGAAGAGGAAATGTGTATCTAGATGACTTCAACTCAACTAAAGCAGAATCTGTAACTTGTCTTCTCAGTAAAGCAAGTCAAGATGAAAGTTGGCTATGGCACAAGAAGCTATCCCATCTAAACTTCAAGACCATGAATGAGCTGGTAAAGAAAGAGCTAGTTAGAGGCATTCCTCTAATGGAGTTTACAAAGGATGGATTGTGTGATGCCTGCCAAAAAAGGAAGCAGATCAAAGCATCATTCAGGAAGAAACTTGATTCAGCAATTGAAGAGCCTCTGCAACTCCTTCACATGGATTTGTTTGGACCAGTCAATGTATTGTCAATTTCAAAGAAAAGATTTTGCCTAGTAATTGTAGATGATTTCTCAAAGTTCTCTTGGACATATTTCCTAAAGTCTAAAGATGAGGCTAGTGAAATCATCATCAATCACATAAGGCAAGTTAACAATCATCCTGATTTCAAAGTTAGAAGAATCAGGAGTGACAATGGAACTGAGTTCAAGAACTATGTCATGAGAGCATTTTATGAGGAAAATGGGATCTTGCATGAGTTTTCAGCAGCAAGGACTCCACAACAGAATGGAGTAGTGGAAAGAAAGAATAGATCTCTTATTGAAGCCGCAAGGACAATGCTTGAATAATCAAAATTACCAACATATTTCTGGGCTGAATCTGTAAACACTGCATGCTACACTCAGAACATCTCTCTGATTAATCAAGCAAGATGCATGACACCTTATCAATTGTTCAAGAACAAGAAGCCAACTCTAAACTTTCTTCATGTCTTTGGCTGTAAATGCTATATTCTGAGAAATCAAACTGATCAAAATGGGAAGTTTGATGCCAAAGCAGATGAAGGAATTTTTGTTGGATATGTTGTTGGTAAAACATATAGAGTCTACAATCTAAGAACCAACATTGTTGTGGAATCTATACATGTTGTGTTTGATGATAAAAAGATTGAAGGACTGAAAGATGGAGATTACCATGAGAGTCTCAAATTCGACAATGTTGAGATGGTTAGTGATGAAAGTGGTGCTGAGAGTGATCAAGAAACAGTGTCTAAGGATAATGCAGACAAATCTACCACCAATGAAGCACAAAACTCAACATCCGTCGAGTTGCAAAATGCTTCATCCGTCGGAAGGCAATCCGTGTTATCCGTTGGTAGACAACCTGCCTCATCCGTTGGTACTCAAGATTCACCATCCGTCGGGTTATCAAAGGAAGCAGGAAGTCAAGGCAGATCACCCATAGAAAGTACCCCTTTCTCAAATCATAGATCCACAAACTCAGGGGGAGTTTCTAGCAATCATAACTCAATCACACATCAAGACAATATTGAGGTCTCTTCATCTAGAGCTAATCTACCTCAACCAAGGAAATGGACAAAAGATCACCCCTTTGAACTGATTATTGGTGATGTTTCTTCTAGAGTTCAAACCAGGAGAGCAACTCAAAAAGAATGTCTATACAACAGCTTTCTGTCAAAGGAAGGACCAAAGAAGGTAGAAGAAGCCTTGTTAGATCCTGATTGGATTTTAGCTATGCAGGAGGAGCTAAACTAATTTGAAAGGAATAAAGTATGGAAGCTGGTACCCAAGCCTAAATGAAAGAATCCAATAGACACCAAATGGGTATTCAGAAACAAGATGGATGAAAATGGCATAGTAGTAAGGAACAAAGCCAGATTGGTTGCTAAAGGCTATTGCCAGCAAGAAGGAATAGATTTTGATGAAACATTTGTCCCTGTTGCAAGACTTGAAGCCATCAAAATCTTCTTAGCCTATGCAGCCCATGCCAATTTCAAGGTCTATCAAATGGATGTCAAAAGTGCCTTTCTGAATGGAGATTTGGAGGAAGAAGTGTATGTTAGTCAACCTCCTGGCTTTGAAGATCCAAATTTTCCAGAGTATGTCTATTATCTACTGAAAGCACTTTATGGACTGAAGCAAGCACCTAGAGCCTGGTATGACACTTTATCAAAGTTCCTTTTGGAAAATCACTTCACTAGAGGTACTGTAGATAAAACTTTATTTTTCAGAAATGTTAATGGCTCTAGCATACTTGTTCAAATTTATGTAGATGATATTATCTTTGGCTCTACAGATGAGAAACTTTGTAAAAAGTTTGCCAAACTGATGCAAAGTAAGTATGAAATGAGTATGATGGGAGAACTAACTTACTTTCTTGGTTTACAAGTTAAGCAAGTTAGTGATGGAATATTCATTAGTCAAACTAAATATATTTTTGATCTTTTAAAGAAGTTTGATCTAATGGATTGCACATCTGCAAAAACTCCCATGGCCACTGAAACTAAGCTTGAACTAAACAATACTGAAAAGTCTGTGGATATTTCAAGCTATAGAGGCATGGTTGGCTCACTTCTGTACTTAACAGATAGTAGGCCAGATATAATGTTTGCTACATGTTTATGTGCTAGATTTCAGGCTGATCCTAGAGAGTCTCACTTAATAGCTATTAAGAGAATTTTCAGATATCTCAAGGGAACACCAAAACTTGGCATTTGGTATCCTAGAGATTCTGGTTTTGATCTAACTGGTTATTCAGATTATAACACCCTCCAAATCCGGGGTATAGATTTGGGGCATTATTAACAACAATTACCAACTATACCTGCACAAGCGGAATATAAATATAATAATTACCCCGAACTATCACTACTCAGGATCTTTTAAGGGTTGAGTTTGAAAACAAGAATCATGCACTACACTTAATTACAAACCCAACTAAATAAAACCTGTCTCAATAACTCTCTTTATTACAAAACTTTATTCTATCTACAGTTTCACTACACAATCTTTTATTCAAACTACACAAAACTTTTATTCAACCCAACATTACTACTTATCCTGCTACACCTGATCTGGCAATTCAAAACTCTCTTCGGGAATAGGAAGGAACACTCTTGGTATAAGAGGGTCCCACTGCTTGACTCGCTTCTTGACTATGCGGGTCCTGATGGGTTTCATTCTCTATCTTAACTGTAAAACAATAGGAGTGACAATAAAAGAAATGAGCCAAAATTGCTCAACAAGCCTGCAACAATATATATATATATATATTATAAAGAGAGAGAAATAAATGAACCACTAAGCTGCTGGTTTGAACAACCATCTGTATCTGTATATGATAATAATTTGCCAACACTGGCGAGTGCCAAATGAACAAGACTGGAACAAGAACCAACATATGCACTATAACCTGCCGATCAGTCAGAATATAGTGTGGATCTATACCCAACTGCATAGACCCAACCAATATTAGGAGTACTCAGGCAACTATGGCCTATTAAATAATGGTCTGGGTAAAACCCAGTCCGTAAAGTAACCATCCAGTCCAAGGCTTAGCATCCGGAATAATCGGAATGCTATTGATATATCCCAACACTAGGATATACCAGACTATATGTAACAAGGGTAAAGGAATTGAAATATGAACAGGGAATTCAATAAATTGGGTAAATCAAGAATTGAAATGAAATGGAACAAGTGATAATAAATGGGTAACAGTGTATATGAACAATGACTATCAAAGAGAATTGATACGATGGAAAAGAAATATAAATCACTATTCTGAATTTAGAATAGGGGGAAAACTTGCCTTGCGCGTACTTAACCTGGTTTAACTCACTGTTTTCTGACCCTAGCTTGCTCTGCCTTGCTAACACTGAACAAATCATGGAAAGATAGGTGTTTAGATAATTTACTATATACGCGTATCTTGAATTGATATCACGCAACCTTATCAGTCTACCCATGCGTTTCTATCTGACTCGCATATATATATATATATATACATTTATACAGCACATTTATTCACATAATCACATAAAGCACGTAGCACGTAAAGCACATAATTAATTTCTAGATTTATAATTATTTTTAGAATCAATTCTGGGCTTATACCTGCATTACTAGTCGTATCTGATTTTATTATAATTTTTTCGGGATTTATTCAACTCAGTTATACCCCTATTAGGGCCTACGAACTATTAATTATCACAAGATCACTCTCTTCCGGGAGAATTTATGACTCACAATTATTTTTATTGGATTCGTCTCATTTTTCTGAGTCTAGGGGTCTTCGTTTTGCTCAAATCGGACTAACAGAATCACTCTCAAATCTGCAGTTTAATTCCCTGGTTGTTCTTCACCCCCACTTTCTAATTTTTTTATTTTCTGATTTTTAACAATTAATTAATGAATAATTAATAATAAAACAGGTATTTATACTAATGAAAATAATACCCCTAAATAAAATTAAGGGTCTAATTCTACATCTAATAAAAATATTTGGCCCCAATTTTTATAATTTTTGGGTATTAATATTGAATTTTTAAATATCCAATAAATACAAAATAAATGCTAAAAATTCCCAAAAATTGTGAATATTACAAAAATGCAAAGAAAAATGATATATGATAATTTCATGATCATATAAAAATAAAAATGTGATTTTTGTGGGGTTTTTGGTACCCAAAGGGGTCCGGAAAAGTCATTTTTCGCGAAAAGGGTAAATTTGTAAAACGTCTAGGGGTTCAAAATAGCGATATGGTATAGGGCATTTTTGGTAAAATAGGACCAATAATTTTATTTGAAATACGGGCTTTTAAAACACTGTTTGAGCTGTACGGGTTTTGATATAAGATATATAACTTGCGATAAAACATTCAATAAATATCCAAAACACATTCGGATCATAACAGACAACACGTAGCACATAACGATTAGGGTTTAATGACTCAACACAGTTAATCACATAATAATACACACAATTTACCTTTATTATGATATAATACAAGCGTAATTTCTCGGTCGTTACATTTTCCCCCCCTTAACAGGATTCTGTCCTCAGAATCATACTATGTAAATAACTGAGGATACTTTTCTAACATATTACTCTCAAGCTCCCAGGTTGATTTTTCAACCACTGGGTTTCTCCACAAAACTTTTACTAATGATACAGACTTATTCCTTAATACCCTCTCTTGTCTATCTAGAATTCTTATCGGCTGCTCTACATATGATAAATCTGCCTGAAGTTCTATTGGCTCATACTCTATTACATGTCTTATATCAGGGTTATATTTCTTAAGCATAGATACATGAAATACGTTATGAACATGCTGCATATGGGGTGGTAAAGCTAACTCGTATGCCACTTTTCCAACTTTCTTCAGAATTTCAAATGGTCCAACATAGCGAGGTTTCAATTTGCCCTTGTTGCCAAACCTAGTTAGTCCCTTCCATGGTGAGACTTTTAGCAATACATGTTCTCCCTCCTGATAGTCCATATCCTTCCTGGCTTGGTCTGCATATCTGCTTTGTCTGTTTTGTGCTGCCTTGATTCGTTTTCGAATAAGATCAATCTTTTCTTTTGTCTGCTGAATTAATTCTGGACCCAAAATCTTGCGTTCTCCAACTTCATCCCAATGCACGGGTGATCTGCATTTCCTCCCATATAATGCTTCATACGGTGGCATTCCAATACTGGCGTGATAGCTATTATTATAAGAAAATTCCACTAGGGGTAAATGTTCATCCCAACTGCCTTCAAAATCGATCGCACAAACTCGTAGCATGTCTTCAATCGTTTGAATTGTCCTTTCACTTTGGCCGTCAGTTTGTGGATGATAAGCTGTACTCATATTCAACTTCGTTCCTAGACATTCTTGGAATTGTCTCCAAAATCTTGAATTGAAATGAGGATCTCGATCCGATACAATTGATACTGGTACTCCATGACGCATCACAATTTCTTTGAGATACATGTGCACTAATTTGTCGAGCGAAAATCTTTCATTAATTGGTAGAAAATGTGCCGACTTCGTAAGTCTGTCAATGATTACCCATATCGCATCATGATTTGCCCTAGTCCTCGGTAGTCCTACCACAAAATCCATCGCTAGATGTTCCCATTTCCATTCTGGAATGTCTAATGGTTGCAATAACCCACTCGGACGTTGGTGTTCTGCTTTAACTCGCTGGCATGTGTAGCATTTACTCACCCATTCTGCTATCTCCTTCTTCATATTCGGCCACCAAAAGTTTTCCTTCAAATCGTGATACATTTTTGTGCTTCCTGGATGAATGGAATACTTCGAATTGTGCGCATCTCGCATAATTTCTTCTTTTAATTCTGCCACGTTAGGGATCCAGATTCTTGACGCAAAACGTAAAATTCCTTCATTATCTTTCTGAGTTGTAATCTCTTCTCCTGTTAAGTTGTCGTCTTGACTCATCACTTCTTCTTGACAACGGCGAATCTTTTCCAGCAATTCTGGTTGGAAAGTCATAGCGTAGATAGTTTCTGCAGATTCATTGGGAATACGAATTTCGATTTCCAATTTGTCGAATTCCTTGGCCAATTCTTCGCATGAAGTTAACCGATTCAATCTTTCTTTTCTTCTTAGCGCATCTGCTACAACATTTGCTTTTCCTGGATGATAACTGATTGTAACATCGTAATCTTTAATCAATTCCAGCCATCGACGTTGTCGCATGTTTAGTTCCTTTTGCGTGAAGATATACTTCAGACTTTTATGATCCGTGTAGATTTCACATTTTTCACCGTACAGATAATGTCTCCAAAGCTTCAATGCAAATACAATTGCTACCAATTCCAGATCATGCGTAGGATATTTCTGCTCATGAGGTTTAAGTTGTCTCGACGCATATGCAATGACGTTACCATGTTGCATCAACACACATCCTAAACCACGATATGAAGCGTCATTGTAAATAACAAAATTTCCTTGCTCGTCTGGCAGTACTAATACTGGTGCCGTCACCAACCGATTCTTCAACTCTTGAAAACTTTCTTCACACTTACTATTCCATTCGAACTTTTCACTTTGTCGAGTTAACTTGGTCAGCGGTGTTGCTATCTTCGCAAAATCTTTGACAAATCTTCGATAATATCCTGCCAAACCTAAGAAACTTCGAACCTCTGTCGGCGTCTTTGGTCTTTCCCAATTCAACACAGCTTCAATCTTTGTTGGATCAACTTGAATGCCTTCTCTGCTGATGATGTGCCCTAGAAACTGCACTTCTTTCAACCAAAATTCGCATTTGGAAAATTTTGCATAAAGCTGCTCCTTCCGTAATATCTCCAATGTCGTTCTTAAATGCGCTGCATGCTCTTCTTCCGTCTTTGAATAGATCAAGATGTCATCAATAAATATAATGATAAACTTATCGAAATACTTCTTGAATATTCGATTCATCAAATCCATAAACGCTGCAGGTGCATTCGTCAATCCAAAAGCCATTACAAGAAATTCATAGTGTCCGTACCTTGTTCTAAACGCTGTCTTTGGAATATCTTCGGCCTTGATCTTTAACTGATGATAGCCTGATCGTAAGTCGATTTTCGAAAACCATGCTGCTCCTTTTAGTTGATCAAATAAATCATCAATGCGAGGTAAAGGATATTTATTCTTGATAGTTAACTTGTTCAGCTCATGATAATCAATACACAGTCGCATACTACCATCCTTCTTTTTCACGAACAATACTGGCGCACCCCATGGGGATACACTTGGCCTTATAATTCCTTTGTCAAGAAGTTCTTGCAACTGCTTTGCTAATTCCCTCATTTCAACAGGTGCCATTCGATATGGAGCTTTCGAAATTGGTTCAGTCCCTGGCGTCAAGTCAATAGTGAATTCGATTTCTCGATCTGGTGGAAGTCCTGGTAATTCGTCTGGAAAAACATCAAGAAATTCACAAACTACAAGAATATCTTCAATCTTCAAATTTCCCTTTTCAACATCCCGTACATAGGCTAAATAAGCTTGACATCCTTGACGTAGCAATCTTCTCGTCTGCATTATTGATAGGAATTTCTGCTTTTGCTTCTCACCTTTAAATATTACCGTTTCATTTTCTTCAGTTTGCAATTTCACTCTCTTATTCGCACAATCAATTTGAGCATTATTACTAGACAGCCAATCCATTCCTAAAATAATATCAAACTCCCCTAACCTAAAAGGTATCAAATCAACTGAAAAATGACATCTCCCTATCTCAATATCACAGCTCGGACATACTCGATCTACTGCAATCTGATCATTATTCGCTAATTTTATGACTAACACTTCATCCAACCACTGAATCTCACAATCTATCTTAGAGATAAAAGCTTCAGAAATAAAAGATCTAGTAGCTCCTGAATCAATCAATACCAAAGCATTTACGGAATTTACAGGGAGTGTACCTGCAACCACATTCGGACTCTGTACCGCTTCCTTCATTGACATGTTGAAAGTCCTTGCTCTGGGCTGATTTTGCTGTGGTAGTGGAGGTGGAGGTAATGCTAAAATTCTTGGAATACTGGCAGCCATTGCAATTCCTCTGCAGTCTTTGGCGATATGTCCTTTTCTCCCACATTGGAAACAAGTAACTTCTGCCTTTCCCATTGGACATTCTCCAGAATAGTGTCCCCTTTGCTTGCACTTGAAACACGTAACATTTAGCTTGTTGCAAACCCCTGTATGCTTTCTACCACACATTCTGCAGTCAGGTATAAGCGGTCGGATAAGTCTCTGCTGAATTGGGGCTGGAAGTCGATTTCCCATCCTCTGATTGTTCTGCTCTGGCCTTTTGAAATTTACTTTTCCCCGAGCTTGAAATCCCGGCCTTTTGTTGAAACGATTCTGAAAATTCCCTGGTCCTTTCTCTTTCTGAGCTGCTTCGCTTTCTCCTTCAATAATCATAGCCTTCTGAACAACAGCCATATAAGTTGTCAATTCAAACACAGCTACCCTGCTACGAATCCATGGTTTCAGTCCTTGCTGAAATCTCTTGGCCCGCTTCTCGTCCGTATCCACCTGCTCTGGAACAAACCTTGCCAATTCAGTAAACTTGGTCTCATAATCCGCAACCGATAAGTTGTCTTGTTTCAGCTCCAGGAACTTGATCTCCATCTGGTTCTTCATAAAACGAGGAAAATATTTCTCCAAGAAAAGATTAGTGAATCTGTTCCAGGTCACCACACCTTCTTCCAAAGCTTTCTTTGATTCCCACCAGTAATTAGCTTCGCCTTTTAGAAAATAGCTAGCGAAATCTGTCTTCTGCTCTTCCTCAACCTTTACCAACGAAAAAGCCTTTTCCATCTCTTTCAGCCAAGCTCTCGCTTTTGTGGGATCTGTGGAACCCATAAATTCCGGTGGCTTCACCGACTGAAATTGCTTGAAAGTAGTCGTAGGTGCTGCTGGTGGTATTTGATGTCCTGGATGAGCGGCTTGCTGTAACATCTGTTGCTGGAACTGCTGTTGCTGCTGCTGCATTTGTTGTTGCATCATCAACATCTGCTGTTGCATGAGATTAAACATCTGATCCATCGGTTTATTATTGTTTTGGCCATCGGTGTTTCCATTCGATGAGTCGGGCTGCGCTTTTCTCTTAGGTGCCATTTTTCTGGTAAATAAATAATGGATCTTATTTAATAACAGTATATTAAACATATATTAAAACAGTCGATTTGAGAAAATAAAATAACTTATTAAATAACTGAATAGATAAAACAGTATGATATGTTTTAAATTTAATATATATATATATATATTTTTTACAACATGATCGTGAATAAAACTACATTTGTAAATATGCAATGGTACTGAAATAAATGTAAATGCTTAAATGACTGGGAATAAAATAAAGAAAACGTGCAAAAGATTATCTCATATATATATATAGGTAGAACACCAGCTACAGGTGTCAATGCTTGATACAAAAACCTATGATATAACAGTCGTACTGCTACTACTATCAGTCAGAGTCAGTAGCTACACTCATACAATACTATACTGCCTCTATCTACAAAATATACATAATACAACACTCATCGATCTGCTAATCTCAAAATCCTGGTGGTACGTGGCTCAACTCCTCCTGCAATGCCTCTAGCACTGCCTCGGTAAGTCCTAATGCTCTGCGATATGCTGTCTCCGTGCTAAGATCCTGCTGTCTCAAATCAGTAAGCTGCTGAAAACTATTCTGACGAATCTGATGTAGTCTCTCTCTCAGTATATAATCTGGTCGTAATGCTCTGACAGGACCATCTGTCTGCGTCTCATACAATCCAAGGATCTCTCTACACTGGTTCTGCCATCTAATCCTCTCCTCCCTCTCTGCCTGAAAGCGCTGGTAAGTCACTGTATGATGCTCATGAAGATCAGTGCTGGAACCTCGAGAAGGTAATGGTCCATCTACCACGATCTCATCTATAAACTCCGGCTGAGGAAACTGATAAACTCCCGGAACAGGTGCATAAATGGCTAATGGGGCAGGAAATAAGACAGGCTGCTCCATAGGCGCATACACGGGCGGCTCTGCCTCTGGCTCCATCGGTGGCATCTCTGGAATCTCGACTGGTGGCATATGAATCTGAGGCTCTACATCCTCCCACTGCGGAAGATCAACCATATCAGGAATATCAAACATCGGAAACTCTAATGGTGGAATATCTGGTATTTCTGGCTCAACGTATGGAAAATAATCTGCAAAACCTGGTACCTCCGGGGGAAGTGGTATCTCTGGTGCTGGCTCAGGTGGCAATGGAGGTAAGATCTGCCCTGACACTGGGGCTACTACCTGTGCATCCACTGGATCTGTCTCGGTCCTCTCCATAGATGATGATAAAGAAGCCATCTAATATACATAAAAATAATAACACAAAAACAATCAAATCACAATTCTATAACTCATAACTTCTAATCACATAGACAAACAGTCCTAACAATCTTACTCTCATCCTATCTTATTTTCCTATCTTATCTTAACCCTAACATTCTTGTTTTCCAAAGGTCAATCCTAAGCTCTGATGCCAACTATAACACCCTCCAAATCCGGGGTATAGATTTGGGGCATTATTAACAACAATTACCAACTATACCTGCACAAGCGGAATATAAATATAATAATTACCCCGAACTATCACTACTCAGGATCTTTTAAGGGTTGAGTTTGAAAACAAGAATCATGCACTACACTTTATTACAAACCCAACTAAATAAAACCTGTCTCAATAACTCTCTTTATTACAAAACTTTATTCTATCTACAGTTTCACTACACAATCTTTTATTCAAACTACACAAAACTTTTATTCAACCCAACATTACTACTTATCCTGCTACACCTGATCTGGCAATTCAAAACTCTCTTCGGGAATAGGAAGGAACACTCTTGGTATAAGAGGGTCCCGCTGCTTGACTCGCTTCTTGACTATGCGGGTCCTGATGGGTTTCATTCTCTATCTTAACTGTAAAACAATAGGAGTGACAATAAAAGAAATGAGCCAAAATTGCTCAACAAGCCTGCAACAATATATATATATTATAAAGAGAGAGAAATAAATGAACCACTAAGCTGCTGGTTTGAACAACCATCTGTATCTGTATATGATAATAATTTGCCAACACTGGCGAGTGCCAAATGAACAAGACTGGAACAAGAACCAACATATGCACTATAACCTGCCGATCAGTCAGAATATAGTGCGGATCTATACCCAACTGCATAGACCTAACCAACATTAGGAGTACTCAGGCAACTATGGCCTATTAAATAATGGTCTGGGTAAAACCCAGTCCGTAAAGTAACCATCCAGTCCAAGGCTTAGCATCCGGAATAATCAGAATGCTATTGATATATCCCAACACCAGGATATACCAGACTATATGTAACAAGGGTAAAGGAATTGAAATATGAACAGGGAATTCAATAAATTGGGTAAATCAAGAATTGAAATGAAATGGAACAAGTGATAATAAATGGGTAACAGTGTATATGAACAATGACTATCAAAGAGAATTGATACGATGGAAAAGAAATATAAATCACTATTCTGAATTTAGAATAGGGGAAAAACTTGCCTTGCGCGTACTTAACCTGGTTTAACTCACTGTTTTCTGACCCTAGCTTGCTCTGCCTTGCTAACACTGAACAAATCATGGAAAGATAGGTGTTTAGATAATTTACTATATACGCGTATCTTGAATTGATATCACGCAACCTATCAGTCTACCCATGCGTTTCTATCTGACTCGCATATATATATATATACATTTATACAGCACATCTATTCACATAATCACATAAAGCACGTAGCACGTAAAGCACATAATTAATTTCTAGATTTATAATTATTTTTAGAATCAATTCTGGGCTTATACCTGCATTACTAGTCGTATCTGATTTTATTATAATTTTTTCGGGATTTATTCAACTCAGTTATACCCCTATTAGGGCCTACGAACTATTAATTATCACAAGATCACTCTCTTCCGGGAGAATTTATGACTCACAATTATTTTTATTGGATTCGTCTCATTTTTCTGAGTCTAGGGTTCTTCGTTTTGCTCAAATCGGACTAACAGAATCACTCTCAAATCTGCAGTTTAATTCCCTGGTTGTTCTTCACCCCCACTTTCTAATTTTTTTATTTTCTGATTTTTAACAATTAATTAATGAATAATTAATAATAAAACAGGTATTTATACTAATGAAAATAATACCCCTAAATAAAATTAAGGGTCTAATTCTACATCTAATAAAAATATTTGGCCCCAATTTTTATAATTTTTGGGTATTAATATTGAATTTTTAAATATCCAATAAATACAAAATAAATGCTAAAAATTCCCAAAAATTGTGAATATTACAAAAATGCAAAGAAAAATGATATATGATAATTTCATGATCATATAAAAATAAAAATGTGATTTTTGTGGGGTTTTTGATACCCAAAGGGGTCCGGAAAAGTCATTTTTCGCGAAAAGGGTAAATTTGTAAAACGTATAGGGGTTCAAAATAGCGATATGGTATAGGGCATTTTTGGTAAAATAGGACCAATAATTTTATTTGAAATACGGGCTTTTAAAACACTGTTTGAGCTGTACGGGTTTTGATATAAGATATATAACTTGCGATAAAACATTCAATAAATATCCAAAACACATTCGGATCATAACAGACAACACGTAGCACATAACGATTAGGGTTTAATGACTCAACACAGTTAATCACTTAATAATACACACAATTTACCTTTATTATGATATAATACAAGCGTAATTTCTCGGTCGTTACACAGATGCAGACTATGCAGGTTGCAAAATTGACAGAAAAAGCACAACAGGAACTTGTCAATTTCTAGGAAACAAGCTTGTGTCCTGGTTCAGTAAAAAGCAAAATTCAGTTTCTACCTCTACAGCTGAAGCTGAATATATTGCTGCTGGCAGTTGCTGTGCACAGATTTTATGGATGAAAAATCAATTGCTAGACTATGGTTTGCAAGTTGAGAGGATTCCTATTTTCTGTGATAACACAAGTACAATTGCCATCACTGAAAATCCAGTGCAACATTCAAGGACAAAGCACATAGATATCAAGTACCATTTCATAAGGGAACATATAATGAATGGTACTGTAGAGTTACATTTTGTTCCAAGTGAGAAGCAACTTGCAGATATATTTACCAAGCCACTGGATGAATCCACCTTTTCTAGGTTGGTAAGTGAGTTAGGTATGCTTAATTACTCTTGAATCTATTTGAGTTATTTTGTAAGTTGAAAAGTAGCCAGAAATTTAACTGATTTTTAGTCATGGATGAAATTTTGGCTAAGTCAAAATTTGCATCTCGACGGATGACCATTATCCATCAAGTTAAGTCATCCGTCGATATACAATGTGCAAATAAAAATCAATTATTTTTCTGGAATCTTTTAAAACTCGACGGATAACAGTTTATCCTCATCCGTCGAAGTGTCTAAATCTTAACCGTTAATTCCCTGAACATTATCCATCGAGTATACTTACAGTTTGTAAGCATTACATGACGGATAATGAGTGGAATTTTTACAGTTTAATTTTAAAAACGGCTAATTTAGGCAATTTCTATTGGGTAATTTACTTCTCTTTATTATTTTTATCCTTTGTTTTTGAACAAAGTATAAAAGCTTATTTCATTTTAATCATTTTCTTTTATCATTCTCAAATTCAACTGTGTTAATTTCATTCTCTCTCAAGCAAAAAAAATCCTCTTTCTCTTCAAGCTTTCCTTCTCTAACAATGGCACCTGTAGTAAAGATTATGTCTCAGACTGGGTTCATTTATGAGAAGAACAACTTCACTGCTTTGGTCAACAAGGGCATTCAGCAATCAGAAGACTATCACAAGATGATGGACTTCGTGAAGAACTGCAAGTTAAGTTTTGCCATGCTTGAATCACCCACAATCCTTTGTGAAGTTGTAGAAGAGATGTGGACCTCTGCAATTTACAACTCTATTGACAAAACCATCACTCTGACCATCAAAGGTAATGAATTCTGTATCAATAGTGATGTGATAAAAGCATATTTCAAGATTCCTAATGATAATGTAACTTCACCACACACTGACACTGATTTGATCAATATGCTTAATTCCATGCATTATGCACTTCCTACTAATAAGCTAAGTGATATTAGGAGATTAGGTCTTAGGAAGGAATGGAGTTTTATGTGTGATGTTGTAACTAAAGTTTTCTCTGGAAAAATCAGTAATTTTGATTATGTGAACATTTCCATGCTTAACATGCTATACATGCTAGTTACAGACAAATTTTATAATTTCAGTGACCTTGTCATATATGAGTTAGGTTTTAAACTAGGTGAGTTAGCCAAAAGGGGAAAGCACATATATTATGCTAGATTTTTTATGTTATTGGCTAACCATCTTTGTCAAGAAATTGCACTTGAGAACCCAAACAACAAATTAGCTTGTTGGGTTCAAGAGAGAAGAATCATTACAGATTTGAACAGAGCCAACCACCATAGGGATGTGCCAATGTTCTATTTCCCTATAATGCTGACACCTCAGGTAAGTGAGGTAAGTTCATCCATATCCTCAACTATTCCAATCTTTTATATTTCTTTGACTTCAGGCATAGCTATGGCAACTGTGAAAATGACCAAACAGTTGCCTACCAAAGCTGCCAAAACAACTGTAATTTCCATATCCAAATCAAAGAAAACCCCCTCTGGTATCTCTCAAAAGGTACCAGTTGAAAAATCTACCAAAGCCAAAGAGGGGAGTGTGAAGGAGGGTCAGATAGGTGAGGGAAGGGGTGAACATCAAAGAAACCCCAAGGATAAGGTTGGAGAGTTGAGTGAATCCCAGCCTAGCCACACTGCAGTTTCCCAACAAACTGCAGTGCTTAAAAAGGACAAAAGCTCACTTCTAGCTGCATCCTCCCAAAAGGATGTGGCTATTGAACAAAGCTCTCATCCAAGAGCACATGCCAAAAGGGTTAGGGACACAAGCTCACCCCAAACTTACACTAGAAAGAAGAAATCCAAAACAACTGGGGATGCACAGGGCACACACATAGTGCAAACTGGTGCTAAAGACACATTCCCTGCACCTTCTCAAATTCAGATTGATGTGGCTCCAATAAATGTGGAGTCACAACCAAAATCTCTTATAATAGAAGCCACTAAAACACCATACTCACCAACTAACTCACTGGAAGTGGATATGATAAACACTTCAATTCCTGATTCCCCTTCTTTAACTTTGTTGGGGAAGCCAACATCTAGTGCAAGTGAGCATCATCTTTTAGATGATTTGTTGGCTCACTTGCCAATTCTTTCAGATACTATTGTGACATATGTGCCTCAAATAACTTCAATCAACACAGAGTCAACAATAGTTTCTCTTCCCACCTCATTCATTCTACTCTCTCGATGGATATTGCTCATCCGTCGAGTAGTGATTGTATCCCGACGGATAAGCTTAACAACAGTTATCCGTCGGATAGCTTTACCACTCACCCGATGGATATCACTTATCCGTCAAGTGTCTCTGCACAACTTCAAACTTCAATTATTTCTAGTGCAGAAGATTTTGTGGTAATACAATCACTCTTAAGACTGAGAGAGGAGAGTGCTTTGAGTGAGAGGCTGGGTTGCTCCCAGGCAAAAGGAGAGGAAAAGAGTGAATCTCAACAATCCATTTATTTAGGATTGGCAAAAGTGAGTGAGAGGAGTCCCACCTTAGTAAGTGAAGGTGAGGGTGTGAGGGTGGGGAGCCAGGATGAGACCCTGATGCAACAAAAGAGAGAATTTGAGAGAAAGGCAGGTACAGGAGAAATAAGGGTGGATCCAGCCATTGCTAGTGAGTCAATGATTGTGGATGATACTGAAAAGGGAAGACAATTTCAACAACATTACAAAGCTGAAATTGATAACATTTCCTTGGATGCTGACACTTTTACTCATCCTGTGTCAGCCTATCAATTGTTGGCTGCTCATGGCAATGTGGAGGCAGAGCAGACTTTGAATTTGGTGCACACCACAGAATCTCTTCAAAGAGATAAAGCTGCTGTTAACAGGATGCTTTCTCAAGCTGGAGAGCCATATGAAGAATTTGGAGTAAATTCTAATGATGATGACTCTGGTTCTTTGGATGGAAGCATGAACTTAGGGGGAGCTGAAGGCCCAAGTTCTGCTTTAAGTTTACCTGAATGTGCATGGGCAAAGGAATCTACACCAGGACAATTTGAGGTATCTTTGGTCAAACAAGTAATAGTTATTCAACAGGCCCTTCAGGAAACTTCAGATGCTGGTACCAAGGCTGTTCTTTAAGCTCACCTAGACTCTCTACATCTAATGAAGATCCAGCACTTAAGATAGAATCTCAGTATGGATGAATTGAAAAGAGATATAGCTGACTTGAAGACCTATAACTCTGAGAAGCTGGATTCAGTAATGCCATATGGTACCATGCAAGATCTACTACTAAGATTAAGGAGAGAATCAGAATCTGAAAAGAAGCTAGCCAAGCTGGAAAACAGAGTTCAAGTTATTGAAGATTCAGTGGCTATTCTTCTTCAAAATTAACAGACTCAGACAAATCTTCTCATGCAACTGGCTAAAGCACAAGGCCTAACTCCTCAACTTGATGATAATAAAAAGGGGGAGAGAGAATCAAGTAAGGGGGAGAAAGGACCAACAGAGGGGGAGAAACTTCAAGTACAAATCAGCAAAGTAATTGTACCTTCAATTACTATCTCCAAGCCACCAGTTGCAGATGGTATAGATCTAATTAAAGTAGCAGCAGCAAATTTGAAAGTTGCTGAAAAAGGAAAGTTGAGTTTAATCAACTGGGAAAAGATTGATGAGGAAATTCAGAGAAAGTTTAAACTAGTTGAGGAGCCAGTTAAGTCAGCCATCCATCACTCTCATGTCAAGCCAATCAGTGTGAATGAGATGAGCATGAACTATCTGGAGAAAGGACAATCTTCCTGCATCAAATCACAAAAGGCTGAAATAATTCTCAAACCAAGGGCAAATTATCCAAAGTCATCTTTGAAGAATCCCTTGGACACTGTGTATGAGACACCCAAGCCTGATGAAAAGAAGCTTCTGTCAAGATCCATTGTCTTCTATAAAGATCCAGCTGATTCAGCTTCAAAAAGGAGAATTGCTAAGATATTCAAAAATGGAAAGGAAATTTGTGTGGTAGTTGGACATCCACAGTTTGCTCAAGCAAAGAAAGAAGAAAAATCCAGATTAAAGCAGGAAAAGAGGGAAGCTGCTCTAGATGCAAAGAAGTCTAAACAAAAGAAAGAACAGATTGCTATCTTGGCCAAGCTACAGGCTGTGAATTCTTCTCAACAAATTCCTTCTCAACCATCTGAAGCTGCTGAATCAAAGAAGAAGATTGAAGAACAGAAGAAATCCCCAAGAAAGAAAGAACTGGCTAGAAGAACTAAAAGGAAACTGGATGTTGTTGACAAGGAATTGGAAGACCAATTTCCTAAGGAATCCACACCAGCTAAAACTCAAGCATCAAAGCCCTCTGTGGTATTTGAAGACATAAGGGTGGTGGACCCCTACAGGAACATACATGGAGAGCCTATTGTGCCAAAGGATGAGCCAATAGAGTGGGATAAATTACCAATTCCTGACTTCAACTTGCCAATCCCTACCAAGCCAAAAAGGACAAAATCAAGGGCAGTCAAGAAAGTGAAGCTGTCACCTCTCAAATCTAAGTTAGTAGTTAAAGCTCAACCCAAGGTCAACAGGGGAGACTACTTGTACTTGTGTGACATCAAAGAATTCTCAGATCTAAACCTTTATCTGGAGGAACTGGATGAAGTAAGGGCAATTGATGCATACAGAAACCTACCTGAAAGGTTGGTGTTCAAGTACAAAGGAGGAAGGGAGATTCAGTGGCCTCTTCACAGGATACTTCAAGAAAGCCAAGCTGTGTTGATCAAAGTCTATTCATCCTTCAAGAAAAACTTTGGGTTCAATGTAACTGCAAGAAGACTAGTATTGAAGAAGATTGAAGAGCTGAGGAGTGTTAGAGCAAAAGATGCACTCCCAAAGACTCTAATCATCCCATACACAGGGAGAAGAGTGCATCTAAGGCCCTACTGGCTGATGGAATTCATGGATGACAAGGGTGTGAGAAGATTCTTCAGACTAGAAGACCAATTGAGTATCTCTAGCAATGAGACTCTCTTGGAGATGCAAGAAATGCTAGATCTCTCAGAATCTGATGAACTAGAATTCCACAGGCAGCTCCAGAATCAAATTGAAGAAAACAACAGAAAGCTTGGAAGAAGATCCAGACCTTCAAGAAACTAGAAAAACCTGCTCAGGCTAGAGGAGCATCTTGAACTGACTGTGAGCCAAACCTTGTACATTTTTTTTAATTGAAGCACTTTCAGTTTTATCTACTTATCTTTAAAGATATATGTTTAGGATGTTTTGTTATCATCAAGTATCTCTGAATTTATGGCTACAATTCCAGTAGACATAAATTGGGGGAGATTGTTGTGAATATGTTGTGTACCTGATGATCACTTAAATAAAACATCTAAGTAGATTTTACTTAGTGAAATAATGTAGCACTCGACGGATAAGAATTATAGTCCCGACGGATAACTCATTATAGTCCCGACGGATGATTAACTTATTATCCATCGAGTGAGTAGCTTATAAAATAATAAGTTTGTAGCACAGTGATGTATGCACCTTTGTATAGAATCTGTAGTAGCATATAAGTCATGTTGACTTTAACTAGATATGCAGAATAGGTTGATTAATTGTACATAAGTAATGTCTTGTAATTCTGTATAAGTGAAATGAAGTCAAGTGCCAAAATAGCTACCTACGGATGATTAACAAAGCCTTCGACGGATGATCAAATGAATATCAACGGATGTTTAACATAGCAGTCGACGAATGATCAACTAAGTCATCGACGGATGATCTGAAAGTCGACGGATGATTATATCAAGAATTCAAAGATCAGTTGAACAGTGAAAGCTGACACACAGCCGTCGAGTTGTATACAAACACATTGTGGAAGCCCATTAACTGGGTAATAGAGGACGAAAAACAGCAAAGATTAAGACTGTTAGATTTTATATTTGTTCAGTCTTTTTGACTTTGTAATCTTGGTATTATATAAACAAAGAGAGTAGCAAATAGAAAAATAACTGAGATAACTGAGAGAAACTCAAAAACAGAGAAATCTTTGTAAGCATAATCTTTAGCATTTCCTGTATTCTTAGTAGTTCTATTTTGTAAGCAGCTGTGAGCATTTCTACACACAGAGTCCTCTTGATATATTATATATATCTCTGGTGGAATTGTTTAAATCCACCACAAAGTTTTTAAAGACTCTTGTTTTTAATTACTTGTGTTTTGATTCATTTAAGTTTATATTCCGCATTGTGCTAATCAAAACAAATATATCAATAATTGAGTTGAACATTTTTATTTCAAGAAAAAGGTTTAAGAATTCCATTCAACCCCCCTTCTATAATTCTTGCTACATTGTTAAGGGACTAACAAGCATATATGATATCTGGTCTACTTGCAGTTAAATAGAGTAAATAGCCAATCGTACCTCTGTAGTTAGTAATATCTACTGTTGCTCTAATATCTTTATCTAACTTGGTGGCAGTGGCCATGTGAGTTGATGCAGTAGAACTGTCTTTCATTCCAAATTTCTTGAGTAGATTTCTGGTGTACTTGGATTGACTGATAAAAGTACCTTCTTCAGTTTGTTTGACTTGAAGTCCCAGAAAATAACTCAACTCTCCCATCATACTCATTTGATATCTTCACTGCATTAACTTGGAAAATCTTTCACAAAGTTTTGTATTTGTAGAGCCAAAGATGATATCATCAACATATATCTGTACCAAAAGTAAGTCCTTTCCATGGTTGAGGTAGAATAAAGTCTTGTCAATTGTGCCTCTGTGAAATCCACTTTCCAGAAGGAATTGAGTCAGAGTCTCATACTATGCCCTAGGAGCTTTGTTGGGCTTGTTAAGCAGACTCAACTCCACATTAATATGATATTGTTCGCTTTAGGTCGAGCCCGCACGGGTTTGTTTTCGGCACATCCCAAAAGGCCTCATACTAATGGAGTTATCTGGCTGCTTATATTCTATTCATCTGCCCCTCCCACAAATGATGTGTGACAACTCCTAACAATCTGCCCCTTCACACATCGGGCTCGATACCTGTCAAATCTGCCACCTGATTGTGTGATCTGGCTCCCCTTGACCCATACTGGAAATCCATCTGGCTATCTGCTCCCCCTAGGCCCATACTGGAATGCCCACCTGCCTTTTCCTGAGCATATACTGGGTAGCCCATCTGCCTCCTCCTAGGTCCATTCTGGAGCCCACGTGAGATTGTTATGGATTGTCATGACCATAGCTCTGATACCACTTTGCATGCTGAATTACTTATAAATTCACAGTGTTCTTCAAAGAAATCCACATGATAACCTCTATCACAGATTCGACTTATACTCAACAGATTGTGTTTAAGTCCTGAGACAAGAGCTACTTTTTCAATGATGACATTCCTAAGATTGATCTTGCCATATCCCAGAGTTTTTCCACTATTGCCATCTCCATAAGAAATTTCTGGGCCAGCTTTCTCCACAAAATCTGATAGCAGGGCTTTATTTCCAGTCATATGTCCTGAACATCCACTGTCCAGAACTAGGATGTTCTTCCTGTTGCCCTGCAATCACAAAGACCACTAGTGGTTAGTTTTAAGGACCCAGACTTGCTTGGATCCTTTGGCCTTTTTAAGTTTGTTAACATTTGTAGCGGATTTAACATCAGAGTTTATGCTAACATTTTTCTTATCAGTATTAACAGTATCAGACTTTGCATCATACTTTACACTAGAAGGAATTAAAGCAACTTTCTTTAAGGAAGGTTTTATCTGATAATAATCATAGTACAAACTATGATATTCCTTACAAGTATAAATGGAATGCCATGTACTACCACAATGAAAATAAGGATTTTGTGGCTTAAACCTAACAGACTGACTCTTAACTCCTGACTTAGAAGGTAAGGAGTTTATATTCTTATTCTTCCTGCAAAAAGAAGCCAGATGGTTAGAGTTTCCACAGTTATAACATTTCTTTCTAGGAGCATTAGGAACATGCATATAATTATTGCTTTTATTCACACCTTCCTTTCCATTCCTATTTTTCCTAGCTGCCTTAACCTTGTTGACATTCCTTATTTCTTTCAGCTTATGCATAGGCTGCTTCTTTGTCATTAAGCCCTTCTTAATGACTTTCCTCCTTTGCCTTCAGATTTTCTGAAGCCCTTCTTATCAAAACTTCTACCTTTCCTTGAAAACTTCTTTCCCCTTCTGAATTTCCTGTAGGCTATCTTTGTGATACCCTTCATCATAAGAGCACACAGCTTCATCATCTCTTCATCAACATCTACTTCAGGTAGAATTTCAGTTTCTGAATCATCATCATCAGAACTTGATGATTCTGAATCAGACTTTATGATGAGAGCTTTTCCTTTTCCTTTCTTTGAGACAACCACTTTGGGGGATTCCTCCTCAGCATTAAGAGCAACTGTTCTTGACTTTCTCCCATTCTCTGGCTTCTTTGATCCATCTCAAGTTCATAAGTCTTGAGCATTCCATAAATTTTATCAAGAGTAGTTTCATCAAGAGCATAGTTATCTCTTATAATAGTAGCTTTCAAATCCCAACTTTCAGGAAGAGCTAAAAGGAATTTTAGATTTGAATCTTCCATGTCATATTCCTTGTCCACCAGTGACAGATCATTCAAGAGTTTGACAAACCTGTCATATAAGTCCGTTAATGACTCAACACTTTTTGAGTCAAAGTGCTCATACTCTTGAGTGAGTATAGTCCTCCTATTTTTCTTGATTGCATCAGTTCCCTAACACCTTGTTTCCAAAGCATCCCATATCTCCTTTGCAGTCTTGCATTGGATTACCCTATTTGACATGACATTATCAATGACACTATGCAGCAAATGCCTTACCTTTGCATATTTGGCAATAAATGAGATATCTTCAGCTGTGTATTCACTTTTCTCCTTTGGTATGGTCTTTGCTGGCTGATCTGCAACTACAACAGAGAGCTTGGTTGGCTTATGCGATCCTTTATATATTCTGCCAAGGTATTCTAGATCTGTAGCTTCCAGAAACATAGTCATCTTCACTTTCCATATGGGATACTCAGAAGGTCTCAGCATGGGAACCCTGATAGTCTCATATCGACTATGGGTTTGAGTCTTTGGAGTTTCTTCAGTTTTGGCGGGATTGGTTGGATTTTCTACTTCTTCAGACATGATAGTTTTGGATCTTTACTGTATGTGTTTTAACAGATAAGCTCTGATACCACTTATTGGGCTTGCTAAGCAGACCTAACTCTATATTAATATGATATTGTCCGCTTTGGGTCGAGCCCGCCTGAGTTTGTTTTCGGCACATCCCAAAAGGCCTCATACTAATGGAGTTATCTGGCTGCTTATATTCTAGTCATCTGCCCCTCCCACAAACGATGTGGGACAACTCCTAACAATTTCCCCCTTTACATATCGGGCTCGACACCTGTCAAATCTGCCACCTGATTGTGTGATCTGGCTCCCCCTTGACCCATACTGGAAATCCATCTGGCTATCTGCTCCCCCTAGGCCCATACTGGAATGCCCACCTGCCTTTTCCTGAGCATATACTGGGTAGCCCATCTGCTTCCTTCTAGGTCCATTCTGGAGCCCACGTGAGATTGTTATGGACTGTCATAACCATAGCTTTGATACCACTAGTTAGGTCACACAACACTGTAGAAGGGGGTTGAATACAGTGTAGAATACAATCAAATCGATTTAAAGCACAAGTAACAGCAATCAGATGTATTTGATATAATAAACTCTGTTACAATGGAACTGTTCTCTCTCAGTGATGAACAAATATCACGAGAGCTGCTAGGTTACAATTGTATGATCTTCTCGATGATCGTAACTCTTATAGAGTAAACCTATGTCTGTATTTATATAGACACATAGTTACAAGATAACTTCTAATTGATCTGGAATATAATTCTGTCTCCTAAAATATATCAACCAGATATCTTATATAATTCTTCTAGTCCTCTAACTCTTTCCATGCATATCTTCTTCTTGTATTAGTCTCGATCTTCTTTTTGTAAATCAACTTCCTTCCTTAACTGTTAGTCCTCCAGTACTTAAGTTCTGATATCCATCTTCTGATACTATCTTCTGATAATCCAAGTCCTGATATCCTTAAGTCCTGACTTCTAGTAAGTCCTGATTTCAGTAAGAACTGATATTTCCTGTAGTTAAGATCTGAAAACTAAACATGAAACATATTAGACATGACATCTCAAATATATCCAACAAGCTTGCTTAAGGCCATAAAGTGCTTTGTCAAGCCTGTAGACATGATTTGGAAATTTTGGATCTACAAAGCTTGGAGGTTGTTCAACATATACCTCTTCTTCCAATTCTCCTTTGAGAAAAGCACTTTTCACATCCATTTGAAAGACTTTAAACTTCTTGTGAGCAGCATAAGCCAAAAAAATTCTTATGGATTCCAATCTAGCAACTGGAGAAAATGTTTCATCATAGTCAATACCCTCCTGTTGAGAGTAACCTTTAGCAACCAGCCTTGCTTTATTTCTTGTAATTATGCTATCACTGTCAGTTTTATTTCTGAACACCCATTTTGTACCATCAATTGATCTGTCCTTTGGTCTTGGTACTAGGGTCCAGACTTTATTTCTTTCAAATTCATTTAACTCTTCCTGCATTGCTTGCACCCAATCAGCATCTTGAAGAGCTTCTTCCACTTTCTTTGGTTCAGTCTGAGATAGAAAGGAATGATAGAGACATTCATTTGTTGTTGCTGTTCTAGTTCTGACACCTGCTTCAGGATCTCTAATTATTAAGTTAGGTGTGTGTGATTTAGTCCACTTCCTTGCAAATGGAAGTTGATCTCTAGAACTGGATCCTCCCCCATGATCTATGTTGTCTCCATCACCATTTTCTGATGCTCCCCCTGAAGTTATGCTCTCTGAGATTCCAGAATTTGAGTTGGATCATTCATGAATTAAACAATTAGAGTTTCCAGAATTGTCAGAATTTGGCTCATCAGAACTTGATGAATCAGAACTTGAAGAGCCAATGACTGGTTCTGATGCTTCTTGAGAGTCTTGAGATGTGGTATGTTCATTAGCTTGCTCCCCCTGAACAGATGCATTATCCTTTGGAGTAGTTACCACAGTTTCAATGACATCAGAATTTAACCCGTCAGAACTTACAGGATCAGGATTTAGGTCATCAGAATTTACAGAATCAGAATTTACATCTTCATTTTTAAATCTCAGCTAATCATGATCATTGAAATCTTCAAGTCTAGTAATCTTTTTATCATCAAAAGATACATTGATAGATTCCATGATAACCCTTGTTCTTAAGTTGTAGACTCTGAAGGCTTTTGTGGAAAGTGGATATCCAACAAAAATTCCTCCATCAGCTTTTAGATCAAATTTTGACAGCTATTCAGGATGAGTCTTAAGAACAAAATACTTGCATCCAAATACATGAAAGTATTTCAGATTTGGCTTCTTTTTCTTCACCATCTCATATGGTGTTTTTCCATGCTTGTTTATGAGTGTAGCATTCTGTGTAAAATAAGCAGTCTGCATTGCTTCAGCCCAAAAACAGGTTGGTAACTTTGTTTCATCAAGCATAGTTCGTGTAGCTTCAATAAGAGTCATGTTCTTTCTTTCTACAACTCCATTCTGCCGTGGAGTTCCAGGTGCAGAAAATTCCTGCTTTATTCCTACAATTCCATCATTGAATTCTTGAACTCAATGCTATTATCACTTCTTATTATTTTAACAGTATCTTTGACTAACTTATCCATCTGTCTGACATGATCAGTTAGAGTAGATGCAGTTTCATTCTTCTTGTGCAAGAAATACACCCAAGTGTATCTTGTGAACTCATCCACTATAACCATAACATATTTCTTCTTTGCAATAGACATGACATTGACTGGACCAAATAGATCAACATGCAGTAAGTGATAAGGCTCAAGAATTGAGGATTCAGTTTTGCTCTTGAATGAAGATTTTCTTTATTTTGCCTTTTGACATGAGTCATAAAGACCATCAGGAGCAAATATTGATTTTGGCAGTCCTCTCACAAGATCTTTCTTTACTAGCGCATTTATGTTGTTGAAATTTAAATGAGAGAGTCTCTTGTGCCAATTCCAGCTTTCTTCAATTGATGCTCTACTTAATAGACAGATTGCAGAATCATCAGAATTTGTTGAAAGTCTGGCTTCATATATGTTACCATGTCTATAACCTTTCAGAACCACTTTACTTGTAGAATTACTTACAACTTCACAGTGTTCTTCAAAGAAATCCACATGATAACCTCTGTCACAGATTTGACTCACACTTAGCAGATTGTATTTAAGTCCTGAGACAAGAGCTATTGATTCAATTATGACATTTCCAAGATTGATATTTCCATATCCCAGAGTCTTTCCCATGTTACCATCTCCATAAGAAACTCCTGGGCTAGCTTTCTCCACAAAGTCTGATAGCAGGGCTTTATTTCCAGTCATATGTCCTGAACATCCACTGTCCAGAACCAGGATATTTTTCTTGTTGCCCTGCAATCACAAAGACCAGTATTGATTAGTTTTAAGGACCCAGACTTGCTTGGATCCTTTGGCCTTGTTAATTTTGTTAGCATTTGCAGAGGATTTAGTTTCAGAGTTTATGATAACATGCTTTTTATCAGACTTTGCATCAGAATTTACACTAGAAGGAATTACACTAACTTTCTTTAAAGAAGGTTTTATTTCATAATTATCATAGTACAAACTATGATATTCCTTACAAGTATAAATAGAATGCCATAAACTACCACAATAAAAATAAGGATTTTGTGGTTTAAACCTCACAGACTGACTCTTAATTCCTGATCTAGGAGGTAAAGAGTTTATATCTTTATTTTTCCTGCAAAAAGAAGGAAGATGGTTAGAGTTTCCACAATTATAGCATTTCTTTCTAGGAGCATTAGGAACATGGATATAATTATTACTTTTATTCACACCTTCCTTTCCATTCCTATTTTTCCTAGCTTCTCTTACCTTGTTCACATTTTTAATCTCTTTCAGCTTATACTTAAGCTGCTTCTTTGTCATTAAGCCAAAGCTAAAACTGTTGTGTCTGATTCTGAAGAGATAAAAGACTCTAAAACAGAAGTCAAAGAAAAGTCAACTTCTGACAAATTAAAATAGGATAAACCAGCTTTGGCTTAATTGACAAAGTTCCTTTCTCACTTATACCATCTTTATAACCTAACCCCTCTTTCCAGTTTCCACTATTTAGAATATTCTGAGTTGTTCAGCCTGAGTTAGTCCAAGTCCTGATGATTTCTCTTTCTTTTTCTAATTCAGTTTTTAGATAATCATTCTGTTTAAGCAATTCATTCTTAACATACACAGCATTGTCTCTCTCTCTCTCTATCAGAATAGTGTTCATCTTGACTAACTCTTCTTCTAGATAGCTATTTCTTTTTATACTTTAGATTTTCAGATTTTAATCTTTCATTCTCTAAAGTCTGATCTCTATAGCTAATATAAATGTTTTTCAGAAATATTCTCAACTCAGTATTATCTTCTGTATCAAAAGCAAGAGTTGATAGATGTACCTTTAGTTCAGCAGCATCAGAACTGCTATCAGCATTTACCATTAGGGCATAGTTCACCTCTTCTTCAGATTCTGAAGTGTCTGCCCAGTTTTTCTTCTTTGTGATAAGTGCCTGGCCTTTATCACCTTTTCCTTTCTTGCAATCAGGAGAGACGTGGCCTCTTTCACCACAATTGTAGCATTTGACATTTGAGTTGTCTCCTCTGTCAGACTTTCCTCCTTTGCCTTTAGTCTTTCTGATCCCTTTCTTGTCAAAACTTCCACATTTCCTGGAAAACTTCTTACCCTTTCTGAATTTCTTGTAGGCTAACTTTTTGATACCCTTCACCATAAGAGCACACAGTTGCATCATCTCTGCATCAACATCCACTTTAGATAAATTTTCAGGTTCTGAATCATCATCATCAGAATCTGATGACTCTAAATCAGACTGTATGATGAGAGCCTTTTCTTTTGCCTTCCTAGAGATAATTGGCTTTTCTTCAGTCTTTAAAGCAACTGTCTTAGACTTCCCTCCATGCCTCTTCTTTCTTTGCTCTATCTCAAGTTCATGAGTCTTGAGCATCCCATAGATTTCATCAAGAGACATATCAGCAAGTTCATAGTTGTCTCTTATTATAGTAGCTTTCAAATCCCACTTTTCAGGAAGAGCTAGTAGGAATTTCAGATTTGAATCTTCTGGATCATACTCCTTATCCAATAGTGACAGATCATTCAACAACTTTATGAATCTGTCATATGTATCAGTTAGTGACTCATCAGATTTTGAGTCAAAGTGCTCATACTCCTGTGTGAGTATTGTCTTCCTGTTCTTTTTGATGGCATTGGTTCCTTGACATCTCACTTCCAATGCATCCCAGATTTCTTTTGCAGTCTTGCATCCAATCACCCTGTTTGACATGACATTGTCAAGTGCACTATGAAGTAAGTGTCTTACTTTTGCATCCTTGCCTAGTGAAGAGATGTCTTCAGTGGTGAGTTCTCTCTTTTCTTTGGGAATCATCTTCTGTGGCTCATTCCCAACTGCAACAGAAAGCTTTGTGGGCTTGTGTGGACCATCATAAAATATGTCTAAATATTATGGATCTGTAGCTTCCAGAAACATGTCCAACTTCACACTCCATACAGGGTACTCAGACACCCTGAGCATAGGAACCCTGATGGTTTCATATCTACTGGTGTTTTGAATGGGTTGAACCTTTGCAGTTTCTTGAAGGTCTAGTGTTTTTGATTGATCAGACATGATTGATTGTTTGTTTGGATCTTAACTGTTTGTAAGCTTAACAGATTGGCTCTGATACCACTTGTTAAGCCTCAATGATACTATATAAAGGGATTGAATATAGTATCTTCAATCAATTCGATTATAAACACAAGTATGTAACAGAAAACAAGTTTATTCAATATATCAAACTCTGTTACAGTAGGTTTAATCTACTCTCTCAGTGATGTATGATATCACTAAGAGATTCTAGGGTTACAATGAATAATATTCTCATGAATGACATCACTTACAGTGTAAACCCTAATATGTGTTTATATACTACACAGTTACAAGAAATCTCCTAATTGATATGATAATGATTCTGTTTCCTAGAATTCATCAATCAGAGATTATCTACTGCAGTCCTATAGCTGTCCAATTCTTCATTTATATCTTTACTTGTTTAATCCAGATCCTCTCCTGTAAATCAGCTGCTTTCCTTATCTGAAGTGTACCCACACTTAAGTCCTGATATAAGTTCTGACGCCTTAAGTTCTGATAACTTCTGGTCTTCAGCAAGTTCTGATTTCCAGTTAAGTTCTGATACTAAGTTCTAAAACTAAACAAATCAGATTAGACATGACATCACAAATATATCTAATAAAATATATAATTCATTTTTATGTTACAATCATGATTGATACCTGGTTGCATAAAAATAGATATGGATTGTTTGTCAGTAATAATGTGAATACCAGATATAAATTATAACAATTTATTTATTACATAATTTTAATTTTTGAATAATTATAAATGCATGTTATTTAAGTAATCAATTATCTCACTAGATGTTAATAATGATTATACATGTACATAAATCAGATATTTAGCATATAAATAATTGAAACCATCATAATTTACTAAAAGATGTAACATACAATAATTTACATGCTAACACACACACATACATATAACTTAATCTTATTTTGTTAACAGTAGTGTAAATAAAAAACTAACATTTTCCCATACATACATTGAATTTCAAAAACTAATATATTTCATTAAAATCAACTTTAATATTAACAATAATGTAAATTTTATATTATTATATATTATGATTGCAAGTCATTCTGACTTTAATTATGTATTTTTTATCTTTTTAAATTGAGTAAGTTAATTGTAAATTAGTAGTGAACTCAGTAATAATATAGAGAAGTACATATAGTTTATTTAAATAAAATTCAAGATTTTTTTATCGTAGGTAACCCACAGCCGCTACCCTTCGGGTGCGCACTAGGTAAACCCTACGGGATCACGCAATAGCCTGTAAACCACGTGAACCAAGTTAAATCATATTTAAACGACAGGCTCTGACTTAGGAGGCATAATCATAAATTCTCCTCCCGTGAGATTCGAATTAGTCAACTCTGTATTCAACATATATGTTAATTTGTAGCACAGATTAAGTTTAATCGTTTCATTTTAAGCGTACACTTACTACCCTATTTATATTCATTAATTAAATATAGAATAACGGGTAAGAAAAATTTAATATAATAATAGTTGAGGGGATATTCACTCCTAAAAGTGAGGAAGCACTCGAAGCTCCTAATGTCATAGAGGGGGAGATGGAGCTTGTTGGAGAGAAATTTTATCTCCATTTCTTCAACATTTGACTCAAAAGCCTATATAATGATATTATTGGAGTTGCTCTATAGATATTATAATTGAATGATGTATAAAAAAACTCTAGAAAATGACCCATTCCTCACACGGGTTATTATGCTAGTTCTGTATTAGTGTTTGTGAACATGAATTATCAATACTACCGGGTTGAGGATTTGAATAACGTAAAACAATTCACTATTATGGATTTAGAATAGGGGAAAAACTTGCCTGATACTTGCTCTACCTCAGATATATCACATTTCTCGAATACTGGTTTGATCCACCTTGCTGGAGTTGTATCTATCAAAGAAGGATACTCATTTAGTAGATTTATATCGTAATCGAATATCAATTCGACTTTACGCTACTCTTATCGTCTACCCGTACGATTGTAACTGACTCATATAATAATTATCTAGCAATTAGGACTCGATTAACCACGTAAATCATATAACACATAAGTCACATAGTCATTTTAGGCTTGAAAATATTTTTACAATCGAAATCGGATCTATACTCGCATTATCGAACAATATTTGACTCGTTTCCTAATTTTTTGGAATTTATTAGACTCGTATTTATGATTAATAGAGTCTATAAATAAATAAATATCAAAATCCGTTTCGTCCCCGAAAGAAATTAAGATTTAAAACTATTTTTATTGAAAATAAATCATTTTTCTGAGTCTAAGAGCTTTCGTTTCGATTAAATCGGATAAACGGTTCAATTATTATTCAATAAATAAGAATAAATCAATTATTATTCAAAATAATTGAACCTCAAATATATTTTAAAATAATTATTTAGGAAAAATTAGAATTAAAAATGAAATTTCCATAATTTTTGGATTTAAAATAAATTTATTACAAATTATTAAAATAAACTAATTAATTAGCAAATAATTAATCAATTTAAATAAATAATAAGTAAATAAGAAATAATAAATAAATAAATAAATAAATAAAATTTTTGAACTTTTAAAATAATAAAACAGTTCAGATTTATTTGTAAAATAAATCAAGTAATTAATTAAATTAATTAATTGATTTATTAAATAAATAAAAATGAATTTTGAATTTATAAAATAAAAGCAAAATAAAATAATTCAAAAACAAGTTTTTGCAATTTGAATTGGGGAAAACCGGATCAAAACCGGGTTTTAACTGGGTTTGAATCCGGGTTTTCAAGAACGTAACCGGGTCGTCGGCCGATTTCAACTCTAGCGACGAGCCCAGTTTTCCGGCCACCGTTTCTCGATCAATTCGAGCGGTTTCTGATCGATTCAAATAGGGTTTTCATTCAATAGCATCCCAGAGTCACAAACTCGTCGTCCTCTTCCTCTCCCCATCAACATTATGCAGATTTGGGCCGCCATAATCGAAGAACTCCGACCGCCGTTTCTTCCTCCGACGAGCTCAAATTCGAGCCAATATACGCATCGTTTGTAACAGGTTTTGTAGGGGATCGATTCCAAATTCAATTCTAAGCATTAATCAACCATCAACAATTCCTCATAACCCTTAAAACAATTTCTCCGATCAAATCAACCAAAAATCCGTCCAAATACCTATTTCGCTACTTTTTACATGAAAAATTACAAACTATAGCTCAAAATGAAGCTTAGAACATTTACAATCAAACCCCTAACAACAAAATAACCTCAGATTCCTCTAAATCCAGAAATGATTAAATAAAAAATCGCATAAACCCTAAAACATGAACTACAAATTTAAGCTATCGTTTGATGATATAAATAGTACAAATCAATCATAAACAACTATATGAAATTATTCCAATGATCAATTTCATCACATAACCCCAGAATCAAAAAACCCTAAATCACAGTCAAGAACCCTAAGTTACGAATTTAAAATCTAAGAATCAAAACGTGAAATTGATTGCTTAAACAGATAGAGGAGATCAAGACGATCAATTTGGATACTCACATGATAAAATTTGGATTTTCAGAAACTCTCAAAATCAGTGTTTGATTTTCCAGCAAATCCAAGAACACATTTCTCACCCCCAAACTGAATTTTCAGAAATTAAAATATTTTAATGATTTTTTAATAATTAATTAATAAAATTCAGCTATTTATTGTAGTAATAAAAATACCCCTAATTAAAATTTAGGCCCTAATTATATCCCTAAATAAAATTAATTGGCCCTTAATTAATAATTTTTGGGTATTAACTTTTAATTTTTAAATATCCAATAAACACAAAATAAATGCCAAAAATTTCCAAAAACTGTGAATAATTCAAAAATGAAAAGAAATGATATATTTGAAAGTCCCATAATTCTAAAAAAATAAAAATGTGAT